>NC_136706.1:9733398-10054242 GCF_947650265.1 Symphodus melops | reverse complement strand
ATGCAAGACGATACTGTGAAAACAAAAGCAGAGCGACCAGTTGAGTAAATACAGAACAACCCTGCTGCTGGCTGGAAGTGTATCAAACCGCTCTCCCTGGTTATAACTGAGACACAATAAAAGTTCATTTGGATTGATTCGCAGGCACAAATATGAATTGCTTTCGCTCCCATGGAAATCCCCCACAAACTCAGTTGGAGAACAAAAAGACATGGCGACTCACCATTATTTGAATCTCGCACTTGCACACTTGCAGATCATGCTCATTGTTGACGTACATTCTCTTCAGGGCGCAGCGCACCCCTTGATTTGTTTTCACAAGAAACACAATCGCAAAGCCACCTGCAGGAATTAGACAGAGAGCACATGAAAGAGTCAATCCTCATGCCCGTGATAGGCAAGTGACCAACATCCAGACGATGAACACTTTGGGCAGATTACAACATTATAAACTCATTTTTATCACAATCAAATACAACATGTCGGATATGACGCTCTCGAGCACCACTCCACGCTTCCAATTTATGTCAGGATATTTTATTATTTAACTCACACGCAAGATTTTTCACCCAATCACAGGAGCAAGTTTTGTCTGTATGTAGCCTTACATTGAAAGCGACAATCTGGACCAAATGGAGCAGCCTTATAGCGTCATGTATTAGTCATGTCATTGCTGCAGGGTTTACATGGAGGCCTACATTGAGTCCTAACCATCTGGTGTAGCTCTGACCACAAATTCACTTTTGTCGAGTCTCGTTGTGACCGAATTATCCATTTCAGGCAGAGACCGCGGCTTGTGCAGCAACGCGGACATGACACGTGTTAAATGGCACTGTAGATCTATAAATCTGAAAGAGATACCAATAGATGTCTGAGGCTGAGCGTTTCAATATGACTTCTGCTGCAAAAGTGGAGCTCCTGATCTGATGTACAGGGGCCTTCTTCCTTCATAATATACAGACAAGACTCTAGATTTGAAAAATCTTGCCAAGTTAGTGGTTTGACGCACTTGTAAGAACTCCTCTGCAGACATGATTACGGCAGCCACGTCAGTAGAGACGTGGGGAAAGTAAAAAGTCTGGAGCAGAGGATTTCAACCAAGGCATGTACACTCTTATGCCGTACTTGTTTTCACACTTCATTTTATAAAAAGAAGCATATTGTTTAGTTTCATGTGATGTGTAAAAAAACCTGGTGAATAAAATGACTACATGTTGGTTCTTTTACCTCAGCAGCAGTCGGTTGTCCCCAGACAGTCTTATAAAGTGCCTAACCCTGGGTCTGTATGGACTGCAATCTTGCGTGATGTTTAACTTGTGCTGTACACAAACCCTTCATTCATTTTAAAAAGGGAAAACATTACTCCAACTACTGTACAGACCCTGTCAGGTTAACGTCACACCTCTGAATCACAAAAATGCAAACAGGATCCTGTTGTTAGTCAGTCTAGCTGAGAGGGGGAAAAAGCAGTAAGCCTCTATGTTGCTGTTTGATTCAGAGCTACATCATTCCTGTGCTGGATGGCATAAGGTTTCATCCATTGTCTGTCACGTGACTCAACCATCCATCTCACTCCAGCCTCAACAACATGCATACAAAATAACAAGGAAACATTTATTAAGCCTCTGCAACTCAATTCTCACCTTCAGCAATGGTCTCCTCCACAGTGACTTGGTGCTTCCCGACAGTGAAGGTTTTGCCAATGAAATTTCCGCCTGCATGACTGGACCCAGAGCTGCTCCCTCCTCCTCCAGAACCAGGCCCAGAGCTCACCAACTCCCGACGGGAATCAAAGAACTTCCTCATGTTGTCGCAATGACGGGAGGAGTATGTCAGTCACAGAAACACTGATAAACTGCTGTGTCTCCTGTGTACTTAAGTATTGCACTGATAGATAATACAGATCAGACTGTACACATAAAGGGCTCCGAAGCTTCAAGTAAGTCTATTTACAGCCTCAAAACATGCACTGATCCATTTGCCACCAATGATGATTTTGAGATAACCCAGATTTTTTTGGTGGCAAAAAATCCCATTTGCTTGACAACACAAGCCAGTTGGTGATAGCTCGAGCGGCTAGCTGTTATGTAAGTGAATTACACCACCCAGGAGGCTAAAGCATCTCCGGAGAAAGTATCTCTTTAGCTATCCATCCAGCTGCTCACGGTCGGCTGCTGCTGCTGCTGCTGATGACATTAGCTCCCTCTCCATCTCGTTCAGTCGTTACGGAGCTAGCTGAGTGCTAGCTACTTAAGCGCTATGACATTTCGTGTAAGGTTATCCAGGTTATCCTCTAAAGATAATGTCTTGAGTGCGATATATCCGCAGTGTAACTCGTTTGGTAGCGTTGACCAAAAAACAATTTTTCCATCCTTAGCCAAGTGTAGCGACCGTTAGATGGCACATAGCTTACCCGTCAAGCTATTTAATTGCTCCCATTTACGATAAAAACTCTGGTTTCTGAAAGCTAACGGTTTAGCCCCTCTACAAACAAACGATTAGAGATGACAGGAAACTACAGCGTCCGTATGTTGCAACTGTAGTTCCAAACAAGAAACCACAAAATTTACACATCCAGAAAAAACATTAGTCAGAGGTTAAAAACCCAGCAGCCTAATCTCTGCAACCACAGCAATCTTTGGCTGCCAGCGATATCGCAACATCCTAGCTGTTGCTGTTGACGCTCGGATGGAATTGTGGGTAATGTAGTTTAGTGAGTGGATGCAACAACGCCCCCCCCCCCCCCCACCCGTCATAATGCTGAGTTCATGTGATAAGGGAACACTGTAAACTGTTGCAGCTTTGCATATCATAGAATGGTTTACAGAATAGACTGTAAATATTAAGGTTCACGCCGTAATTTAATTCGCTATTCGAAATAGTGTGACCAAATGACTGGATAGCCATCATCAGGAAGCGTTTTTTTTTTTTTAATATATAGGTTAATATTCACCATTATGCTAACTGTTGGTCCTAATAGGAAATTATACACAATTACTATTTATCTGCTTTCCGTTTTTTGTTCACGAATAGTTATTCACGAATGTGAAAAAGCTTGGCACAAGGGCACATAAAATTAAATGTGACTCATTTGTGTCCAGTAATAGACCATGAAGTTAGGCCCATTAACTCTCGTTTAGTAAAACTAGTAGTCTAATCATCAATATTAAACTGTTAAAACCTGTTGAAAGTAAGCCTTTAGGTAAGCTAAGACCAGAAAATCTGAAAGTATACTCCATTTAAATGACAGGCCCCTAGCCCTGTAAAAAATCGAATTTATAATTACTGCACTCACAAAAAGTTTGATCTTTTAATTTTGTCAATCACTGGACTAATGGAGTTCTGAAAATGCCTAAAGTATCATTTTAGCCATAGACGTAGTATACGTATATTATCTCTATGATTTTAGCTGTGTATTTGTTCAATGCATAAATCAAACAGTGACTGAAAACACATCAGAGAAGTCCTAATTATGCCACTATACAATTATTCCAGGAAAGTGAAACGTTTTCTATGTTATCAAAGTAAATGCCAATTATTGTTCTGATTGATGGATCGATTAATTGTTTGAGCTGTGTCTAAAATGTGATCTATTAGGTTCTTTTTTATATTTAATAAACTCTTTATAATGTTGTGTATATTTTTTTATCTTGCCTAAGCTGCCAAATGGCCTAGAAGTAGTATTTCAGAAAGTACACTATTTCCTGAAATGAAAGGAAGTAGAAAATGGGAGAAAAGAACAAATCACAAGAATGTACCACAATATTTAAGCACAACCTTTTAGTTAATATAGCCTACACAATTTATTTATTTTTTTAACACTAATAACTGCAGATTTACTAGTATTACGGCAGGAACTTGTGTTTCCCATTCTCCCGACACTCCTTGAATGCAGCACCCGCTAGTGTGTACGTAGCAGCGGGTTGCAGCAGCGCGCACGCGAAGGGAGGACCCAAATAAATATTTGCATCACGGAGGGTGGGACATCTGGGCAGCTGGTAGTTATAAACTGTGTTTCCCCAGTCCTGTGACGTCTCGCACTCGTCTCGTCCAGCTCGTCGCTGAATAAATTGTCGCCAGAACAGGTAAGGCGTAGTGTTCGAGGCAGAGGTTAGACAAAGTATGGAGGTGTTTTGCAGTTTGTGACAGAGTAGAGCTCAGACTGTTGTGGCTGGTGCTGTGTTTGTGTGCAGGGTGTGCCCAGCAACTCCATGCCAAGTGAGCTGTTAACTAGCTGTGCGCTTTACTTCCTGAATCACTTTCGATATATCTCCAAACTTTTGCAAACTATTCTTAACGTCGCTTACCGGGTTTGTACGACTTTGTGGAAAATAAATCAGGTGCAACTTTAACCTTGGCAGGCACACATCTTTTCAGTGAACAGTTTGTTCTATCTTTTATCTTTCAACGATTGCAGGAATACCTTCTCTTACAATTGCACAATTTCAACTGAATGTGCTGACGTTGTTTCCGATTCAGTCACATGTTGTCTAAAAATAAAAGCAGGAATATGCTCAGTGATTGTTTTGAGCATAGTAGTAACAGGACTATAGCGCATCCATGATACTTTCACATGTATGTTAAACAAGTTTATGGAAATGACCTTGAAACCTCGAAATGAACACATTTAGGAACATTGACCCGGAGTGAACTGGAGCTAAGAGAATGTCATACATGATCATCTTGAGCAGCTAGATCTTATTTGTTATACCCACAGTCTGTGGTCCTCGAAGTGTGTGTGGAGTTGAGTCACCTGTCCCCTATTTACATCACAGACCACTCAGGTGTGGCTTTTGACCCACATGCAAACTTTTAGTCCTAATGTTGTGAAATAAATATCTGTAATGACACATTCCAGCGCAGGGGTCATTTTCTTGTCTGATTAGTTAAACAGACTGTCTTGGTTTATTTTTTAAAATAACTAAAATAAAATAACTTCTTCTCTTAATGATTTTTTTGAATGGGTTGTGACTCTATGTAAAGACTACGTCAGTGGGTGAGCTGATCCATCCTGTCAGGAAAACCCCTCTTCCTTTCCTCCGTGGAGTACTTACAGGTGTTTCCAAACAAACTCGAGCTTAATTGGATTAGCTCTCCGCTCTCTTTCACAGACGTGGGACACAAAAGAGCCCAGGCCCAATGTGTGTGACGAAAATCCCTCTCTGAGATGATGAGCTGATGAGCGTATTGATGCAGTATTCATCAGAGGTTAATGAGGGTCACAGTAAAAGTGGAAATCATTTACTGTCTCAGAACTCGATGACCTGCAGTTTGTTTCACTTCTCTCTGTGCTGAAGGGATTATTGTTTCATTTGGCGTTAAGTTTTTTTTTTGTCTTGTTTTTTTTAGCTTTCTTCATCTCCAGAAATCCACACTCTCCCACTCCACTCTACAATGGCAGCGGTGAGTTTGTCCTACAGCTGCTGTCCCACCATTGCACAGTAATAAGAGGTAGAGGTCGATGCAATGAGAGGTTTATCATGATCATTCATCAAGTTTCATGGTGCCATATTTTCTCAACAAAACAATATGCTTACTGTCATTTCTTTATTGTAATTAAACTACATATGAAAGACAATGACTTAGGCCCGTTAAAAAAAGTCACTTTAATGTTTATTAACACAAAAAAAACAAACAGATGAAATGGTTAGTCCTTGGATCTGTATATTATTCATGTATTTTTGAGCCCCTCCCCTTGTGGTGATAGTTGATATTTATTTGCATCCCGAGAAGGGATGCAAATAAATATAGGAAACCTACTATCATCTTGTTTCTTTTTAAAAAAAAGAAAGGTTCATGACATCAAGCTATATATTTAATGTTTTTTCTTAGACTCACAGAGATGGTTAGTTAGTTCACACTGTCATGCTCATATCTGCACGAATTGACCGCTGATCTACAGAAGAACCTTTTCCCCTTCAGTAGATGAACTTTAAAAAAAATTGCTTTTTGGTATTAAACTGCACGTACGTCATTCAGTACAGTGAAGGTTAAACATCCTGAGGTCACAATCAGCTCAGTGGATGGAGCTGGTCAGTAGCTAATGGATTATTTGCTGGATGTTGTTGTTTCTTACCAGATTGGAAACAGAGGCACGGTGACTGAGGCGGCTGGGTTTGACCCAGAGGCAGATACCCAGCGACTAAGAGGAGCCATGAAGGGAGCTGGTGAGTGATCCTGAAACCATCATTAGCTGAAGATAGTTTGAACTGTGTCACTAAGAGTGAGTCTCTGTCGGGGGGGGGGGGGGGGAAATCATCTTTTCCTTCGCCTTTCTCCTCCTCTCCTCCAGGATAGCCGAGCTAAAATAGTTTAATTGTTGTCATGGCAGCTTGAAGATCTTCTTTTTTTCTTTTTTTCCTCGTCCATTCGTTCCGCTGAGTGTGTTCTTGTACTTTGCCTCAACTTTCTACCCTCTATACGGAGCAGAATCTTGACTTTGCTGAGTGGACAGGAAGCTGTCATAAAGTAATCTCATTATGGTTGGCACTGTTTTGAAACGGTCTTGGCAGTTTGGGGGTTTTTTTGGGGGGGAGCATGTGACAAACACTCTATCAGCACATTCATGATGTGGACTCTTAATGCTATTAGCATGTGCTAGCATAATCATCTCCCCCTGACTCTAGTTTGAGCTCGATTACTAACAGATGGTTTCCATGCCGATGTAAACAGGTTTGCAGTGTAGTTACTGTTTTGATGTCATGAACATTTAGTTCCTTCATGGAACTCCACGTATAGGAATATGTTATCCTTACACTTTACGATTCTTGTAATTGATATTAGTTAACTAGTTACTAACTTGTCTTTTTTTTCCTTTCTTGCAGGCACTGATGAGGCAGCTGTCATTGAAGTCCTAGCACGCCGTACGATTGCACAAAGGCAGCGCATCAAAGAAGCCTTCAAACAAGCTGTGGGAAAGGTGGGGTGAACATATATTTGTGAACGGAGTATATTTGTGTTATTTTTTCCGCCTCTTCTTCCACTGTGTCTGTATCTCATCATTTGTCATTTAAGATGGGTGTGGGCTAAGCAAAAAAAACGGGCAATAAAGTCCAAGTTAAACATTAACCATAAAGCAGAAATGAAAACCACCTGCAAACAAACAGCAGGACAGAGAGGGCCTTGTAATCTGTGAAACATGGGAACGTGGCCTTCGTTAAAACCAAGCACACTGAACCCGCAGAAGTATAATCCCACTGACTGCTTCTTTGTTTCATGCTTATGCAGATCAATATATTAACTGAAATAGAACTGCGGGATGTTTATTATACTGACATGATTAGATAAGAATTGGAAAACTATGCGGCGTCCGTTGACTGGATGATGAACTCATCCGAAAGTTCCCTCTGAGGAAGCAGCAGAAAAAGCAAAGACTGTACGGATCCTCGCCGGCAGAAAGAGTGAGTCATGTTCCACATGGCGACGCCCACATGTGGTCACACAGCCGAGCTTTGTGGAACAAGACTGGGTCCAGAAACCACACCCTCTAACAAGGACCCGAGTGCTCCTCCTGGAATGTGTAAAGTCATGTCCCATGTCCACGCTGGCAGCTCAAACCCCCTAAAAAAAAAAAAAAAAGCAACGACTCATATATTTCAACGTCAGGAATAATCAGCGTTCATTAAAGACGCCCTTTTTGATTAAATATTTAAGCAGTGGGATGATTGATTGGCTTTTATCCTGTTTTATCCATCTTGCAGGACCTGGCAGACGAGCTGTCTTCAGAGCTGAGTGGGAACTTCAGGAGCGTTGTTATAGGTCTGCTGATGCTGGCGCCTGTGTATGATGCCTACGAGCTGAAATATGCAATGAAGGTCAGAGATCCAAACCTTTCCTTAAAAAAATCCAGCCTATTTATTTATGTGCTATCTAAATAAATAAACTTGCTTTATGTATGTCATAGTACTCCATTGTAATCACACCCCATCGTATTTCTCATTGCGTTGTGCTGACGCATTTTCTTTGATTTTCTTTTAATGGGATTTGTTGACTAATAAAAAATGCAGAATATAAATATATACTTCAGTTCATTAACTTATCTTGTGAAGGCAGTGAAGGTTTTTTTTTGCACTTGTTTGTTTGTCACAGGGGGCTGGAACCGAGGAAGCTGCTCTCATTGATATTCTCGCTTCGAGGTCAAACGCTGAAATAAAAGCCATCAATGATTTCTACAAGAAAGGTTAGTGTGTCTCTTCTATAAATAGTTTTCTGACTTCTGTTCACAGTGCGACTCGGTGCGGTTTGTTACCTATGGGTTGTGTATGATATCCGATCTCGTGTATCAGTGACAGCGCTGTGTTCTTTGTTTGAAGATCGTTAGAAAACTGGGGATGGTATCAATTATTCATAAAAGCCATCGCTGCTCTCTATGTGGCAGTTGATTGTCTATTTTTTGCTCCGTTGCTGAAATGACACAAGTTGGTATTTCCAGTGTTTTGTCTTCAGCTTTGGTGGATTTTAACTCGTTCTACTGAAGGTTGTCCGAGTTTCAAAGTCAGAAATCCGACTTCAGAGGGTTGTTCCCAATATCGAACAGAATGATGACTCGGTATTTCCACAATCAAACGGAACGCACCATCACAGTACATTTACATTAACTTGTTTTCTTAGTTTACACTTTCACTTCTATGGAGTTGTGTCATCTCCATTTAGCGGCAAAGTTTGAGCATTCAGACCACAGTATAAAAAGTATTTATGAAATCTTTCAGCGAGGGTTATTTATTTGAATTCCTCATGAGCTTCTTAAACCTATAATGCTCCATTCTGTTACTGAACAACTACATTTCTGTTTGTTTTTCATGTTGCAGTAAAATCACATAGATGCTTTACTAAGTTTTTAAACACTGTGAGATCATCATTTTAGTTTGAAAGAACCTTTTTACACACACACACACACACACACACACACAGTTATTAATGACAACATAGATTCACAAGTTCAAGATATCTATTCCGGAGTTTGTTAGCATTAAACAAATAGAACAGGATAGAGGGATTAATAACGGCGCCCCTATAACAACAAGCACTTATCAAACTAGCCATTGAGACATTCTTCACCAGTTTTTGTTGACTGTTTATAAACCAGTTTGTTTGTTTTGTGTTATAGAATATAAGAAAAGCTTGGAGGATGATGTTTGTGGGGACACGTCCGGCATGTTTCAGAGGGTTTTGGTGTCTTTACTCACGGTAAGGACTTGATAGCTCACAACCTTCCCCCAGCATGGGCTGGTTCAAAACATGTAACAGTTACATAAAGATTTCATTAATAAGAAAAACAAATGAATTGTTTCTATTGTTTGTATTCATATAAGTGTTGTGAATTTTTTTCAGACACATAAGGTGACTTAAATAAATGTCAGTATAAAACTTAGAGCGTGAACCCTTTTTAAATATTATAATTCACAGTCGTTCTGGGAGAGGAGGAACTCTGTTTTGCGTCATAAAAACGTGGATTTAGATTTCTGGTCTATTTTCTGTCTCAGTCATTCTGCAGTCCTTCACTCAGTCCCTCATAAGTCGCTTTGATTTCCTGCATTCTAGGCCGGCAGGGACGAAGGCACCAATGTGGACGAGGCCCAGGCTGTCCTGGATGCAAAGGCAAGACTTCAGTTTCTTTAGTTGAAATCCCTCGTGCTTAACGTGATCATCACTTTTCTGACGTTTGTGATCACAGGAAATCTACGAGGCCGGTGAGGCTCGATGGGGCACAGACGAGGTGAAATTCCTCACCGTGCTTTGCGTCAGGAACCATAAACACCTGCTGAGAGGTACTCGTGCAGAATTATTTCTCAACATACATTCAAACCAAATATCCTTTTTTTTTTTTTTTTTTTTTTTTTTTATAAGTCACAAGACTTTACTCAGTGTAGCTACACAAGTAATCAAGCACTCTCTTTGAATTGACTTTTTCTTCGTGGTTATTGGAGTCTTTTTTTGTGTTTGTTAAGCTGTATGTGACAGATGGATTTCTTCTTTAATTATTCTACAACCCCTTTAATTATATTTTTCTTCCTGTAGTGTTCGAGGAGTATAAGAAGATTTCTGGCAGAGAAATCGAGGACAGCATTAAGAGAGAGATGTCCGGCTGCCTTGAGGAAGTCTTTCTGGCCATAGGTCTGTTTCTCTGCTGCAACATAATCCTGCCACTTTCTAAACGTTTAACTGTAAATGAGCACAGGCACAGACGAAGCTGGAACCCAAATAGTCGAAAGAAACACTGCATAATATCGTGCTTCCGTTCTGGTTTGGTAAGCATGTCCGTTGGAAGTCCTGCATACGGTCGAAAAAAGCACGGCTGCCAAAGACGTTATGACAATCTAAAAAAATGAGGAAGTTGCTCAGAAGAGTTTTAGCCACAGGAGGCGAGTGCATCAGCTCGATACATTTGTCTGTGGAAACCCTTGTGTGCTGGCCTAAATAAAAGGAACCCTTGTTTAATGCATGCAACCAGTCTGCAGTAGTACACTCATATTTTTCTTCACTGTAAAACATCTGTTTTTCTTTGTCAGCAAGCTGTGTGCCATGATAAAAGTGAATTTAAACACTGAGCTCATACCACTTATTATATATTTTTTTAGTTTAGTAAATGTTGCACCTTCATTTACTATTGCTCTCTCTTACTATTGCTCTGATCTTTTTTTTTTCTCGACAGTGAAATGCATTAGGAACAAGCAAGCGTTCTTTGCAGAGCGATTATACAAATCAATGAAGGTACATTTAAACTGTTTCTAATGACATAAAGAGAGTAGACTGCTGTCACATTTTGTCTGTTTACACTGTATTCTCTCCTTGTCAGGGGCTGGGCACTACAGATAGTGTCCTCATCCGAATAATGGTTGCTAGGGCAGAGATTGACATGTTGGACATCAAAGCGCAGTTCCTGAAG
Organism: Symphodus melops; assembly: GCF_947650265.1. Classification (NCBI taxonomy): domain Eukaryota; kingdom Metazoa; phylum Chordata; class Actinopteri; order Labriformes; family Labridae; genus Symphodus; species Symphodus melops. The sequence goes on along the minus strand of NC_136706.1, from coordinate 10,043,357 downwards.
ATGTACGGCAAAACTCTCCACTCGTTCATCAAGGTGAGGCTCCACAGCTCAGAGGTGGAAACGCTGCAGTCTGCAAAAGCTTTGAAATACATCAGCCGTGATAAAATTAGAATATCTGTTTGTTTTTTTAATGTCTTGGAATTGAATTAGAATATCAAAGAGTTTGATCAGATTGTTTCATGTCTGTTGTCCTTCTGTTGTGGTCCTTTTGAAGTCTCACAGATATATATTTTTTTTCGCTGCTCAGGGAGACACCTCTGGTGACTACCGCAAAATCCTGCTGGAGCTGTGTGGAGGCGAGTAGAGACGCGTCACAGCAGCATTCAGCTTTGTCTCGATTCTGGAGACCACATCATGTGCTTTTTTTTTCCTATTAATGAATTCATGTATCGTACCCTTTCTACTTTTATGGCCTTTTACATTTCCCTGATGGACCACAGTGCCTTATTTTTCTCTTTGTACTGGATTACAAATTAAACCAAAGAGCAGTGACCTTTTACACTTGTCTGTGTTTGTGTTATTGATTCTCCGTTAAGGATAAATGATTGTTATTAGTTAGAAAGGGAGATATATCCCCTTCACATCTCTAAGCACATAAAAGATGAATGTTTTTGTCCGCCAGCTCTCGTCGTTACAGCCCAATATTTTCCATCACTGTCCAGTAAGGGAGCTCCATTTGTTTAATTAGTTGCAATTACTCATTGGTTGAGTCAGCCCTTCATTTAACTCAATTACATTACCACACTGCTAGCTTGATTTGAGGCAGTAAAATGTGTTCTAATCAAGTTAAGGAGGACAACCCCAAGCTCATGTAAACCTCAGATACAATACAGAGCCATAATAATGTGCAGTATTTTTACACAGTGTGACCACTAGGTGGAACCAAAACTACTCCATACAGTTTGTCTGAATCAGGAGAATCTCCCAGCATCCTCTTTGCTTATGATAAACGCACTTCATATGTTTTATATTGTGCTGCAAAATATCGTCTGCAATTTTAGTGCCTAGCATTTGCCCTATACAGAATTAAAAATGTAATCCAGTTAGCTTTAGCAGTCTAACACTCATCCTGCAAGCTCTCTAATTACTCTGTAAGGTGCAAACTGGGAAAACAAATGTCATTGAACCATCATCAGACTAAATGTTCTCCCTCTGAGGGGCTACCATTCGGTTTGGCCATCTGGTTGAATCAGCAGGTTTTTGATTCACTTTGAAGTTGATGGGAGCCTCAGAGGAGCTAATATGTTGTTACTGCTAACATTTAGTGAAAGTTACATTTGTTCAGTGACGTTTTGGTCCCTGTATCCTCATATGTAGCAACTAAAGACGTAAATGATTAGATGTCTAACATTGTAAAGGGGAACAGTGGTTTATATTTCAAATGAAATGCTTTTGAAACATGCCTTTGTTTTATTGTGTACGATAAAGATCCCGTAGAAGCACCTGCATTCATTTGAATTCTTGGCATGGACATTTTTCATTAGAGAGAATGAGGGTTTGTTTTTTCGACTGTGAACAACAATCTAATAAAAGTGAGCATGTTTCAACAGGAGCCTCGGAAAAGCAAAAGGTTATAAATTGTATATTTTACAAGTCTCACTTTCATTAAGAATAAGTTGTTCTCTGAGGTTTAACAAGTCAAGGAAATCTTTAAAAAAAAAAGAAGAAGCTGTACCAGATGGAGGAAACAAGACAAGGGCACAAGAAAATGCATTGAACAGTAGGTGGTACAGAGTGAGAAAGTGTTTATTTTCACTTTTAGAGCACGACAAAGATCCCTTTAGAAGTTCTGGGAGGATGAGCGAGCATAAGAATGTAAATATCCCCACATCAATTGAAAAACAGAAATACTTCTTTAGGGGAAAATGTGTTGTATGTATGTTGTAATGAACTGTACACTATAAACACTGTCAGCAGATATGTGAAGGTGGTAAGATGAACAGCATGGTACAAAGGCTATAGTTATACCTGTTTGATTTGACTCTGGTTCGGGATTTGGATAATGTTTCATTCAAACATATTTTACAAACAACTTTGGTTGACTATGATTCAATAACATGGGTTGTAATGTATTCCAAGGCCTCTTCCTGAATATATAGAAAAGGTGAAAACAAAACATTACCAATTCTTCTTCAGTTTTCCATTAATAATGTCAAAGTCAATCAAAAATAAGAAGAAAGTCAACATGAGAATCAAATACTTGACTATGAATTTACTATTGAATTTCTGTTGCATTCTCTCCTTAAGCTCTGTTTTATTGTATTTATGTTTCTGTCTGTAAAGCACTGTGAATTGCCTCTGAACAGCGCTATATAATAGTGAAAGGTTTAAAAAAAAAAAAAGGCTGATTAACTGCACTGTCACGTCTATTAGCATATCGACAAAGCTGAGCATTTTTAACACTCAGACAACGTTCAACCAAAGACTTGATTCAACAAAGGGCCATTACAGAAGCAGCATTGACACGTGTAGGGACAAATGAACGTCTTCTCTGCCTACGTGTTCTTGTTGTGCAATGCTCAGAGCACACAGTACTGCAAGCACACAATGTTCAACCTCGAACAAAACACACTGTAAGATCAGACGTGACGTTTAAATCAGTATGATTAAAAACCTCTCACTAATAACACTTTACTGACAACTTGAATTGTATGAGAAGGACATACTGTACGTCAAACAAAAAGGCATAGGCCTAAATTCAGTAAATAGAGAAATATTTTATTAAAAAAAAGGTAAAGTCTAACCTTTACTGGACTGACTCTTGTATAAAAATCGTTTTGCAGCAAACATTTTGACTTTTTGAATATGCTGGAAGGGTGCGGTTGCTGCCATATGTTCCACTTAGAAGTCTAAAGGAACGACAACACTTTGACTTTTCAAGCACAGCTGCTATGAAACATTAAAGGGATACTTCACCCATTTGCATGAAGCTTTGTATCATTAGAAACATGGTAGAAACACTACTACCGTGTTTCTAATGATACACAGCTTCATGCAAATGGGTGAAGTATCCCTTTAATGGTGATCACGTTGATGTCACAGCATTCTGTGAGCACTTAAATAAAACAATATCCAATCTGACCACCACTGAATGTACTCATTCAGTTACAACAAGTGTTTTCTGCATAGATCTGTTTCTAAACAGTGCAAGAATTATAGATCTACTTGATCTCAGGATGCTGACATCACTGTCATACAGTATTTGCTCTGGTTGAATAACATCCAAAGTGACTCACCCTGTGAAATCCCAGTTTTACAAAATAGGTTTCTTCAAATAAAATTTTTAAAATCTGATTGAAATAAGTGTAACGCTGCAAAACATTAGATCACTTATTAAATGTTGGTTTTACTGCACATAACATCTGTGTTTGGACACTTAAGTGGCAGCTTTTAATAATTTCCCTCTTCAAAGTTGGGCTGTAGAATATTACAATTATAAATGTGCTATTTCAATGAAAGCTTTTAAGGAAGTTGGATTGAATCCCGATTCCCTAATACTCACATTGGCAATTTATTTGAGTGAACTTACTGTATAATGTAGAAGTAATACCTTGTTATGTGTTTAAGGTGTTATGAAACCACTTATTAATAATAGAGACATTCTTAGCTAATCAAAATTGACCCTTCTTCACAGCATACGGTTTGACATGTCAGAGTAGGACAAGCACATATTTCATTACAATAACAATAAATCAGGTTAATTAAAGTGTCTCCGACAGCCATGTTGGTTTCACTCAATAGGAGGTTAAAAAGAATCCAGATATTGCCTAGCGACTACAGATGGTAATAAGCGTATGGCTATAATCAAACATATCTGTAACATGTTCACTGTCCCTACTTTAAATAAATACATCAATAAGCACTATCCACAACAATCTGTATCATAATAAATGTTCTAAAAACCCTTCACCCTGGTCTCTTGTGTAGTCAAACGTCAAATCTAAATGTCCAATTATTTAGTTTTCATTTAACTTATAAACAAAAATGTATTCCCTTTAAGCAAAACAAAATGATCCCATTGGAGAAATATACACAAAAAGCAGAAAAACAAACCAGATAGTCTGAAAGACGTCAGCATAAGTTAATTACCTCTGTATCAAAGGTATTGAATGAGCCATGAATGTATAACACTGTACAGTGAGCGACAAATCAGAGATGATGCAGTCAATCGCATAATACTGACTTTCTGACATCTTTAAGTAAATACGCTTGTGCTTTTATCATGATGTGTTGTACACTGATTGCAGTCTTTAAACTGTGTTTCAATTCTCGTGCAGTTCACGTTAGTCATTAAAGCTGTCTGTCAGTTTGTAGAAGGCTCTGTTTGAAGGCTTGAAGCACAGCAGACAGAAAACATGTAACAGAAAGGAGGAATCTGCAGAAATGAATAAAAAAGTTGAAGAGATAAATTAGTAATTCAGTGAGGGAGGGGAAACACTTTAATGTGAGCTATTCAGAGCTTAGTAAGAGGGTCAGCCACCAGAGAGACGTTCAGCTCCCGACTCACTGACAGACAGAGAACCCCTGAACACACTTTAATATTAAAAAGGCTCTGGAAAAGAATTGATATAGAATCTGTTTTGACAAGCCGAGTATAAAAACATTCATGGCTCAACTGTTGCTTTTTGCACATAAAGCTGGAGGTGTATTAAACTGGGATGCAAAAATGTTGAATTTGATTTCTGTGCACAGAATCCCATGACAGCTGCTGCAACAAAAGTATTCAAAGACAGCCAAGCAACACATGGAATTTATCCATGTGTCACCTGTTGTGTGTAGCTAAGACACTCATACAGACAAACACGCTCAAACCAGTTGGTTGTTTGGATCCACTTTCAAGGCCAACTAAAACTGTTCTTTCTTCATGAAGGCAAGTTTATTTATATAGCACATTTCAATAACAAGCCAATTCAAAGTGTGTTAAGAATAACAGATTCAGCAGTCATGATTCTGAGCTTTTTTCATAATAAAATTCATAACATTAAAACAAAATTAGTAACCGCCTGCTCTTTATATGGTGCAGATTCCTCCTTAAACTTTGGTTCAGTAGAAGTATCACTAAAACCTGATATTTACCTTGACTGCTTTTCTCCAATTGACCTTTCAGAACAAAATTCAACTATTTTCTATGTCCCTATTGGCATTTACCAAAGTCGTTTTCAAACTTTTTATATTGGATAGGGCAGTGGAAAGAGAAAGTAATCAGGAGAGAGAGTGGGTGTGACATGCCGGACAGGAGTCTCCCCTGTCCACTTGGAGGACTACAGACTCCCTACATGGGACACAACTGCGTCCGTACCAAATCTATTAAAGAAGCTATAACTCCTAACATCTAACCTTTTGCGTCACCATCAGGACTCACCGTGATGAGAAGTGCAAAGCTTACTCAATTTAGCACTAAAATAAAGTCTGCTAATGGAGAACTTCAAGCACACTCCTTGTGTTCATTAGCAGTGCTTTATTCTCACTGTCAGGGAGACATCAGGGTTCTTAGAGTTGTAGTAGGTGAGTAGCTGTTATAACTACAGAGTGCTTGGCAACAAGAGCTGTCATTGTCTTTTATGAAAGAGGTGGTGGTTTTTAAAGTAGGGTTGTATGATGTTCTTGCTATTAATAGGTGTATTAGCCACAGGAGATGCTTCTCAGCACTCATCTTTCAGTGAGAAACCAGCACCAAAGTTAGGCTATACATGGCTGTAGAACAACGCTATTTTACCATGTCAGTAAGTCTCATTATGTTAGTATTCCAGGTCCACAGCCAACAATGCACCGATCAGTTATTTGAGTCCAGTGGACACCTCAACTAGAATTTAGCCTTGAAGACAAACTGTCAATGAGAATGTTTACATTATTGCATCCAAATTGATATAATTTTAAGTAAAAAAAGATGATAGATTATTCGGTTTACATATTGTAATGGCTATGTAGTGTGCTGCAGGTATTTTGCTGCAAAACAGTGCTACCACAAAGAGGCTTGATGACGACTAAGTAGCTAATCCACTCAACATTTCCTGTAGTGTATATTTAAATCTCCATTTGTATTCAGGTTGTTTCCTCTTGAGATTTGTTATTAAATATGGTTAAATGGACATTGTCAGTAGTGATGCAAAGCCTATAGAGCCACATTAAAAGAATACATTGATACACGTCCTTATTCTCAAAATCTAAGTTTTAAGAATAAATAATATTCAATTATACAATGATAAAGTTGGGATTTTAAGGAATGGTTAACTTATGTGTTATTTGGAAGGGGAATATCTTATAAGCAGTATAAGCATTCTCTTTATTTTACAACAAGTTTGAACTCCTATTATGTGAACTGTCCGATTATATTCCCTTAATGTGTCTGAAATACTTGATCGTAGTTTTAAAAGAGCAGCAAGTCTAAATATCTAAATATCTAGCTAATGTTTATCCTGCTGTAAAACAATTGATAACATATTATACATATAACAACAACAATAATGTGATTTAGTTTAGAGCAAGAAATAACATGCACAGGTCATAATGTGATTGATTCTTTCTTTAAAAAACTATGGATTTATTGAATGTAAATCTGGCAGGATTGGATTATGGCTGGACACCTGGAGTGGAGCTGCTGCTTCTTTGCCTCGCTTATGATGGTTCAATTAATTTGATTTGGATGTATCCTTGTTTCCTCCCCTTGGAGGAGTTCGATCCAAAACTTGCTGGAAGGATTTTACATACCAACTGGCCTGGCAACACCTCAGAATCCCCCAGGAAGTGCTGGATAATGTTTCTAGGGAAAGGAATGTCTGGGTCCACATCCTCCTCTCATCTCCTCTCTTATCTCTTAACCGATACATATATTGAATTTAAGTGCAGCAAACAATCTGGTCATATATGTTATCTCTTCTCAGTGAGACCGTAAACCAGGTCAAGCCCATGCAAAGACAAAGATCGTTTTTGCACAAATGTTTTTATTTTTTATTTTTAATCCACATCTGGAAATCATCTGGCTCCAAAGAACGCTTGAAAAATTGGTGGTAGGTCCCAGACAGCAGTTGATGGTTCACTTTTGACATTAAGAGGCTATATTTATTTCTCTAATATAGTTTTAACGCAGAACTGACATATTTTTGCATATGAACATGATATGATAAACCATGGCTAATTAAGTTATAATATTCAGTCAAACACATTTTAAAAGAGTCAATAGTAATGTATTGACAAAGTACGACTTATCCAAATCAGCCACATCTTCTTGTGAATGTTTGTGTTGTTTTCACAATAAAACAACACATTTTAGCTTCGTTTAGAGGGAAATGTTACCTTATTGGAAAGAATATATGACTCCATTTATTTTTGTAAACTATTGCCCCTTAAGTTACCTACATGCTACGCTAACTAGCAGATAGACATGCTACCTCCTAAAGCTGGTCACGTTTTTACCTCTTGGGAAATAAATGGAATCTCTTGTTTTCTCCATCATTTTATCCCTCAGACTTACAGGTTCAGATGAAAGGATAAAAGACAGCCTTGCTTCCACAATGTAAATTCAGTGTATATGTGTTTTACAGGATTGCCTGTCATACAAGCAGACAAACTAGATAAAGGGCTTATTATTCAGCCCATACATGGATTCCTGTCCTGTTTGTTTGCTGTTGTTATCTATAGTTGACAGGGTTTCTGCTCCTAGGAAGCCATGTGCTGTTTTATACATGACAACAACTTTATCTCTTTCAACTGCAGTGTGAGGTTTTTAGAGTCTTTGCAAAAAGATATATATAAATATACAAAGAACTGTGGAAACATCACTGCTTCCTGACATTCATCCAGTAATACACTTGAACAATGAGAAGGTCCATTTGTTATTATTGACAACCAAAGGTAACAAAGGTACTAACCTGAATCTGACAATTGAAGATTAGTTGAAAATTCTTGTAGTATTTGATAATGGAATTCAAACATACAGTGGTTGGCTTGGTGAATCTAAAATGTCACTCCGTTAACAATGAATCCGTTCACAAAGACGATAACTTTAATGTTGATTAATCTGTTGATTCTGTTCATATTTAATAGAAGCTGAAGGTAACATTGACATAAATTGGTATTAAAACAAAAAAATCTGTTGCTTTTTTTGAATGTCAATAGATTTGAGTTCTTAGAGGACACGATGACCTATAAAACTCAAATTTAAACATGTCTGTGTTGAAGATCTACAAATAAAAGAAGGTGTTTTCATTTCTCACCTTCCCCTCTGTGGTTTTTTCAACATCACCGTCTTGTAAAGAACTTGTTCAGCTCTCGAAAGCTGTCAGATCACGACAAACAAACATGCCTTTCTGTTATATTCTTCTTACTGTCTGAAGGTCTGTAGGCTACATCTCCTTTCAGTCTATTACAACAAAAAAGTCCTCCAGATCCAAATCCATTAAAATATTTAAAACAAACATATTACACATATAAGATCCACTGATTGATTCAAAATTCCAAGATGACTGTTCAGCTGTTTTCTCTGTACTAATCATGCTCAGTGTTTGAATACAACCTCATTTGACCAATCAGAAACTTGTATTCTCTGTTTCTGAGCCTGAACAGAAACAGTCATTTGCTTCTTCCCCTCTATGGCCCACGTCACATTAAATTACACATGACACAGACGTGTAAGCTGAGAAAAAGGGGATAACAACAGGGTCCGCAGTCTAGACTCTTTAGAGAGTCAGGAACAAATGAGGTTAGCTGAATGTTGGTGAAAGTGGACTTAAGTAACGAAAATAAAGTTAACGGAAACCAAATCGAAAGGAGGTTAAAAGTTGCATTAACTCTTTCAAATTAACATTCATGTTAAAAAATGGATAAAAAATGTAATGGTGATAATTTACATTTCAATGATTAACTGATGTGTGACCTGCTCTGACAATATATTGCATTCAACCATACTTGCACAACAAATCAATTGCATTCAAGTAAGAGAAGGGTCGCCGCATTGTTGATGACAAAGTTATGGCTGAATAATGCCATCAAACTATTGAAGCTCTAAAAACATACCCTATCATATTGACAGCCAAAGCATGACATAAACACTGTACTACAGTCAGGCAGCAACCACAGAAAGGTGAAAAGCTCCCTCAGAGAGCTGCACATTTAAACAGTATGCAAACTATATTATCATTTCCATACAATAATAAGTTCATTAAAAACCTTCTGGGTGTCACAAGGATTTGAATGGTATCAGGCTCAGACCATGGGCTCAGTACAGGCAAGGCTTTTTGAATAAGAACAACTACTAGACTAACATATTAGACTCAGCGATATGCTGAGGCTCAACAGTACATGCATGCAAACTTCTACATGATGTTGCTGTTGGAGTACTAGAACAGACCTAATATTGTAAAAACAACAGCTAATGTCAGCATTTACTCCAATATTAATACTACTTTTTAAAAGGTACTTATGTCTTTCAAATCATATAACACCATCAAAACGTGTGTCAGCATACTGACAGTCCCTTGAAACTTGTAGTTTTAACTTACAGTTTGATGAAAGCAAACACTCGCTATTATCTGACCGTTAGCAACTCACACATCAATCAGAGAACGCTCAAATCGTCAAAGTTCACATCTTAAGACGCAACATTATTGAACACTCCATCTCTCAGTTTCCAAGTCTATCCACTTTCCTATCCAATAAAGACGAAAATAAAAAAAATACATCTTTGAAAATTTAAGAAAAATAATCCTGTTTTATCAATGTCTGAAGAAAATGTTTGAAACACCCCGATAGAAAGTCTTTTATAAGGTGGTAAATCAGAAGACTCCAGGCAAGAGATCTGTAGATGCATCAACAAACAACGAGGCGTATAAATAATAGAGACCTGCAGATGCCTGTGGGTGGGTTAATCAATAATTGCAGTTACTGTCTCAATCCTAAGATCTATCAGTGCTAAACCTGTGCAGTAACTAATCAGCTCAAGATCAAACGTCATCTCCAAGTCCAACCAGAACATGAATCTTTTGTGCTTCTCTTCCATCTTATTGGCTTCCTGTCACTGATACAGACATCTCTCCCTCTCTCTCTCTCTCTCTCTCTCTCTCTCTCTCTCTCTCTCCCTCTCTCTCTCTCTCTCTCTCTCTCTCTCTCTCTCTCTCTCTCTCTCTCTCAAACAGCTTCAGCTCACTCACTGTGGAGACGTTCAGAAGAACGGTCTGCCACTCACACTCATCTCTACACTGAAAAACAGCAACACAGGTAGGTCACCGAGTGATTCTTATTTGTATTTGTCTAACACTTTGTCTCACACCTATCATCATCAAACATCAGATAGGACATTATTCGCATGCCATGAAGGTCACACTGCTCGGAGTAGTTAAAAGTTACAGTTTCAGTTTGCATGTGCATAATTGTAAGAACTAAGTGCAGTATGAGGGTATTCAGATTTGTATTTCTCTTTTATTTCAATTATTATTTTAAAATTATGTAGATGATATATGTACATTTTTACACAGTTATCCTAATTTCATCTGGACTATGTCAGTGTGGGAGAAAAATATTAGGAAATATGAAAGGTTTTATAAGGGAACTAAATCTATGTGGACACATCTGCCTCAAAGGAAAATAACACGCACTTGGTTTTATATAACTCTATGACTTTTGTATGCACTGTGGCTTTTATATTCATACAATACAGTGACCTGTGGTTTTAGCCCATATTAAATACTCATATTTAAAGGAAGTCACGTTGCCAGTATCCTAGAGGTTACTGTGCAAAGGATACTGTCCATCAAGCGGGCAGCAGGGTTTGAATCCAACCTGTGGCTAATTTCTCATGTCATTCCTCTCTCTCTCTCTCTCTCTCTCTCTCTCTCTCTCTCTCTCTCTCTCTCTCTCTCTCCACTGTTTCCATCCTTTCAATCTGCTGATCCAATTTTCTTATCCAGATTCAAAACTGATTCTTCCCACTCGGTCTCTCCCAGTGAATAAGTTTAGGTCAAAACGAATGTATTCTACACGTTTAATAAGACTTCACACACAAACTGTGCGTTGTTTCACTCACTCCCTTTGTGTTTACGTGGACACAAAATAAACTGAGACTTTAATATCATTGTGATCCTGTGCATGTCAAATAGACAGCAGACAGATTAATTTAAAAATAAATTCCCATACTGTTCATTAATAATATAATTACATTTGTGTGATAAGCCTTCTCATCAACTGATAGTATAAATCAATTCCTCATGGAAAAAGGTCCCATAGTCCCATTCTGTACATCTGCACCACACGAATAAGCAGAGTATGTGTAAGCTTCAGCAGATAACTTTACAGCAGCACAAAACCTCCAGAATAGTGAGAACTGTTGATCATGTAGTTATAGGGTAAGGTTCAAAGTGTCTTAAAGACTTTGAGGAATTTAAGATAAGCTAAGAGAAATGTACATTTACAGCAGCAAAGCAGGATAGCAGGAGAATTTATGTGCAAAATTAAAGAAAACCTGCAATAAGATAAATCATTCAGAAAGTTAATTTTAACTTTGTATTAAGCAGAATTTAACCACCTTTTGTTGTCACGGTGTTTCTGTTAAATTTGTTTCATCATAACTTGTAGTTTTATTTTAATTTGTGTAACGAGTTGTAATGACGTGTGCTGAATCAGAGGTATGATTTTCTTTGACTTGTTTTAGGGTATGATTTAGGGTATGGCTACCTGTGTTTTACAAGTCATTGCTTCGCCAACCTGTGAACGAGGATACAGACGCAGCCATTCATATTCACTCAGTAGTCCAAATATTAGCTCTTGTGGCTCCTAAATAAAATTGTCATGTCCAAAACGTCAACATTTTCAGCTTCAAAACAGAATTCCAAAGGAGGTTCGCTACATCCATTTCTTATATAAAGTCAGTGTATGTGATCAAAGGTTAAGAGATACACTCACATACTAAACGTATAAAAGTTGTCATTCTCTCGCTGATTGATATAAAAACATTTCATGAGTAGACAGATGAACACTGGGCTATGGGGGGATTTTGCCATCTCATTCCAAATGCAATATCTTTTTACAACTTTACCTTTCTTATTTGTATATATTACAATTCATTCTGTGCTTGGTTTATGTGACAATAATATGAAATAATGTAAAATGTGTAAATGCATCCAAACGCAGCAGCTCAGACAGGCTGAATAGATTTCTGAATGATAGCTCCATAATCGCACTAATGCAAGCAGAACTCTCTGACTTGACATTTTCCTTATGTACCTTTTAGCAGAGGATGCAGAATGTTCACTTTTCACATCCAAACGCCTTCATAATAATAAACCCTTTGATAATGTGCTCTTATTGTGTGAATGTGTTGGTGTCCTTGGTTTAAGCACATTTAACTGGCTCTATAGAAAGGTTTCAGTGTTTTGTCACACCAGCTGAAAATGTGTTTTATTGTATTTTGGATGATGTAGGCATTTGGGGATTGATCTTTGCTGCCATGGAGGGTAATCACAGTGGCTCAGCTGGAAGCACACAGCCATCTGGTCCAGGAGAGCACACAGATGGACACATATACGAAGTCACCGTGCAGAACAACTCCTCCAACCGCAGCTCCCAGTTTGCAGATGTGGCCCTGCTGCAGACCTTCAAGCCGCTCATCATCCCCTGCTACGTGCTTGTCGTGGTGGTGGGTGTCTTTGGGAACTACCTGCTCCTGTATGTCATCTGCCGCACGCGCAAGATGCACAACGTGACCAACTTCTTCATAGGGAACTTGGCCTTCTCTGACATGCTCATGTGTGTGACCTGTGTGCCATTCACTCTCGCCTACGCCTTCAACCCGTGTGGTTGGGTGTTTGGCCGGTCCATGTGCTATGTAGTGTACCTGATTCAACCTGTGACAGTCTATGTTTCAGTCTTCACACTAACGGCTATTGCTGTGGACAGGTGGGTGGATCCGTCTCCATAAAAACTTTTCCCCCTCCTCCTCCTTCTCTTCCCTTTTTCATTGCAGCACGTGTCTAATGATGGTTTGATGTAATTTTGGTCTGTAATCTCATGTGAAACAAACTGAGCCCTGAAGCAACCGTGAATAAATGAACTTCAAATAACATGAAGAAAATTCCCGGAATATCTAATACATTTAGGATTAGGGTCTATTTAAAAAAAACCTAATTCTGAATATGAGTTGAGTGTAAATGTCAAGGCAAAAAATTCCTCATGTTTCATTCACACTCATTAAAGAAAGGCGTTTGTGAGAGCGTACTTACTTTGAGAGGAAATTTAACACCAAGGGCTGGCTAATTATTGTTAATAAATATATGTGACTTAACTATTAATCATTCAATGCAAGCTTTATTAAATAATATAAACTTTATTCTGGCTTTCTATATACAGAAATATATATAACTCAAAGTCTCTGTGAACAAAAATGACCTCCCGGCAATTCAACTAATTGGGTTCACATAATAGTGGGTGGCTGAAGTAGGCTCTACAATTTGCTTTTATCCAAAGTAATGTACATCAGTGATTAAGTGCAACACAAGCAAAGATCTAGAAAGGAGGAAACAACGTCAATGAGTGCAAACAAAAAACTTTAAGTCCTATCTGTCACAGGTCACAGTAATTACATTTCATTCGCCAAAATTTCAATATTAGGAAACTTGTGCCTGCAATGGTACCAGCCCAACATCCAATTATCTAAGTTTTAACAGACGGAAGAAGGAGGTATGAGCTGAGAAAACTCGTCCCAAGGTGGAACACAAACACAGCCCCAGAATCCCTGCTGCTCACTGAATCAAAAAGTCAAACATCAAAATTCCTTCTGCAGTCCTGCACTCACTCCGTTGATTTCTCTCGTGTCTCAGCGCGAGGACGATACCGTCAATCTTGGCTCTTGTAAACTCACCTTGGCGTCGCTTTCAAAGAGAATCACTTATTACAGCTCCACTGCTTTCTCCCCAGTATAGCCTAAAAGTGTGCAATTCAATTATTTTGTTTGGCCTATTTAGATCATTCAGATTAAAGTGTCTTCATTTTTAAGTGGTTTTTGGTTGTCTTTTAAAAAAAAATTATGAAATAATGCTATGAAAATCTAAGAGACTACTGTGGGATTCTGTGGAACTGCTATTTCAGTGCAGATGAATCAATTAAACATCAATACTTAAGAATAATAACAAGTTTTCATTATTGCTTTTAGGCATGAACTTGATTGTGATTGGTTGAGCATGAGAAAACTGTACTGCTTTTTCCTCATTGCAGATATTATGCAACTGTGCATCCCCTGAAGAAGCGTACCTCAGTGTCTACCTGTGTCTCCGTCCTTATCGGCATCTGGCTGCTGTCCTGCGGCCTCGTAGCCCCGGCCATCACTCACACCTACCACGTGGAGTTTAAAGACGAAGGCTTCACCATCTGTGAGGAGTTCTGGTTGGGACAGGAAAAAGAAAGACGTGTTTACGCGTACAGCACCCTGCTGGTCACATACATCCTGCCTCTGTCAGCCGTTTTTGTCTCTTATCTCTGTATTACTGTCAAATTAAAGAAGTGTGTTGCACCGGGAAATAGGTCACAAGACCAGGCGGGCATTCAACAAGCTAGGAAGAGAAAGATCTTTCGCCTAGTTGCTCTCTTGGTGTCTGCGTTTGCAGTGTGTTGGCTTCCCATTCATGTTTTCAACGTGCTGCGAGATATAGACATTCATCTCATCAACAAGCGCTACTTTTTACTCATCCAGCTGCTGTGCCACCTGTGCGCCATGAGCTCATCTTGTTGCAACCCTTTCCTCTATGCATGGCTACATGATCGCTTTCGGGCAGAGTTACGGAAAATGTTTAAGTGCCATCATCGCATCGGAGTTCCTACAAATCACTGTGCTGCCAGTGTGGTGCTGTGATGAGGACTTTCTTTTATTATTGCTTCTAGCTTGAGTTGCTGATTCATACCTGCAGGAACATTAGGGAAAAACTAGGTGTCCACAAAGATTGCAGTTTATTCTGTAGCAAAAAGGAAGCTTTCTTCTGTGGCCCAGGAATAACTACTAATGGTGAAGCGATCTAATAATTAAAAAAATAAAAAGTTGGTCCTTCAAGTTGTTTTTCAAAAGGGGAAACCTGAAAGATTCTCCGAACAGGAAATGGTTCATCCATTAGGGAACATTAGCACGCTGACACAGTATATTAACGATCTCCTATTTATAATTTCATCTGTAAAGATGTTATCACTAGCCAAAGGCCAATGCTTCACAAGAAAGGTGAAGTTCTCAAAGTTATCCTCTGAAGAAAATTAGCAGAAAAGTTAAAGAAATTCAGGTCATTCATTTTTAAAAGGCTAGATCATAGACCGGAGTTTTTTAGGGATTGTGCAGTTCCGTAATCACTGGTGTTGGAAGCTGGGTCATGGGATCACTGAAATTGAGAGAGGTTTTAAAGAATGCTAATATGACATCAAACTGAGAGGCATCAGACAAACGGTTGAGTAGACATCTTTTTCTAGAACAAAGAAATGGATGAAAAGAGAAAAACAAGTTAACTCTGCCAATACTTGGTCCAACAGTGCTGATGGAATAAGGATTACCAACCAGGTAAGAACAAAAAAGTTCATTAGAAATATCGAATGGTGAAAAGGATCTTAGCCAAACAAACACCGGTACACATTGCTTCGTATGGTGCAGAAACTGAAGATACATTCCTTAAATGAATGCGCTCACTTTGGTCTTTGGTCTGACTTACAGCACACGCTGCAGATGTGCTCTGCATAGATGAGAAAAAGTGTGTTTTAGTAGATCACGTCAATCTTTTGAATCACACAAAAGAATTATATTTTTGTCGATCTGATCCATTAGATTTAGGAACCTATGCACCATTACAAATTTGAACGTAATATTTGAAGAGCAATTATATGACGCACATTAGACTTGAATAAGGTGATGAAACAGTTGGAAGGAGCATGGGATTCAGAAGAGTTGATATCTAGAGGCTGAAGCTCTTCTATTTTAATAAATGAATGGAATAAAAACATTTAGGCTTTTCACAAAAATGATAGCTGAGAAGTGCGCATGGATATAAGTTGAATGAAGGACCCTCAGTTAAAATTGTGTTTGGAAATGTTCATTGCAGATGTGGTTGGACACTGACGTCTGTGTCTTTTCTTAAAGCAGGAGCTGATGAATGTGCACCTTAACATTAATATTAATCAACTTTGGATGGTGTTGCAAAACTGCTGTTTGAAAAAAATACCCACTGTAGTGGAGTGCTTTGTTCTGTATTGCTTTTTGTGCTTTCTGTGTTTGTTTGTTTTTAGATTGTCAAGAGAATGTGATTTAAATTGTGTGGAAAAGCAAAGTATCGTATTGACAATTCTCAAATAATCAAAGCAGCCTATTATAATCCAAAATGTATTAAGGGACTGAACAGTTTCACTATAGTGTTTTCACTATCTGCAGTCCAGTTCTATTGTTACTTAGCTTTGCACTTTGACATCTTGTATTCTCTGTATGCAAATTGTTCTTGTCCCTGCGGGCTGACAGATTTATCTTTGAAGCAGTGACAACTCACCAAAGTCAAAACGTTTTAAGTGCTACAAATGTGGATGTGCCTTTAGTTTTGCTCTTTATGTCTATCAATTGGGTTTTGACGTGCAAAAAAAAAAAAAACCTGTATAAAAAATAAGTATGATTTGTAGCCTGTACAAAACTCTGTATACAACTGTGAATAAAAACACGGACATTTCAAAGAGCTCTCTACTTCAGATCAATCTAACCCCATGACAGCAGAGCACTGAATGAAATTATATCCAGCTTGGTCAGAGCGTAGTGTCACAGCAGAATTTCATTCAACTAATTTAATAACAGGGAGGACAAAAGTGTTTTCTGCATATTAACTAGACTTATTGAGGACATTAAAACAATGCAATAATTTATGGATCTCCTTGACTGCTATTGTCTGCCCAGCTTTCCAACAAGGACATCACATTTATAAGATTGAATATTCATACTACTTCCTAATCTAACCACGGTCTGTTTCTGCTCATCACACTGGAATGTCTGCTGTATGGCTACAAAACCACAGCACTATGTATCTTTTTTTTCCTCCATGCTGTGTGCATATAATACACAAGCTGGACACATTAAACCGTAAATAAAGTGTCATATGTTGCTCAGCAAGGATGAAATAACACATTCAAAACTCAGCGTGCTGATATAAACCAAGTCCTGGATAAACGCATTCTCTAAAGAAATTCACATCCTGTACCTGTGACAACCCTGTACCGCAGCATTGTAATCTCTCACACTTTATAATTGGATCCTCATGCTGGTGAGTTTTAGTGCAATTTAAACTGTCCTATTTATATGGTTAGCTTGTTAAAGCTTATTTTCCATAGCAGACTTTTTGTTAGCAGAAAAGCCAAGCTGGTAAAGACTATATTGTCAATGTCTCAGTTCTGTACTTTGGCCCCAGTACAATAATTAAACAGTAGGTAAAGTACCAGGACCCCCAAAACTGAAACATGTTAGAATTGGGGCATTATCTGTTTTTTTCATCAGTGCTTTCTCAACTATGGCTTATTATAAATGTGGGCAACTCAAGGGTAAGTTGATTCAGATCTGCAAAACCAAAATATGATTCTTGCCTCATTAAATTTTGGACAAACATTTTAATTTGGTGCACCTATTATATTATGTTTATGTCCAAAGATTTTTGAGTTACATTATATTCTCTTCAAAACTACAGCAAGAAACGTTTTTTCATCACGATTTTGGTTAAATAAAAAAAATAAATAAATCATTGCATTTCAAAATTCAAACGCTCCTTTAAAGAAATGTGTTTCTCCTCTGTTTCTGTCAGTGCATTAATCAATACATTAATAACATTTGTATTTAGTTTAGTATTTGTATTTTAGTCACCTGGTCTGTCTTTTCAGATTGACGTAACTGGCTGAAGGGAGCAGACAGTTTGTTGGCTTGTATGTTCAACGCAGCATTTGGTGGGCGAAGCTGAGTGGAGTGAAATGAGGTTGCAAACTGATAAGTGGAAGGTTTTTGTCATGTTCATGTTGCTTACCGCCACTGTAACAAATAAATTCAGTGTTTTTAACACTGTCACATTTATTAATTTAAACGTCAACCAAAAGGATACATTCTTGAACGGCATGAGCTACATTTAAAAGGTTGTAGCATCTTAAAAATCTCATGAAAATAAAGAATTTATTGCAAATAGAAAATCTTCAAAAAAGAAAACAAACCTCAAGGGTCAAAAACAAGTTTTTTCTTATATAACAAGAAACCAATTAAAATAAAGCTCGGTTTTGATGTGAAACCAGTTATGATTTCCCACTTTCTGATAGCATCTTCTGTGTTTGAGCAAACTCTTTGGCTTCCTGAGGAGTGCGGATGTACGAGTCAATTTCACTGTCGGAGATCTCCTCGTCGCCAGTGACATCCTTGAGCCCAGGCTGCTCAACTCGTCTTTTCTTAGAATGAACCACACACGGCGGAGCAAACAGCATTCTCTTCCCCCAGTTTGGAGCTGGATCTGGGCTCTCCTGAGTCTCATCATGCTGCTCAGGTCCTGTGCGTAGATCGCCATCTTCATCTCCTGTTTGATGGGCCTTTTCAGTATTCAATTCACATTTTTCCACAGAGGACGCATCAAGGATTTTTGACGGAGTGTCATCCTCAGTTTGAGAGTCCTCACACCTGGTTTGACACTCTGTCAGTTGAGCGTCCTCATGGGTCCTTAAAGCCCTTCTTAGCAGTGCGTACCGGTTATTCAGAATATCCCCCACCTGCAAGATAACATTTTCCAGCGTCACCTCCACCATGACCCATGGAATCTCCTTCCCCAGCTTCCACAGCACCTCCTTCATCTCAGTTATTCTTTTTAAAGCTGGCCTGAGCCTATTCATTTTGGCAAGCTGGCAGAATTTGTCCAGAGAGAATTTCAGCCGCTGCTTGGTGGGTTTCAATGACTGCCATGCTAAATAGACAGCCGCCATCATGATGGGGACGGGCCTTCTGCCAGTCACTATCCAGGTGTCTGCTGCCAGCTCCACCAAGGCCACGGCGCGTTTAGACAGAGCCCTGGAGTCCTCGGCCAACCCTTCAGGGACATCACTTGTGCTAAGTTTGTACCTATGAGAAAGAAAAATAATCTGGTGTAAATATGTTGAATTCACATTTTTAAAATGGCTCATCAGACGCTGGAACGTCTCATTTGAAGTACATCAGATGGAGGATTTAGAGCACGGGTGGATTTCTGTCCTGCCTGGTAGCTTTCCAGATAGAAAAAGTTCAATTTTAATTGGCTCCGAAGAGATTAACTTACACTGAAATCTCGGCTTTAGGGTCAACAAGTTCATTCAGACAGATTAGCATTTAGCAAGCTATTCCAAATAGAGCCATGTGTGCTTTATGTTAATAATAGATTTTTATACCAATCCGTTTGTACAATTAAACTAAAAGCTAAATATCCCCATCAAAAGGATATCAAGATCAATTAATGGTAGGACTGGATCATAAGAACCAACAACACTTGTAGGGATATTTCTATATTACTGAACCATCCATACTATTGACAAAATGTGTAATATTACTAACACCATATAATAAATCAAAATCAGGTAGAATTTAATTTGCCATCTGTCTTTCATTATAGTTTTGGACGCTGCTCGGTTTGTCAGGCAAACAGCAAACCTGCAGGTGTTGCGGCGATGAATGTGGCCAAGCGAATGGGTTCCGATATAACTGATGATTGATGACAATGATTTTGTTTTCTAAATCGCCAGGAAACAATTCTCCATTATAATAACATACAAAGCTTTGTAATCGCAAGGTAATGAAAACTAAAAGAAAGATTTAAGAAAACAACTTAAATAAAGTTTTTATTTCAGGACTGCTGGTATTGAAATCTTGAGCTAATGAGCCAAATAAATAAATAAGTTCTTAAAATGAATGGTTGTCAGGGGGAAATGAGTAAATAAAACAGACACGCTTGTTGCGTGTCCATTTAGAGCTTATGTACACACAATACTACCGTCAATGATGCCATTACTTTTTTACACATACACTTGGCACCAGTATTTCCTTAAGGATGCATTAAATTCTAATTATTTTGTAACAGACAACAAAACGGAAGTTGATTGGTCGATAGTAATTCTGATGTATCACCTATTTTTAGTTTAACTCTTTTTCATCCCGCTGATAGAACCCGTTCCTCTTATACAGAAACATTCGACCGCCGTGTTTCACTCACTCCTGACAGTGCGCTTCCATCACATCCGTGACGTTGGTGATCGGAGCCGTGATGTTGAGAACTTTGACCATCTCTTGATAAACCTCTCCCATCAATGCGAGGTCGACGCCCAGCAGGCAGCTGAGGGTTCCCATGGTGATCGGCCAATTGAGCAATCTGCAGCTGACAAGCAAGCAGCAGCCGGCGAGAACTTCCTTCTTCTGGAGGCTCACATGAATGAAGCTCTCGTGCTGATAGGTCTGGTTGTAATAAGTGTCTGAGAGATTCTCAATCTCACTGTTGACTCGGAGGAGGCGGCACATGGCTTTGAGACGCTGCAGACCTGCGAAGATGTAACGAGATATATAACCTGAGCTTGTGAAAACAGCGGGATGAACTCCATATAGATGATCTATTATATAAGTCTCTCACGAGAATAAAAACACCCCTCTGTGAGGAGATCTCACCTTTTATTAGGTTTGGACAAGGCTTTTTGTTTACAGCTGTGGTCCAGCGGTAGCTGACGTCTGTAAAACACAGAGGGAAGCCAATAAATAAATAATTACACAGAAGAGTCACAGAGTAGGGGTCAGCAAGTACACCATCATCATTTGCAAATGATGACAATTTGAAATGAGGATAAAGGAGATTCACTTTTTTGTTGTTTACCCGTCCCTCCAGAACACTGGGTTTAACACTTCTATAAAAGGTTGATACACTTCAGAGACAAACAGCCCTGCATAAAGTCATGTTTGCACTTCTACAAGTGCTCTTCAAAGATCAATGTGATTGTGTTACAACTTAATGCTTCCTGAAAAAAAAGTTTATTTTCAGCAGCTTTCGCTGTGCAAGTTCAATTGCATGACTTGCCAACTGAAATGAGACTAAAGATCTATCTGCCCCTGAATCATCCATGATGACCCTGGAGCATGGAATACGTGGAGATCATGTTCCTTTCACAGACAGTAAATATGAGGTTTATTTACCTTATCTATCCAGAAATATCATGTTTGTATGTGTCTTTTAAATTTCATTCACCCAAACAGAATAATCGGACAGACTTCTTCAGTGTTCATACCTGAACCTCCTATAGGATCATTAGCCAGGACTCCCTCGGACACCACCGAGCCGCAGTCCACACAAACCATCTGCGCCTGAGAGTACAGATCATCGTCCACGACGTTTGAGGAGCCGCAGCCCGGACAGCTCAGACCCGCACGAGACATTTCACACACACGAGCCGCAGCTGCGCGTGCACACAGGACTTAAACACTCCAATTTAAACAGACATGCGTAAACAGGTTTTATCGACGTTTACTATTTTAAACATAACAGTCAGCAAAAGGTGGACGAACGACCGATAAACGTTACTTTTACCGGTCTAGGTGGGCAAATGAAATGTGTCCGTGTAGACACGTTATGTTAATGGTTCCGCTTTCATAAATTCCGTGGTCGAGACAGCGTCCACTTCAGAAACGCCCGACTGAACTTTATTTATGTAGCACATTTATAACAGCCAAGGTTGACCAAAGTGCTGTACAGAAGTTTCAATATAAATTTCTCCGCATGCTTGTCTATCGTTTTAGAAGTAGATGTTTGCTTAAAAAGACGAAATAGCAAAACATATATGTTTTATGATATCTAGTTTAAAAAAAAGAGCTATCTGAAATGTGGAATACAATTTATATTCAAGGCTTATTTCTATTGCAGATTGTCTTCTGGCTGACGTTATGAGGTGCTAAACTACCAGTTTGAACCAAAATGAGTCTGTGATAATATAATTTATTTTTAATTAAACTAGAACATAGTTTATGTTCCATATTTCAGAGAGCTTTTATTTTTAAACATGTCTTGTCCTCTTTTAAAAAATCCAAATGAAAATGCATGGACAAATGCTTGATTAGTCTTTATTTCAGAAACACGAACATATTTGCTTTAACAGTTTTTTAACATCACTCAAGTAAAGAACAACAATTCATTAACAATGTAGCTAAATAAAGTGCTTTTAGGGGTTACCAGAATCATGTAAACGTTGACATTCAATACAAAAGCATGAAACATAATCAACATAATGAGAGCAAAGTACAGTAAAATAAGGCCCTATTCATATTGGATGAATGTCCAGGAGGCAAGAAGCTTGTCTATAGAAAAATATTTGTTGTTTTACCATTCAATGCAGGAAGTAATGCCACATCATGTCAGCAACAGTTTAATAGTTATAAACCCACCTAACATGTTTTTTTTTAAATGTACACTGGCACATAATGAAGTGGAGAAAATGTCTAAGAAATTGAATTGAGAATATTCAACATCTTTGATTGTGGTTTTTTTTTAATAAAAGATTCATATTACCTTGATGTTGGATGCAAACTGTTCATGTTTCGCAAACCTAAACTCCAGTTAGCATATGATAACTGATAAGGATCACTGGAACCAAAATGTCAGCTGTGAATGCTACACTGCTTTCTTCAGAGAGTTCATGGACATGAGAACAGTTGGTGCTTCTTCCATGACACGCACAAGCAAGTTATCAATGTACTGCTCCAGCTCAGATATCTTTTGGTCTCTCTCAGAGAGCTGGTTTTGCTGTTTTAGCACCATTGAGATGAGTTCCTGTTGAGTCAGTTGTGAGTACGGCCCTTTAGGTGCAGTGTCATTTACCTGGAAGCATACATGAAACAGGGAGAGTGTGTTAGGTTCAGACTCAAATATTGGTGCTAATGAATGTATCAGATAAACACATGTTTTGGTTTATTTATGCTAAAAACAGCAAGAACCATTAAATCTGCACATCATTTTATGATCAAAAATAAGATATACCTTTGTTTTCTCTTGAACTTCATAAATCATTACTGTAGCTTTTTTGTCTTCTTCTGATGAAGACTGCTGTTCCAAAGCATTTAGGGGTTTCACGGGTAGAAGCCTGCAATATGGTTAGAAATCACAAGTCAAACAGAATACTCTAGTTTGTATAACCCCTGCAAGCTCAAAGATTTACAAATTTAAATGATAAAAGATAACGTATAAATAATAGAAAACTTCTACTTTAGAAATGTTTCATGGAATGAGTCTGATTATGTAAGAAGCTAGCAATATGTGATCTATAAAACATGACGTTTCAGATGGCTAACATTCAGATTCTGTTGAGGAACAAAACTGTCTCACCTGCGTCGAGCTGCAGGAGGCGCCTCCTTCTTCCCAACCGACTCAGCGACAGCAGTTTGTTCATGCTGGGGTTCCTGCAGTGCACTCTCCTTTACATAAACAACACTTTTGGTCCCTGAGTTTGAGTTATGGGCATCACTGGTATCCCGTGCTTCACTGCCTGTATCCTCTGTAACCAGGACTCCTGTGCTCTGGTCAATTAAAGTGCTTGATGCTTTTGTAGCAGGAAGTTGTGGAGCGCGGATTATCTTCGAGGATTTGATTTTCATTTGAGAGGTGGCGTTTCCATCAGCCTCTTTTGCGACAGGTGGAGGCCATTGTACTGAACCAGAATTACCCGTCACTGTTGTATCATTTTGGCTTGGGAGCTCATTTTCATCTTCATCATCCTCAAATGGATTTAAGCTCTTAACTGTTTTTTTCTGTGAATTGTTGCCATCGCAAGACTGAGCCTGTTTCAGTTCAGATTCCACAGAACCAGGTCGAAGTGGTGCAAGACGTTTACCAGTCTTATCTGTTGTTCCCTTGGTGGCACCAGTTTGTGTTGAGCTCAGAGAGTTATTTGTACGTGTTGCAGAGCTTCTCACAGGGGCAATTTTTTTCTCAGAGCGCTTAGGTATAAGGCTGGTGGATTTGGCGTCTTTGTCTTTACTTTGCTTGTTTATTTGGACCAGATGTCTGTCCTGCTCCTTCTGAGTTTGTCTGTCAGATTGAGGCCTTCCTGGAGGCTGAGGAGCCGCTCGTTTCTCCTGGTGGGAACCAACAAGATCCTTGTCATTTGTGGAAGTGGAAGACTGGCACCTGGAAATGAGACGCACACAACATGATGCTGACATTGATTTAAGGATTTGTTGAAGAGAGCTTCATAAGAAAAGAAAATCCCTATTTTGTGAGAAAGTACAGTCAGATACAAAGCAATGTGTGTTGAATGAAAATAGAACAAAGAAAAGGCAGCGTTTAGTTTAGTGAGACTGAGATGACAAGGAAACACTTTTATTGTATCCTGAAAATCTGATCAGAGAGCTCCATGAAACACCGTCCACCTTCACTGTCACTCAAAAAAAACTAATAATTGTTTCAAGTCATTTTCACTTCCATTATTATGACACTTGATATAATGAGCTACGACTGTGCAATAAGCCCCCAAACTCAACTGGCAAACTAAATGTCTCCTTACTAACACACATGTATGTACCTGCACACTTGTACTCACTCTAACACAAACTAAAGTACAGGCACAGTGTAATGAAATGTTGATGACGGTGTCAGCTTCAGGTTTCGTTTAAAAGTCAAGTGCGAACGGGAACTGTTCCTTATTGTAAACTGACTGGGGAAAAAAGGAAAAAAAAAAAAAGTCTGATAAAACTTTGTGCATGTTAATGACTGATTAGATCTGTGTCAAACATCACATTGAGAGTCACAACCTTCTTTGTTTGTTCTGATAGTGATACTGATATAAAATGGTTACTTAAATAAATATAGTGCAATGTGCATCACTTTTTCCTGACAGTACCTCAGAGACTTCAACATCATTCCTACCTAATCTTTTCAGTAGACTACCAGTCTACTGAAAAGATCGTTCTTAAAGATTACCAGTCTACTGTAAAGATTGTCACATTTTCAACATGAATGGTTACAGTTAAGTACCACAATTGTAATCCTGATCTTCATCTTGTTCATATTTGTGGTTGGGACTGAAATGTCTCAACAACTGCAGGATAAAAGTTAACAGTTTTATCTCACCTGTTTGGTTCAGCCGGTGAGCTTGGACTCTCCTCAAATGGATTGCAGGAATGCGTTTCATCAAATGGATTAGAAGAAGAGACTTCCGCAGGGATGTCAAATTCTACTCTTCTGCCTGCAGCTTTGTTTTTTGGTTTGTTCGCCTTCTGTTCTTCTGCATCTTGTGCTAAGATCTCTTTCTCCAACCTCCTGGCCTCCTCTTCTTTTTCCTCCTTTTCAGCTTGTTCCTTCTTCCTTATCCTCTCCTCTTCCTGCATTTTCTCTTCTGCCTTGATTCTCATCTTCTCCTCTTCTAATCTCTCCATTTCTTCTTTTTCCATCCTTGCCCTCTCCTCTTCCTTCATTCTCTCTTTTTCCTGCTCTTCCTTTCTTGCTTTCTCCTCTTCCTCAATTCTTCTATTCTCTTGTCTCTTTTTTTCTTCCACTAATCTCTCATATTCTTCTTTTTCCTTCCTGGCCGTCTCCTCTTCCTCTTTCCTCCTCACCTCCTCCATCCTAAGCCTCTCCTCGTCCTCTCTTTGCCTTTTTTCTTCTTCTTCAATTCTATTCCTTTCTTGCTGTTCTAGTTTTCTCTGTTCCTCCAACTTCTTGTGCTCTTTTTCCAGCTTCGTCCTTTCTTCTTCCTCCATTCTCATTTTCTCTTGTAGTTCAAATCTTTTCCTTTCTTCCTCCTCCAGTTTCACCTTTTCATTCACCAGTCTTTCATATTCTTCCTTTTCCTTCCTCAACTTCTCCTCTTTATCAATCATTTCCTTCTCCCGTTGCCTTATTTCCTGTTCCTCTAGCTTTCTCTTTTCCTCTTCTTCTTGTCTTATCATCTCCTCTTTCTCTCTTCTCCTCTCTTCTTGGACCCTTTCCTCCTCTATTCTTATCCTCTCCTCTTTTCTGACTTTTTCTTCTTCAAATCTTCTCTCTTCTTCCTCCAGTCTCTTCATTTCCAATTTACGCTCTTCTTCTCGTCTTCGAGCCCTCTCCTCTTCCTCTGCCATTTCATTCTCCAGCCTTATTCTTTCCTCTTCCTCTCTTTTCTTTCTTTCCTCAATTTTCCTTCTTTCTTCTTCATATAGTCTCATCTCCTCTGCTAATCTTTCACGCTCTTCTTCTTCTTCTTCTTCTCTCTTAATCCTTTCCTCTTGTTGTCGTCTCTGCCGCATTTCTTCCTCTCTACGTACCCTCTCCTCTTCCTCCTTAACTTTCTCCTCATCAATCCTTTTTGTCTCTTCCTCTCGTCTCCTCTTCTCTTCAGCCAGCCTCAAAAGCTCTTCTTCCTCTCTTCTAAACCTCTCCTCCTCCCTCCTTATCCTCTCTTCTTCTTCTCTTTTCATTTCCTCATATTCAGTCCTTTTTTCTTCTTCCTCTCGTCTCCTCTTCTCCTCATCCAACTTTTCAAGCCTCTCTTCCTCTTCTTTTATCCTAATCTTCTCCTTTATCGTTTCTTCTTCCTTCTTCCTAAGTTCCCCCTCTTCTTCATTTGTATTTCCCTCTGCAGTGGCCTCTTCCTCTTCCTCCTCCTCTGTCCAGGGCGAATACTGCCTCACAGCCCTCAGAGAATCCACAGATGGAGGGGAGCTATCTGGTACATCCTCCATGGATCCATGCCCTGAGCTGGCAAGGCTGTAGTTTGATCCGATGCGAGAGGTTCGGGGCAGAGGCTCTTCACGATAAATATGGCTGCCATTGATGCATAAGTTACTCTGTTCTGCAGGGGCATGCTTTTGGTGAGCAGAGGAGGTGTCTTTGCTGTCTGAGCTGCCCGAGCGTTTGTGTATCATGAACTTGAACTTCTTTTTACCTGCACGGACAAATAAATAAAAATGCATTTAATTAAACAAAAGAAAAAGTGGGATTGCAGCTATTATGCATTAGATTGGTGTAGGGTTTTTTTCAGCATTTTTTTTCAAATTGACTATATCATTGAACCTTTTAGTCACATAACTGAAATTCATGCAGAGATGTCTGTGTAAGAGTTTGTGATTTAAAGACGATGCAAAATAAAAATCTAAATCTTGAACACTGCGGAAAGGTTTTGATCACAGTCATAACAGTGAGTGAAAAGGACAGATGTTCCTGACCTTCAAAGGACTCAGCATTGAGACCAGACGACTGGCTGCTGCTCAGTGATGAGTTCTTCACAGGCAGAACGGACATGGACTGAGACATGTTCTTCTTCAGGTTCGACTTTGGATGAAACAAAGACTTCGTCCTCAGTTTCTTCTTTTTCTCGTCCTTGCCAACAGATGCCACCTCCTCCTCCCCGCGTCCTTCCTCCTCGCTGTCCGTCAGAACCTGAGTGAATGACGGCACCACGTTAGACGCTGCATCCGACTCCTTTTTCTTGCCTCGGACTTTGTCCTTGAACTTTCCAAGGCGGGATCTGGATTTGCCGGCAGCGGAAAGGTCAAACATGCTGGCGGTCATGTTATTCCTCAGGAACTGGATGTCCACCAGAACCTCTCCCCTGTCTTTGTCTGGCTTGCCCGTCTTGTCCAGCAACTTGAACCATCTGTATAAGATAGGCATGGTTTCAGAATTTTGAAAGGCATGTTACATAACACTTTCCTGCTTAAATGTGAAAACATTCATACAAAAGCAAATCTTTTAGAAGAAACTATTAAAGCATTGTTTATTGTTCATCCTTACTGGATGGCCAGTGCTTACTCTTAAAGTCAATTGGGCAATAATGTTCATTTTACTAACGTTTTTAAATCCCATGATCCACACAGCAAAGCAAGATGTCATCCAAAAATAGCGAGGAGCTTCACTCCCATACAAATTACAGTTTGCACACATCATCTACAGAATGGTTGTAAGGACTTGAAGAACCACATGCTAAGACTTTTTATTTTCTTCAAGTTTGGTCAGTTCTGTGTGGAAACTATGAGCCATCCTGTAACAAATGGGAGTTTCACGCAGCAACAAGTTGAATGTTTTTGGAAACTGTGAGGCTCCAAGCGCATCCAGCAAACTGACCGAGAAGGAAAGTTTTTTTTTTCTTCAACAATAATGCAGTCTCGTCTGTGGCTGCCTCTAAAGTATGAATACTGATACTGTCTAATTTTTGTTTTTCCTTTTTTACCATTAAGACTTCCGTGATCAATTTCTAATATGAAGTATGACCTCAGGATAAGAATTGTGCCATATATTTCAACATGACAGGCATGTCATGCTTGTATTTGTATGTATGTTGCACAGTCCCATTAACCACAGAAAACCAGCAAACAGCTTAACCTCCAAAAGATGAAAGTTTGCTTCCAAAAAAAGTCTCTGACGCCAAAATCCTGAAACTGATTAGGTCCAAAGAGAACAAATCTGGTATTTTCCTCATTAAATTCAATGGAGGTACAGTAGGTGCCAAACCGAGGCGTTTAAAAAAAGGGGGATTAGGGAGTCACGGGACCCCTAAAATCTGATTGGCTATCCCAAGGACTCTGATTGGCTCGCTGCCTTTTTACTTTAAAGAAATATTTCTTCTTTAAGTCTATGGGGAATTATGCATGGGGGATTTATATGTTTATAAAGGTTGTGACAACTGATACTATAACTTAAAGGTAGATGTGATTAGTGGAGACAGAATGATTTATATTAAAGACAAAAAAAAAAAAGAAAAAGATTGGTTGCCAGTATAGCTCAGCGCTTCAATTGCATATCCTGTGTCACAGTGGATATACTGTAGCCTGTGAAGCGGCAGCCTGGAGCTTGAATCCTACCCTTTACTATGTACAGTATATCATCCCCCCACCTTTCATCCCTCTTTTCACCTCTATCAACTGTCCTTCATAAAAGGCACACAAAGTCCAAAAAATTATCTTGAAAAATAAAAATGCTGATTGGATGTGTTTTTGTAGGGTCAAGAAAAAGGCTAAAAACACTCGAGGGGGCGTCCACCGAGACCAGCTTTTGTCATCTCTGCACAGCTTCTGCCACCTGTGTCACAGTCCAATACTAGCAAAGGAATCTCAGAAAAAGAAGAATCCTTTTTTTCAGAACAAAGGAAAATGATCAGTCAGCATCAAAAAGTGCCCATCAGGCAAAAATCTGAGGCCAGCTCACCACTGAACAAACAACTCACACTGAAATCTGGATTCCTGGGGAAATGAGGAAATGAGGAAGGGGCTGTGGGTGCATTTCTGTGTGTGTGTGTGTGTGTGTGTGTGTGTGTGTGTGTGTGTGTGTGTGTGTGTGTGTGTGTGTGTGTGTGTGTGTGTGTATTAAGAACAGTTCTTGCGATTTAAAACAAGAACTTATGACTACTGCCATTCAATAGAGATCTGTAGAAGCACTATGCTGTAATGCGGTTGCCTACATATGTTTTGTTTATGTTTTTAATGTGTTTCACTGACCATAATATTAAGTCTTTTCCACAACGCTACTTTCTAAGATATGGCTATGAAATACAGACTAAACCATGTACATTGCCCTCCTTCAGTGGTGCTGGTGGATAAGATAAGCTGCTGACATTCCCCCTCCTCCACCTCCCCCAGGAATTCTTCACATGTGTGGCATGAGCAATTCAAAGAGGGAAAGGCCTTTTCCTGGAATTTATGAAACTGGTGAGACTGCTGTCACAGCTCCCCTGCTTCCTACAGCTGATGAGTAAGAGGATGTGAATTGCAAATTTCAGACCTTAACATTAGAAATATTCAACAGAGACTTCTTCATGCCGAGCCTGATAATGTCCTTCAAGAGCCCACGCCGGTGTAGACGATGAGAATATTTATCTCTAAAATAAAAACTACTAGTGTCTCTGTTACTATATTTTCCAACTCTCACCCACAGTCATATTTTTTATGTGGAACAAAGTATATAAAATAACATTTTATCCATCTCCTGTGATACTCTTTTTCCAACAGTTGACTACTTAACAATCAAGAGCTTCATCAGCATTCATTTAAAATGACGTTAATGTCCAACAATGTTACTTCAATATCTCGGTTTCTGCTCCGAGCTCTTCAGTAAAATATTTTTGCTCTAATTCTTTAAATGATCTTATATGTTCTCCAACAAGTTGCCAAAACTATAAACAGCTGCCTGTGGAGGCTAATAAAGTATGACGAGGAGAGCAGAGAATAGACCAGGAAGGGAGAACTTTAAGGCAAACAAACGGGCTAAAAGACTAGAAGGCAGGGAAGCAGTTGAACAAAGGTTAAGTGTTATTCAGTGTAAATATTAGTGTGATTCTTCTATCGCTTGTTCATATTGAGTTTTGCAACTTTGAGAACATGTTGTCCGTTTAGCTCCAGTTGAATTTCAAAGCTTACAGCTTCTGCAATGTTAAGAAATAACATCAAATGATATTCCAGTTTCATGTCAAAAAAGAGCTTCATCTCCGTTTCACTTTTAACTGTTCTCATCAACCCAAACAATTTGAAAATACAACAGATTCTTCAGCTTTATTGATGCTTTACTGTAGTTTTATATGAAGCACTCTGCGTTTTTGCTATTTTTATTTTTAAAAAGGAATGATTGGGATAAATATTTATTATTTAAAACCAAGTAAGGCGTTCAAGATGTTTTACAATAGAATAGTACACAGCTCAACATAATGCATAAGTATTGTATTAAGATTAACTTGATTGTCACAGTGGGAAATTTGCTTTGGACTTCACAGTGTTGTAGCAAAATACATTAATTCATTGGTAAAATATGTTAGTCAAATAATCATTAAATTCCACAAGTAAATCACTAAAAACATAAATATGTATTAGTTAAGAAAAGTAATGAACAGTAAGCTATATTCTAGTAAAGTCTATAGTACACTATAATCTTCGCGTTATAGATTTGCTTCACGAGCACTGCAGCAGGTCTGAATATATGAGCTATGTAAACTAGTTCAGTTCTATACTACAGTCTGCATCAACTGTCACTAAAAACACCCCACACAAACAAAGAAAAAGGAGAAGAACGCTAGTTCAGCTTCCAGAGACGGAAGTTGCAAAAGTGTTTGGCAGTTAGCTGATGGGGCAGTAAGCAGTTTGCAGGAGGAGGAATTAAACACAGCTCTCACTAAACAAAGTCTTTATGATTAAACTCTGTAATCCAACACTTAGTGTTTTTGTTTTAAGTGCTGCTCTGCTTCACACAGAACCACTGGAGGATAATTCATGACTCAACATTTTGTAAATGTATTACACACACACACACACACACACACACACACACACACACACACACACACACACACACACACACACACACACACACACACACACACACACACACACACACACACACACACACACACACACACACACACACACACACACACACACACACACACACACACACACACACACACACACACACACACACACACACACACACACACACACACACACACACACACACACACACACACACACACACACACACACACACACACACACACACACACACACACACTTCCTGGTGAATCCTCAACCACAGATAAGACAATGCCTTGAGTGGCTCGAGCCTTTCTTATCACAGAGCACAGCTGTGTGAGTGGAAGAAGAGTCGAAACAGCTCAGCAGTGATAATGTTCAAGGACCAACGCTGTGCAGGGCTTATTGTACCAGTCAGTGCTTCATAGAAGACAAAATGAAGGTGTGTGAAACAGAATGACAAAAGGTTCAACCACTGGTTAGATTTGTCCAACCAGTCACTTTAGCCTCATGTACAGTATGTCAGAATGATTTAGCTGCTTATAGTTTTTTTAATTAAACAAATGCTTCTGTCACTGTCAGAGGAAAAAAAGCGAGACGAATTAGTAATGACTGAATTTCATTTAGCTGCTGCAGTTTCAAGGTCCTTGTATTGTGGATGCAGCATAGCAACAAATGCAACAAAGCTTGTTAGGGCTAACTAATTACATCTCTATGACAACTCTAAATGCCAGTAAAAAAAGGTTTTAGTACATATTTTTGAACTAGCTTATTTCAATATGTGATGTTTAGCAATTTAAATCTCCTGAGAGTCATTTTGTACATTTTAGCCCCTCATCTGTCTTTTTGCTGATCTTGTTTTTATAGTACAGTCACAAAGAAACCTGCTGCTCTCTTAAAACAGTCAAATGTACAACTTACTGATAATCTTTTTGGAAAACGTAAATGGAGGGACTTCAGGCCTGTCCAGCTATCTCTTCATCTGACATAAAACCAGGAGCTTTAAATGATTAATTCTAATTAATGAATCAAGACAGTTTTAAATGGTTAAATGTAAAAAAAAAATTAAATTAAATTTCAACTTACGACTTTTATTAAAGGGGGGAACAGTCAGTTTGATGCAGAAGATATTGTGATCTAGCTAAACATTCTGCAAAAGCTATTAATGGACCTTTTGGATGAGAATGTTTTGTCATGATTAATCTAGATCATATGGGTTATAAAACAAATCAAACTGTGAACAAACAAATTCTGAAGTGTTAAGACCTGCACCTGTGCTGTCTTAAGCCTGCTGAGTAGTAGCCTTTTAGTGCCTTTAAAAACATATATTATGTTCAAAAAAGGAAACATGGGTGGATAATTGCTTGGCTGAATTCAGCCCACACCATGCACCTTTAAACAGAAGAGCTCTTGTACAGGCAGCCTGTGGAACATGTTTGTCTTTTTAGGGTCAGTGTTGGCATACTGGTCTCGCTTGGAAAAACTGACCTTGCTCCACTGTAGCTGTTGCCATCTCTGTTTGTTTTTGGTTGATAAAAACAGTCAGGAATGTGAGGCTAAAGCTGGATTTAGAGGCAGGGTGCATTCAGGTGCTCACTGGCGTCCACATGATAGCAACAAGAAACCAGCGAAAGCATGCGGACTGATTTTACAAAAAAAAAAAAAAAGAAATTTACATTTTTAAAATCCTCATTAAACTCCAAGCAGGTGGCCATGTGCAACGTTCTGCAGCAGTACTCAAGGGAAATTCAATTTTTTTACGACTTGTTGCCAAACACAGCATATCCGTGACAGAAACAAGAAAACCAAAAACATGCACGAAAAAACTTTCAGCACACAACTGGGGAAGTTCAACTGAGCATGCTGGGAGCTGGACACTATCTGAACAGTAGTCGAGGAAGTTTATTGTCATTGAATGCATTACAAATCACATTAATTTCATGCTCTTAAAATCTACATTTTAATAACATTTCCCTCCAACAATCATACCAAAAACTGCCCCTATTGTTAATGGCTGTGTTTTATAAAAAGTCTGCATTACTATAAAAAAGTAGCACCTTTTTCATAGCAAACATGGGCTGCACTGTGAACTTTAAGATAAGAGATAGCTTTGGTATGGACTAAATTACACTTCCTGCAGTGGTGCAAGACATCAAACTAAGCAAACACACCCAATTACTAACAAACAACCCATCAGAAGGTAGAAGAAGGAACCGTGCGTTTGTTGTGTTTTGTGTCTGCAGAAAAACATGCTGTTATGCAGTGTGCTTTGCGATAATACCAGTCACATGTCAGCAGAATGAAGTACTCAGAAACAGCTTAGCAATACAAAACAATGCGTCTTGAATTTCAAATTTGAACAAGAATATCCAATAATCTTTTCTTGGAACAAATGTGGAACATACTTTCTGCTTAAAGGAGCAGGAATAATTGTTAATACTGAGCTCATGAGGCCTGGAAAACCTGATCATCCGTTACTCACGCAAACTCAGGGTGTCAGTTTTTTGGTACAGTAAAGGATTTAATACAGACCTCTGTCAAGTTACCAAACTATTCCGGGTGGGAGCAGGGAGAACAGGCTACAAATTCAATGGTTGACGTTTTCATAGCATCTGTACTTAAAAACACATGAAGTCTGGGTCTTCTTTGGGAAATCTCTCTGTTGTTGACAGTTCAGTCAATAAAAGGGTGAATCCTTTGACTCAGGTCTTTTGCCTGAGTAAGTAATGCTGATTGGCATCCTTGAACGCCACCGAGGGAACAAATCCCTTAAGCTGCACTGGAGCAAGAGGGCAACGATCATAAATCAAAGCCAACAACAAGGGTCTGTGTAGTGAGGCATGGCTGCATGTGTGGGAGTGATGCGTAAAATGCAAATATCACAGCGGTAAATTCACTTCCAAAGGTTTTTTTTCCAAGGACAGATAAAGAAACCATTACCATGGTGACAATCCAATTTTCCCATAATCATTTCAGCATTGAGAGAACCTGAATTATCATGATAGGGATTGAACTGATTGTGAAGCTGTGCTGCTAAAAAGGTAAAGCAGGCTATAGGCAATTAGCTGTATTGAAAGTTGACTATTGAATATGCACAGGTGTTGTATTCTGACAGGACTGAATAAAAACATGGTTGTTATGCAAAGGTCAATTTGACCGTTTTAAACCATCACTGTATCTTTATAACTGTCTTCAGTTCCAGCAGCAGATGAGTTTTACTGCTGAAGGACACCAGAGCACGACGATTTCTTCTGAATCTGTTTGACCTCAGGTGACCAGCTCAATGAACCCTCCTTTACATTATGGTTGATGTTATTTGTGTGGTTAAGCTTTGAATACAATTAGCTGATTATTTGATTAGTTCAGTATCAGCTGTATGCACTTACTCTGTCTTTTTGCGGGTTTTGTCCTCACTGAGATGGAGCAGGTTAATGACAGCCTGACCCAGCATTTTATCTGGACCCACCAGGGCCCGGTGCAGGACTTGAACGTGCAGCGTGCCTCCTCCTCCACCTCCTCCTGCTCCTTGATGAAGCATCGGCGGCAGGTCGAAGGTGGCCTCCTCCTTCCACACCGGAGCCACACTCTTCTCCACCACCGAGGTCTGAAACTTCTCTTTGCCCACTTGCATGACCGCGTACGCATCGTTGGTGCCGCTTTTCCCCTTTATCCTCAGTCCTCTTGCTTGGAGCACCGTTACCTGCAAGCTCGAGGGACACCACTGCTGATCAGAGAGGGACATGTTTCCAGCACTTGTTGCGTCGAAAAAATAAGTTCAGAAAAAGTAATTTGAGACTTTGGCTGAAGAGGGAAAAAGTCCTCCCAGCAGCTCCGTTGAAGGAAACAGCTGAGTGGGCGTGGTCACATAGTCAGGGGGGGGCTTTGCTTAAAACACGACACGCCCCCAGATTATGACTTCTGCGACAACACCTATTCACACCACATTACTGCAGATAATGGGCCGCACCTGATCTTTCACACGTGTCTGACTTCATCAGCACCACGTCTGCAACAATACAAACATAATTGATTGTCAATTTTGTCAATCATCTTAGTCCCTTGGGTTTCATATAGCCTAATAAACATTATTATCAATATGTTGTATTTTGTCACGTGTAGCCTATAACTGATCTTGCTCTGAAAACTTGAAACAGGAGACAATTGACTAGAGACAGGATACTGATAGTTCTCTGACAGCTGATACTTGTCCGATGGTTGGATTCAGTTTCACCTGAAGCCCCAGTTTGAATCTTTAAAGTCTGTAACGCCCGAGTCTGACTGGATTTCATCTCACCAGCAGGTTGCTCGATGCTCCAAAATGCATTTAATTGTTGTTGTTGTTGTTGGTTTTTTTTTGTGTCAATTCCTTTAACTCCTGATTTGTGATCGATTGTTGAGTAAAATATTCAACATGGAACACTGACTCCTTCTGTTCAACAGCTCTTTACGTCCCATTTCTTTTTCTATCTCAAATCCTTGCAGGCAAACGTTCTTATTAAAAAGAAAAAAAAGTCTTCTTCTCAGTGACATACATTGACCACTTGCTCAGTAAAGATTACAGGTGAAGACATAAGCCTTAAGCCAATTAGCAAAGTGACGCACAACTGTTGGCACTGACTGCTACTGTAGTGTGTCTGACTGGTGTAATGTCTCTTGGACAGAAATTGGTAAATGAAAGTGGTAAATGACATGCTG
Source organism: Symphodus melops (assembly GCF_947650265.1). Lineage (NCBI taxonomy): Eukaryota > Metazoa > Chordata > Actinopteri > Labriformes > Labridae > Symphodus > Symphodus melops. The sequence continues at coordinate 10,007,446 of NC_136706.1, read as the reverse complement.
GAAAAAAGCCATAGGCCAGATCGGAACCCAGGACGCCAGTTTTGAGGACTATAGCCTCTGCACATCTGTGTGCAATCTAACCATAGGCAACTGGGGCCCTTACTTTCACTTGTTTAATGATTCTCTCAAATTCTTTGCAGAAGTTTAAAGAAAAAGCATCAGGATTTACAATTTCAAGTTTAATTCTGCAACATAAATAAGACAGACCATTTCAAATGAACCTTAAGATGTCTACGTCCAAAAACATTCTGCATTGTAAGTGTAACCTCTAATTTAACATCACATAAACTATTTCAACAATTACAAATCTTACAAAAACATAAATCAAAAGTACTGCTCTGAATGTAATACAGTTCCCATGCTGTCATTTCCCTCTGGTTTTATCTTGTTTTCTCTATTTTCCTCCTCTAAATGTTTGTCGTTACTTTGGTCCCCGTGCTCCTGCTCTCCCACGAGAACTTGACTGTAAAGTTTTTGCTGCTCTTCTTTGAATGCTTCTTTCACTTTAGCTCGTTTCAGTCCTCCATCCCTGAGAGGAAGAGAGGATCACACACACAGACCCAACATCAGTGGTAATATTCACTTCTTTTACCGTAACCATGGCATTACAAACACGTCAACTTTAAAAACGTTACTGGTATTGTTCATGTTTATAGGTGTGCCTCTCTCAATTTGGATTTTAAATTTCTTAAACAAAATAAACAACAAAAAAAATGAAATGCCCAAACTATGGAAAATAAAAAATAAATGTATGTTGTGGGGAGCTATATCAAAAACATCTAATTTAAAAATGATCTGACCAAATGTTCAGCAATGACTTGAGCAAAAGAAAATGTTCCTCTGTTTTTAAGAAGTACATTTTTCTTTTGCAATTTCAGTTTCCTAAACACTTCTTACTGGAGAATAGCACCACCTACTGCTCTACTTGATAGGTAAACTAATATTCTCAAAGCAGTGGGAGGAAATGCAGAGAATTTAGAAAATTAAATTAAGATCTGCACAACATTCAGATGGAAACTCAGTTAATGACTCACCAAATGAGATCCACTAGTCCTCCTTGTACAGCTATGGCTGCTTTCACTCTGTTGGCAAACTGAACTGCATCCTCCCCTTCCTATGTAATACAAAAACAGGCTAAGAAAAAAAAATCGGGTGCAAAAAAAGTTGATGTGAAAATTCAGTAAGGGGTTAACCTCTCTGTTCATAGGCGGTAGGTACCAAACACTGCACACAATGGCCCAGCTGCTCATCATCCTCAGCAGATAATTCACTAAACCAAACGCGCTGCTGTTCCAGAAAGGATCTCCAAATCGAGGATCATACTGCAAGACCAAGAAATGGTTGTGACAAGTGATGTAAGAGCAAAGTAGAAACAAATTAGGGGAAATCAAGTTGTTCCTACCTTAATGGCAACTGGATAGACAGTGCAGCCGATTTCAAAGCTGCCCTTTTTAAACATCATCACTGAAGTGTTGTTGATGCAGGTACCTGGAAAGGACAGTATGAGGCCTCTTATTGGAAAAGTCAATCAACATTTTTATGATTTGAACATGTGTTTATGAGAAAGGAGTCACCATACCCTCAGGGAAGATCAGGATTGGCTGTTTGGTTTTGTCAGAAACATGATCACTAAGCCTGCAATTTCAAAATAACAGTTATCAAAATCTCTATACCTTTTCTAAAATTGCAATGACCCCAATGTGTACACTTTAAGCTCAATTACGTTCAAAACAGGCATGAACTGTGTCAATTGTAACATTAACCAAAAGCACAATATTATCTGCCAATGAATACGTCGAAATAGGGCTCGAAAAATTAATTGAATTTCTTATTCTAATACGATTTTGGCTTCCTGAGATCATGAAAACAAGATAATTGAGATTTAATAATCATTGTTTCCTGCATCCTTCAAAGTTCAAACACCTTAATAATTCAATTCATTTTTTGCTCATAGGCGTGAGCATTTCCATACACAGCTCCCGTTAAGTACAACTAACAAAGACATATCCAGGGCTAACACAACAAGCTCAGAATACCACATCAATTGTTATACTGAAGCACTAGTGACTATTTCTTTATCTGAGAACACTGAAGAAACTGAGAAGATGCAGTGCTACCTTTTCGCCACTAGGTGTCTGTCTTTCACTTCTGATCTTTCAAACCAGATGTGAGGAGAGGATTTGACCATCGCTCTCTGGATCATTCCCATCAGCCCTCCATGTAGCTGTCCAACCTGAGAGTGACAAAACATCTCTTTACATCTGCTACTATCTATGGGCTATCACAATATTATGAGACCTTAACACTATAAAAAGACATACACAGACACAAACTTTTATACCATAGAGTAGCAGCCATCATTGGCCAGGATGATGACATCAATGGGTGTTGTGTGATTGGCTACACAGATGCCACCATTTTGGGGTTTGTTCTGTCTGAAATTTAAGAACCAAACATACACATTGATAACATCAAATATACAAATGTCTCAAAGAAGCAAATATACTCTAGATGAAAACAGGACTAGGTACCAGGAACGCCAACCAATGTATTGATACAAAAATCTAGTCGTTTAAGGTAAATGAATAATAACAATGAACAATTTAAAGATTTTAGTGTGGTTAGAGTTTAGAAATAATAATAGTTGAAGGTAGCTCAATGTTTGGATCCAGTGTTGTTCCAGTTCCACTAATAATTTATATTCTTACACTTCAGAAGGGTTAAAGAAGTTTGAGTCATCAATACAGTCTTCATGTCAAGATGCACATCATTAAAACTGTATTATACTATGGCTACATGTATCATTCTTTTAAAAGGTATTTATTTAACATATAATAATTATACCTGTTATGATAGGTGATGATTGCTGTGAGTGATCGAACACAGATGCGATAACACAACAGATGAATCTTCTCAATCAGGAAGAACCTTAACCTGGCAACATGAGGCACAATGCCCGAATAATTATCCACTTCCTCAAGATGAACATTTCAAAGTTTCAAAGTATCAAGCAGCAATTGAGGACAAAGACGCTTACTTTAAAACAGTTTGGCTTTAAATGAAAAACTTAGCCAGTCATTCGTCCTTCTTTCAACCTTTATTATAATGACCCTATCTTAGCATGGCAGGTCCAAACTGTGAGAAGAACTGGAGGAAACTTACTCTCTACTTGGTAAAAAACCCACCAAAGTAGTCAGAACAAGCAGCAGACTAATGCCAGAGACCGCCAGAGTAACCCTGCAGAAAAGAACAAGCGGTGAAGCCAACTCAACAAGTAGCACATTTATGCCTTCGACTCCTCCGATGGAGGGAAGTGTCTTCTGTGTATCAGGTCCTTAACCAAATACAGTATAATAATGTTAGCTAAATGATCGTGCAGCTATCATTGCATTTCAAAGCTCTTGTTAATTCCCATATAAATGTGTGTGTGTGTATATATATATATATTATGAACCCCCTTTCTTAACTGCTTTTCTGTTTGTGGTTTGTTCTGCATCAGCGTTTGGTTGCCAGTTGTAATTGTTGTTGGTTGTACAGTCATGGACATTTGTTGGTATCGTTAACACATTCTCAGCTTTTACAATATGAAACAAATCTGCCACATCTATCGCATAACCCGCCTGTGTGCTGCTCTGACCTGAGTGGCAGCAGAATGCCATAGCGGACGAGCACTCCCAGCCCCCATACCACGGTGAGTCTCACACTTATAAGACGGAAATTGTAGTTGCTCCGAGTCAGCAAATTCCAACTCTCCAGTTCCTGGGCTGAAAAGCGCTTGGTGACCTCGTCATCCACGATGCTCTCCACGCCTCTCTTGCAGAAGTAGAAGATGTCCCCCATCTCGAACTCTGTCGAGCCGAGACAGCTGGTGGGACCCCGGAGATCCTGGATCTCCTGCTGCAAAGAGGAAGGCGGTTCTTTGGCTATGATTCCTGCCATGCAAACAAGATATAATGCATTTGAGCTATTGGCCAAGAGGACAAAGATTGAATGAAAATTCATTATCAGGAAATGTTGAAATATTACTTATTTACCGTTACTATATGGTTTATAGAGTTCCTGATTCTTTTCCTTCGCTCCCATCTCAATTCTTGAGGTAGCCCACTATTTTAATAAGGAAACAATATGATGAAGTTGACATTCCTTTTTTTCTGTGTTGCTGTAACATTTTTACTTTAAACGTTGTTACTCTATCGAAGGTTAAAGATACACAAATAACATGGGCAGCAGAAGGCCGTGCATATTAGAATAACATCACACAATTGTGGTCCAATTTCAATCGCACATGCTTTTACCCTTGTTCTGATTTATTCAAGCATGAATAGTTCAATATTTTGATGGATGAGGCGTCTGTGCCACCTCGACCTGATAAGAAGGAATCGTTCCCTGGTATGAACTCCAAGTAAAATACCAAAGTGGATTCCAGCAGAGGTTTGGTAGCCAATGGAAAACTGTTCATGACTCTGAACTACATGCTGCAACGTCAACACTAAATCCTTAGAGACCTGCCCCATAACAGGTGATTACTCAGCCCGAGACAAAGCTTCCTGTTGCTCAATCAAAAACACCAAACACCTGATTCCAACAGAAGGTACCCCGGGCTACAAAGAGAAATTGGAAACATCTACATGGATGGTACAGAGTAAATAGTACAATTGTAACTGAAAGATTTTTCCTGTTCCAAAATGATCAAAACCGCATGACGTTCACCTTTTCATTGTTGTGACCAATTACATTAAAATGTGTGGAATGTCAGGCCAGGCTTAAGAGTGTGACTAGTCAACAAAGTACATCCACACTGTGATCTAGATGTGTCGATGAATGGCTTAGAACAACGAGAAGATTACAGAAAAAAACCTAACGAGAGGCAAACTATTCATCCACTTTTTAATCAAATCTATGACAAAAACATTTTGCAAAACCTCTTTGAGACCAGAGATGGCACATCATAAAATATCATCAATATTCCATCACAGCTACCACTATCCTTAGGGGCTACGCCTATGAGGGGAAGTGCCTTGTATTCTCAGTAAAATCCTCAAACTATGCTTGATGAACATCATCCCAGGAGCCATATATGTCCCTGTGGTATCGACACAACCTCAGATGGTAGTCCCATGGCTAAAAGCTTTGTTCCTCCCAGGGGTCTATTCCAAAAATCTTAGTCTCTGAGGAGATGGAAGCACAAACAATCAATGTGCCTCTAACAATCTCCCTGAGCTGTGCATGTCACAATAAATGCATCATTATTCAAAATAAAATAACTGAGATTGGTAATAAAAAAAAAGCAATTTACAGGAAAATACATTTGATGAAATATATATAGACAATCTACACAAAAAGTATTTGCTTTTTAGCTTTTAAAACAAAATTGAAAAGACATCAAACTCACCTCAAAGATATTGAGAAGTGTCCTGATGTAGAGTCTGCGGACACCAACAGAGACCCCAAATACAGACGGCACAATAGTGAAAACTACTAGAAGGGTCAACCACACAATGATGGTGATACTTAGACATCTGCACAGCAGGTTATCACCAGGAAATATAAGCCAGGTCATGCTACCCAACAGCAGAGGAGACGCAGTGAGCAAAGAGTCTGCCCACAACCATAAGAAACTGTCTGTTCAAAGTCTTGGGGTCTGAAGCCGTAGCTGAACTTTACATCAGGAGTGACTCATTATCTGTGTGTGACAAAAAAAGCAAAAAAAATAAAATATTTAAAAATAAGTCACAATAAATTCTATTCTATTCTATTTGTTAATTCTATGTTCTCTCTTTAAGGTGACTCTCCACATTGTAATTTACAAGGTCACCTTTTGAGCAACATTATACTATTAGCTGATGGCCATCTTAAATAATTGTCATTACAGTGATATCTTATAGATTTCTTAAGCATTCTTGGCCACACTGAATACTAGTCCCTTGGCAGTGAATCAGTTGAACTGAGCACATTATTGTTGTTGGAGTTTATTTTGTTGGTGAGGGAAATTATGTGATAGCGAGACTGTACACAAGTAAACTCAGATAACTTTGCAAGGACTGCTTGACTTTCCAATGAGGTCATTTGATTTGTCATACTGACAAACCAGAGTAAACTTGAAGCATGCAAATGCATTGAGTCAGTTGGAATTAAATAAAAAGACAAGGTACAGAAAATGAAAAGATAATAAATGGGAAAACATGCTACTTCGTTTTTCCTGCAACATTGCATCTTGCCCTTAATATTTACGGTCTATGCATCCTAAAAATATAAATAATGTGCTTTTAAAACATGTATTAAAAAAATGAAATATATTATAATTAAGTGACTGGAAATCTCAGATAACAAGGAATAAAATAAGTGCAACAACACCAAAAACTTGATCGAAAGCAAAGCGCTTGTGTTACGATAGTGTTCAGCCACTTCCGGAGTAATGACGTATCCGCACAAGTGACCTCACGGAACGACGCTAAAAGAAGGTAGCTTTTAATTGTTCAACAGTATTGGCTGAATTGGAAATAAACGACAATTCAACAATGAGACACGTATGTTTAAGTGTTGGTATATTTCCTCCACATAAACCCTGGGAGTGAACAAAACAAACTCTGTTCATGTCAGTAAGTTTAGAGGGTAAAATGTTTGTTAAATAAGCAGTTTGGTTAATTAAGCTAATTAAGACCCTGGTAGAGGGTCCATTATAAAGTGTTATTATGGCTCTTACCTCCTCCGGATTTAACGCTACTCTTGAGCTGCAGGAGGAAATGGATAACAGGCAGTCGGTTAATTCTCCATATGGAGAGTCCAGGCTACAACACTGGGATTTCTGATTCGGTGCTTCGCTTTACAGGCTGTTACCAACATGCTAACTTTGCAGACAGAGTTGTTGTACGGTGTTGAGTCGTCATGGCAACAGGTGGCCAATCGCTGCACGCGGACTGGACTGCACGGTTAATCAGATTACAGTGAGTACTTCAACCAGAGAGTATGTGTTATGTCAACAGTCTGTTTTAACTCAAGTAATTAACCAGCTTGTTAACATTAATTTCTACTGAATACAAACTTTCAATCTGCATTCTGATGAAAGACATTCAATTAATCTAACAGGATATTTAAACAGCGCACCTGCTGTATTAGGATTATGCATTCTGGCTGTTATTTCTCTGTCCATTTCTCCTGCTAGTGATAATCATACAGTAGTACACACACACACACACACACACACACACACACACACACACACTATTCAGAGACAATGCGCATGTTCACAAGTTCCAATAAAAATCTTTATTTTTATATTTTCTGCTACAAATTCCTGTGGTTTTTTTGTTGTTTTTTTGCATGCATAGTTTCACACAGTTAAGACACATAAAATCACTAAGTAAGATTTCCCATTAGAGGAATACCTCTACTTTAAAGCATGCATATTCCCATTTTTCCATGTACAAAAAGACAAATAATAATTTTGCCATCCTGGGGAAACCAACCAGCATTTCAAGCACCCATTTAAAAAATATAACCCAATTATAAATCATATTTGATCTGCTTTTGCAAACAGTCATTAGACTAAGTAAGACTCAAATCGTGTTTTGTAAACTTTCTTTGGCCTTTTTTTGTGTGCATAAAACAGGCAACATCCTGCTACTTTACAAAACGCTTAATGGTGGTGTAAAGCAATTGTTTTTTTGTTTTTTTCACATTATGCAGGGGAGAGGGGGTTTGGAGGAGGTTGATTGTTCATGACATTTTGATTTTTAAAAAAAAGTTAAATGCTGAGTTGTTGCAAAGATGTTAACATTTCTTCTGGATTGTTCTGTGGACCCATTAAACTCACAAAACCCCAACAAATAGATCCATATATTAAAGCCCTCTGCTAAGAAGCATTGACATAATCTCTCATGTATAGCTTAAACTTTCGGTTTGATCATTGACCAACAAGAATTCAGTTATTGATGATTGGTCAATGTCAGAGTGTTCATGCAAAGTAATATTCCAAATAAGCGAAACATGAAATCAAATAAGTAGTTAAAAGTTGCAACTCAATGTACACAGAGATTTTTTTTTTTTTGCAGATGAAAGTAGTCGTATGCACACTGAAAATGACATGTATATCACAGTAAAGTAGGTACTGTATAATGTTACCAAGAACTGCATCAGTGCTACATTACACAAAATTACGAAACATGACTGGCTTTCCTTGACCGGGTTTGACAGTAGCCATAAAGGACATCTGACATTTATCGTAAAAGGCTGGAGAGAAACACCAGAACGCACAAAAACACAAACACAAAGCCTTAATCTGATCGCATAAAATATTTCCGTATTGCCATATGTTATGTGCTTAAGATGTCCTCTGCATTAGAAAATGATGTGCTCTTTAGGTTTGGCTTTTTGCTGGCATTCTGTTGTTCAAAATATCTCTTATTTACTGCTACATTTATTCATTTTATTGATAAACAACTGAAATACCCTTTACAAGGAGTCCACAGCCACATCAGCATTAGAAATGTTATTACTTCAGGAAAAGTGCTTTCTGAAAATATACTTAGTAAAAGCCAGAAATGCAGCTGTTGGTTTTGTTTATGCTTGAAGAAACAGCAGCTGCATAAAATCAACAGAGTCACTTCCCAGCTGTCGTCGTCAGCCTTTGTGCTTCGGCGTGGCAGTTTCAGGGCATGTTTGATATGTAGTAGTTTTTTTTTTGTTGTTTCTTTGTTCATTGACAGTTCAGAAGTTCAACATCCAACAGGACTCATGTGCTCGTCTTTCTGCTCTTCTTCCAGCAGCAGCAGCAGCCGTATCCAGAATCCATGTGTAGTTTTAACTCTGATAAATCTCTGGTCCGAAAAAAAAACTCATCGGGACATCATCCGCACAAATTCTGAAAATGAGAGTAGAAGGCTGTTTGTTAGCCTCAGTGGCCACTGTGGTAAACAGAACTCAGGTTGTTTAGTGATTGATGGCTGAGTGGATATGTAGCTAGCTCAGACAGATAAACTACCGGTACATGTTTGTAGATTAGTGGCCAGTTCTTGTTACAGTAAGTGGTCAAACAAGTTTCTGTTCTTTACGATGGGACTTTAATGATTGAAGGAGTTTTTATGCAACTGGGTGTGCATGGTTTATTCATTTGAAAGTATAATATTTTTTTGCATTTAAGCTTTAGGTTTACTCAAACATCCCAGTTTACAACAGCAAATTCCTCACAACAGTTATTTAAATCAGTTCAGGTAACAAAAACACCATATATTGTATCATGTTAAAACATACAGTGTTAGCTTTATTAAAGTTTAAATTGGACTAATCACAGCACAGAATTGTTTCTGATATTGATTTGCATGTTTTATCTATTTGCGCTTTAATCATTATATTTAATAATAAGTCATATACTGTGCCTCACAAGGTTGCTGTACAACTTGGTTGCGATTTTTTTCAATATCAGTACTAAAACCTGTCTGAAGATAGCAGTGGACAAATCCAAAACTTGATTTGAAACGTTGACCAAAGTTTCCGGTTTCAGTAAAGCTGATAAACATAACGTCATTTTAAGTCACATGGGAGACTTGAGGTCTCTGACTGTACGCTCTCTGCACTTTGTCTCTTTATGCTTTACAGCTGGTAGAGCCCATGATCTATAGCGCCGACACTGTCTCTGTACAAAGCAGCATTTCATTTATCGATACCAAATGATCCCTTAAGCTGTTTTTGAGAGGTTACAACAGAGTGCAGGGAAGTAATGAACGATTTAAAGGAAAGGAGCAAATATAAAGCGGATCTGTTTGTCTTTCATGCTACATCCTGTAAACGATCATGTCTAATATGAAATACGCTTCTTACTGTGTGCACACGCTAAGCAGAGGAAATGTGAAACCATGTTGTGAACAGCAGCAGTAGTTTCTAATATTTTCATCCCTGACAGCCTGTTTGCATCTTTTTCTCTGTGGGTAATCTATGAGGTGACATAATCCCTTGGTAGGGAGATAATCTGACAGACAGTCCTGCTGCCTTCATCCCTTCACCTAGCTATCAGCAGTGAATTGGGATAACTGCTACACACGTTTGCACTTTTGGCTTTTGCTTTGAAATGTGCACGAGTGATGCGAATTGGAAGACACCAACATATGAGGCTCAGCACACAGTGAGATGGATTCATTTAAAGGTATATATGCTTTCACATGCTGCATCCGATTCTTTACCTTCAAAGTCCACATGTCCGTCTCCGTTAAGGTCGATGTCTCGCAGTATGTCTTCCAGATCTCTGTGTCCAACCTGAAACAGTCAGATTGTGGTGAGTGTGTGTGGCTCCGTGATATTAAACATGATTGATGGAGAACAGACTCTCCTAACAGCAGCTCTGTACCTGTTGTCCGAGAAGTTTTTTCATGGCTTCTCTGAGTTCGGCTGTGCTGATCTGGCCATCACCATTCGTGTCAAACTGAGAGAAAGAAAAAAAACAAAAAAAAAACATGGACAAAAACAGATAAAGCATTAAACCGAGTGGAGCCATAACTATAACAAAAACCTCTCTTAGTCTCTTATCTGTTCTATCACAATGTAAAACCCCAGACACTGTCAGTATGTTTTTTTAGTATTACCAAAATACTTCTTGAACATCCGACTAAAAATGACATTTTGTTTGAAATTATTTATTTTGGTTGTAGTTCATTAACTCATTAAAAAAACTGCCCAGGTTCAAGCCTGACTTGTGGCTTCTTTTCCACATTTCATTCCCCATCCCCTCTGTCCCCAATTTTCCTCTTAATAAAGGCATAAAAAGCCTAAAAATGAATCCTTTTAAAAAAGTTTAAACTTTGAACATTTTATTTCAACATTTCACCCTGGCGTTCTTCACTTCATCTGAATTATGTATACCTTTCAATGTTATTCTAAATATGTCTGAATTTACCTCAGAACCAATGGATCAATAATCCGTCCATCCACCCAATCTCCTCACCTCCTTGAAAGCATCCCTCAGCTCTTTGACCCCAATCATGTCTGCAGTCTCAGCCAGAAGTTTTGGCCCCATGAGCTCCACAAAGTCCTCAAAGTCGACGTGTCCTCCCACTGATAGAGGGATTGAAAAGAGAAAAAAAAGGAAGCTGCAAAAATCTCCAGGACACGACGGCTTTTTATTTGAGATGTTGATGCTAAAGTCTGAGCCATATCTGCCATAAAAGTGAATACTTCAAACTTTCTGTAATAAGAAACCGAATGTTTTTGAATTTAATCTATTTCATGCAAAGCTCAAAATGAAGACACACACTTACAGTTCATGTTGATCTGCTGACTCAGTTCAATCAGCTCCATCTCTGTTGGCATGTAGCCCATAGTTCTCATGCAGTTGCCCAGGTCTTTACAGCCGATGAACCCATCTTTATCTTTGTCGAACTCTTTGAATGCTTCACGCAGCTCTGAGACCAACAGACACGGGGTATAAATGTGTGACGGATGTGATCATTACGATTTTAATTTGGATTATTTTGACATTCCTCGTCATCTCGAAATATAACTTACCATCCATTTCTTCTGGCCTCAACTCTCGGTCCTGTAAAGAATCAGAGTGCAAGGTTAGTGCATATGCTGCAGATTTTTTTTTTTAAATGATGCCAATGGGCAGCATTCCACTCACAATGTGATGCTGTAAAAAAAAAAAAAAGAATCAGCAACTACAGGTATAGTGTCAAAACAGAGTGCCAGGAGCCTGCAGGTTTCCCTCCAGTCAGAGAGAGAGAGAGAGAGAGAGAGAGAGCTTAGCAGTGACATCACCTGCGGAAGAAAATCGGCAGACTCCTGGCACTCTGCGACACTGAAGAAAAATAACACATTAGGTATTGGGAGAAAAAAGCACATCAAATATACAATGTATGTATTTGTCAAACGGAACCAACGGCATTCAGATTATCCGTAGTGTGGGTGAATGTGTCAAGAATTAATAACAGAGACAAAGGAAAGACAAAGTATCCGGCCGCTCCTGCGTATGACGGTCATTAAAATTAAAAAAGGCTCAATCTCAATCCCATCAACCGAAAATCATGTGCCGTAAGAGCTTGTTAGAATGATAAACAAAACAACAACTATCAAAGATGAAGAACATCCCAGTTTTCTTGAATAAAAAGGCCTTGAAAAGAAATAAATTATCTTTATGTAAGTGGCATCCCCGTCATCACCAACCCACCTCATCATTAACCCTTCTTCCTGCTATGTCCACTACCTTTATGTTTGATACAGTCTCATGCATGAACACACTCACACACTCACACACTCACACACTCACACCAATGCAAGCAGCAATTAATATGTATGAAAACAGTGTTAGTGTAGTATTAATACCATCTTCTCAGCTCCACCACGCTTGTTTACATGCGTTTTAGTATGTGCTATTCCCTACACATATTCATGGCACGGCCCTGTTATGCGCTTTGCTTTGTGCTAGTCTCTTGGTTTGCATGCACATGATGTTGTCTGGACTTACGTACAGCCTGCCGGCTCTCAGCGAAGCCCTTGCGTAGAAAGATGCATGCAGGCCCCAGTACGTTGGTCATGTTGCCTCCGTTCTGGGCCAGGGCTATTAGTGGCTCAAGATAGGCCCCCCCAGAGCCCCCCTCCTCACAGGACTGCACTGCTTTGTAGTTCTTCTTCTGGTCCTAGAGTAGCATCCCGGACGGGGGGGGCCAGACATGTGAGCAGGGGCAAAGACAGGGGTAGAGACCGTGACTAAGAATGTGGCAGTATGGAGTCAACAAGGGAGGGGTTCATGGAAGGAAAGAGGGTGTGAGGGGAGTCAAAAGCATGAGCAGAGGTGACAAACATATGTCTGTCAGTCAGAGTGAGGTTTAGAGTCAGGTCATGTTGGAGTAACCCCCCAAGTCAGGGGTTGTAATTCATTATGACAAGTGCAACTGATGCCTTTAACGACTATGTCTGTGGGTCACAATACTGCACCACAGGATAATAAAAGCCTCAATTGAAAGTGTTATAATAAATGATGCTAATGGTTGGAGCCTCTTTTACGTCACACTGACTCATTAAACCAATTTTTATGTCATTTTATTAATCTTTCTTCAACACATTTATTGTCTTAATTACCATTGCAGATAAAACTATAATTCTCGCTCTGTTACTTCAAGTGCTCGTCTAAAGGTCATAACATTCACATTGATGGAGAGCTCTTTCACTGAAGCAGGATCAGATGGGTCAAGAAACACCAGCACAAAGATGATCAAACAGCTGCAAAAGAAACCCTCTTTGCAAATGAATAAGAAGGTAAAATGACATGTTTCAGTCAGAGTGTTTCGAGCCAAACTTCTCAATCCAAATGTAACATAATTACCATGTGCAGAAAAGTTTCCATAGGAATAATTATTACCACCCACACTTGGAGTACACTTTCATTTTTAACAGTTTATTGGACAGTTTATTTACAAGACTCATGTTGGGGTAAATATGGAGGCTACCAAATGTTTTTTTGTGTGCATATTTTATAATAATTCGGTCATGCAGAGGACGAGGCTGAAGTTCAGCCAGCCATTTAATTATAATCACCAATTAGCCAATCAACTAGGGGGCAAAAGTTGCTTTTATAGCAGTGATCCCAATTACAGGGAGAGCTACAGGTTAATTAAAAATAGGCAATCACTGCCTGCCAGTGGACATTAAAAAAGGTTCCTGTAAATAAGCCCAATATGGTCTGACTGTTGCTGTGACTAGCATAACAGCCTTATCTTGGGTTAAATACAGAACACACCAGAGACTGTTAGAAATGTTCTGCTGCTGTACGCTATACACATATGCCAAGCAAATAATGAGTTCAAAGCCTACAATCTCGTCTTGTTAAAATATGTTAACATTTTGCAAAGTCTTCAATTTTGGCGGTTTATCATCCAACTCAGAGGTGGAAAATCCAGATAAAGCAAATGAAGTGGCCCAACTGTCACAGTGAATTACCAAGAAAATGTCTCTGTTGCTGCTCAAATCTCTCAAACATGAGCTGCTACCAATCGTCAAATGTTTTGTTTTTTGTTTTTTACAGTGAACATACTGTAAAACATCCTAATGAATACGTCTTGGTAATTGAATATGCATACAAATGCATGCACATTTACACAGTGTATGCTCTACAAATGACCTTCACTTTCCATCTGTTACTGTGCGAGTTTGAGCATTCCTACAGTCCCCACTGCAGGAACGGATGCCCACTGGGTAATCTGACCAAGTGATGCATGGAGCAAAACCGTCTTTGGGTACAACGTGCCAAAGAAGTACTACGAATGCCCTGGCTTATAGTTATGTAATGAATAAAAAAATCCTGGAGCGGGGTCAGAAGAAAGATGAAGAAACGCTAGCACTCCAACTCCATCCTGCACAGATGGTATCAACAGTTACTTGTCATACTGGGCTTTCTCAAGGGTGTGCAGCTGCTCATATGAAGTCAAATCTATGTCTGCCTCTAAGACTGAGGATCCATTGAAGCGGAAGATAGAAGGACAGCAGATTCAAGAGATCTTTTGTATAAAGCGAGGTTATCTTGTTACGCCTTTACGGATTTGGATGCTTATATATCAATCATGCATTAATCTTGTCATATGAAAGACTCAATTCCAGTGGTCGATTTTGCTATTCTGATATAACTGAAGCAGCATTTTTGATGACTGGTCACCATTCACAGGTGCAGATTTAACCTCTTCTACTAACTGAAGTTTGATTGAAATTGGCCTACTCCGAATCCAACTGAACATTTAGTCGTACCAACAGACCGAGTCCTCTAACCTTTGTCTAAAAAGGTTTCCAGGGAATGCTACAATGCACAAATGAGCACAGAAAGTGCTTGCATCCAAGAAAAGACATAATAAGATGCAAGCTGTGGGCTTATGTCAATGCAACTCATAAAGTACAAGCTGAATGACCTTTAAAGGAAGCCAAAAACACTCAAACACTAAGCCTCTCTGTTGGCAAACACTTACTGCCATACACCTCCAGTATTCTCCAATTTCACACTCCAGTAACACAAAATGCAGGTACACAGTTTGTTAATGAACCAGTCAGACAACACAAAAGGGTTTTTCGTCAGTACATGTCAAGTCGGTCAGGTTTGGGATACACCATGAGATAAACATGCATCAACACTCAGGGGGATTCAGGGAGAACGAAAAAGCTTCAGAGCGGACCTTACCTTCTTGGTGAAAATTTTAAGCGACTTTACAGAGTTGCCCATTGCAAACAGAAAATCCTTCCTTGTTTTATGTTTTCTCTTTAACTTTGTTGGTGTGGGTGTATATGCCTGTACGTGTATGCATGTGTGTTTGCGTGTGTTCCAGGGCATGCATAGGGATAGGGGTGATCAGAAAGGGGGAGAGGGTTCAAAGGGTCATCGGCTAATATACAAGGACATTTGGGGAAAAGGCAGGGAGCGGAGCAGAGGTGTCATAGGAGGTAGGAAGGAGAGGACGGATGAGTGTACAGGGAGGACCTAGTGGTGAGGATGCTGGGAGGGACGAGGGGAGGGGACACTGAGACAAAGGAGGAAATATGTAAACAGGAACAAAGACAGAATTGGAACAACACAGAGATAAGCGAGGAAGAGGAAGCATGCATGCAATCAGAGCGAGATGCAAGCGCCAAGAGGAGGAAAAGCAAGATTGCTTATTCATTCCATCCTCTCTCCTACAGTGTCTTTCCTCCCTCCCCTCTACCCTCTCTCTCTCTCTCTCTCTCTCTCTCTCTCTCTCTCTCTCTCTCTCTCTCTCTCTCTTCCCTCCCTGTTGTACTGTCTGTCTCTTGCTCTTTTTCCCTTACTATCTTCCCCCCTCCCCAGTTTTAAATCATCTATGCGAATGACAGAAGAATCCAGTTCGGACAAGCATATTACCTTCCCCTAAGCGAGAAGATGGAGACACTAATCCAAACGTGCACACACACGCATATACACAAGCACACACACACACACACACACACACACACACACACATACACTTGATTAAACACACAGGGATGTGGGGCTGTGGAGCTAAAAATACAACACACGCTCACTCTTTTTTTCGCCCCCCTACTCTCTCATCTCTCCCCATTCTTCCCAAAGCCTCCTCTCTCTCTCTCTCTCTCTCTCTCTCTCTCTCTCTCTCCCCCCCCCCCCTTCTCTCTGACACACACACACTCACATATGTAGATGTAACACAAAGTCATGTAAAGCTTGAAGGGCATGGACTCAGATCAAAGGCAAACATTTGCAGTAAAAGACACATGGATCCTCAACCACCAAGGATGCAAACCAAAACAAATGCAAACACAAACACACAGTCTCTCCCTCTCTGTCATTTTCTTTCATCCACACATATTTAATGGGATGTACTATATTTGAAGAAGTGAGTGCTTCCAAAGATAGAACGCCTCTAAAAACAGCTGTGTATAGTAACAATGCGCAGTTTGATATTATATATACTTGCACTTATACTCTCCCTCATGGACTCGATGAACCATATAACTCAAACGCAAGAGCTCTCGCATCATTTATTTATATGAAATCGATCTTAACTCTGCAGAATTAAATGTTACATACACACAAAAAAAGCTGAAACATATTTTCTCATAGAAGCTGTATGCATAGAACGCTGAACAGGATAGAAAAGACTTCAAATGTAACTTTAGTTTGAACATTGACCAGCTTAAACTGATGGATCTACGTTCATGATAATGAGTATTACTTGTTTGTATTGCACCTTTTCCAATAACAGTTTGTTGTGTTTGCAGGCTAACAAGCCCTTCCCGTCCATGTAAACATGGTGTTAACACAGCTCCCACCACAATACAGCTGGTGGGACTCACACTTCTCCCTCATTGTAAACAGTCCTGACGAGGAGAGATGTTGACAGAGGATAAACATGATTTGTGCCATATTTATGTTCAAAATGTTGTCTTCCTTTTAAGAAGACATTTAAAAGATTAACCTGAAGGTTATAGCTTAACATGCTATGGATTGCATTGTTTGCAGTGGCTGCAGCAACATTATATATGAAGTATATCAAACCCTAAAAGATCGGTAAGATTCTAGAAATGCTGCATACTGAGATTGGGCTATAACTTGAATATAATTCTCTACTTTCAGCAGTAATTCATGTCCCAAAAAGATAGATAGATGCATTCCACTAGAAGTCCAGCAACGTTTGCTTGACAGCCTGTTTCGAGTTTCTTCTTCACCATTTTAATACGGAAACATGGCTTCCGATCAATGGGGTTGCGTGGTCATAAATTTGCCCTTGTGTTTGTATTTTATCGTCAAACCAAATGTATATAAACAGACTTCGAGAGTCATTCTTTGCACGGACGTCATTCTACAGAGTTAGTAAAGCATCCAGGAGAAGTTAGGACTTGCTACATATTTTACAGTGAAGATTACCTTCAGTGTTTCATACACCACTGTCGACAAGAAACAAATCATCAATACATAAACCTCAAATTAGCTTTGTACCAGCACTGTCTCTCCCGAGCTGACTTCCGTGGCGACAATTTCTACACTGTTGAACATCCTCGTTTCGTCTCTCCTCTGCGACCTTGTCTATTCTGTAATTTTAATAAACACATTCACTCTGGAGTTGCCTCTGATCACGCTCCCATTCAATATCTGCGCTTCTCGTCTGTGTAGCTCTGCGAATGATTCATCCAGCCTCTCACCGCAGGCTCATTGTGAACTTCAGAACATATCAGACGTCAGACACAGGAGCCGTCAGCTCTCATAATGTCACAGTGTATAGTGGGCATGGCCATGAGATCTATTGCTCCCCATATCCCTCTCCGTCTCTCTCTCTCTCTCTCTCTGGCTGAATCCCTCGCCCTCTCACACTAACGCAGACACACACTTTACACTTTTACATAACTGCTTACACACTACATACCAACAACATCTCAGGACATGTCTCTGGATATTAATGTGTTTACTAGAACCTTATTTTTGCTTATTTATTAACACACAATGCACTAAAATCTATGTCGGGAATCATTAAAAGGAAATAAATAAATAGATAATACAAATAATTACACTCACTTTAATGCTGATTTTGAGGTCAAGTATTATCCTGTTTCAACCACTGCCATCAAGCATGCTCAATGAGCTGAGAGATGTTCAAGGGGAATAGGAAAAGATTGATGTAATAAAAACAAGCTCTCATGCCCTTGTCATTAAAATGTCAATATTCTTTTGTTATAAAGGAGCCAAAGTATTTCCCATATATCTTCTTTTGTATGCCAAGAAGAACATTGTATTTAATGCTGAGATGTTGTAGTTTCTCTTCTGACTTCTGATAAAGACAAAAGGAGATTTTGTGCTTTTGTTTTTCTGCCAGGCAGTGAAAAAAAAAAAACAACGCACACTTGCGTCATCTTCTTGTACTAGAGCTTAGACGTCACAGTTTTATTGTGCAATTAATCAAGTCTGTTAAATCAGAACTGCTCAAACATTCTGGTACTGTATATCAGAGTCTTTTCATTTGGTGGAAAATATTAGCATCTTTCATACCAGTGTTTCAACCTCAGTTGATTTTCCTCTGACTCTTTGATTTGTATTCGCTGCTCGTCCTTAGTCTCCCTCTCTTCCAGTAATACTCCCTCTCAGACTCAGGTCTACATGAATATTTAGCATCATCACGCACGTGCACGGTGTGCAATAGTGCGCACACATACTTATATTTCCCTGCCTAATCCCCATCTCAAACGGGGATTTAAACCAAAGAGTGAATTTTCTACCTCCTTCTCAGCCAGCACTGATATAAAAATATCCATGTGGGTCTAAAAATAGCAGCACACACTCTAGATATACTTGAGGCATATGCTGGCATGAACACGATAGTGTTGCTCTCTTTACACTCTGATCTTTCTCCTCATTTTCCACTCGTTTCAGTCCCTCTCAGACATCATCAAGGGCAGCGCGACCCCAGCAGAGGAGAGAGGAATAATAGCAAAGGCTGATTTTGTAGGAGCAGCGTGGGGGGAAAAAAAGAACAGAAGCAGCAGACAGGAAATGTAAGTGACTGTGAGAAAAGTAAAGGAAACCCTACTCGAAAGTGAGGGGCTAATCTGCGCATTTGGTCATTACCTCACATTGTCCTGAGAGGTTTCAGGAGACGAGCAGGGAAGTGAGAATTTGTCTTATGTAAGAATCATCAGGCCTGCCAACAAAGTCACTCTTTTCCTGTTTTGTTCTGTGTCCTTCCCCTGATTTATCCGATTGTCTCGTTTGCTTCACTTTCTTTTCCTGCACTTTCACTTCCCTTGTCTCACTGATGTGACACTCGGGGCTGTTACTCTCAATCACACACACACACACACACACACACACTCTCTGAGATCAGGCCTATTAGTACAAGCAGTGCTTGCGCCATCTACTGGTTAACACACATTTCTTTTAATCCAAAGCTTATTTAAAAAGAAAATGATCATTTACTTCATAATACATTTATCTGCAGTATCACTGACTTTGATTAAGAGCTCTGTATGGAAATCTCCAGATGTCCTGTGAGGATTTTTAAAGCAAGGTCACTGAAGGTCAAGAACAAAATGATCGGTTGCGAAGAATCTCATAGAACAAAAACTACATTTCTGCAGTGACAAAAACACTCATGCTCTTTATTTTGAACAACGTGTCTTGGTTAACCTCAATAGTTTAAAAGCTTGCTTTAAACAAACGCATCTTCACAATACAATCACATCATAATCTGAGTCACAGAGCGGCAAAACACAGCTTTCATACTCCCAAACAGGTATTTTTATAATTATTTATTTTAGCTATTTTTTGTGCTGCACATAATATCAACCTGTTCCTTTTTTCTCCCCTTCCTTAAATGTGCTCCTTCAGATAACGTGCATGTCAAATTATTAGCATTTTCACCCACACAAAAAACCCTTTCCTCCTCCAGTCTTCCATAATCAGGTCTTGATGTTCTATTTTTAGCTTGTTCCACTGGCAGCGAGTGAGTTCTGTAAAGAACTGCATGCAGATCTTGATGTTACGTAAGAAAATGTGAAATGAGACAATTTGTAGTGTGGAATATCACCCCTGCATTCAGCGCAGACTGTCACATTTATTCAGGCAGCATTGAAGGTTGTTATTGTGACTGCGCGCTCACTAGAATGAAACAGCTTGGGTAAGATGCTGAGCAGGTGCAAAAATATGCACCCTTAAACTGTTGAAATTTTCTATTTCTCTAGATTCTTTTTTTTTTTTTTTCACACAGACGTCTTTGGCTCTTTCTTGCTTCTTTCAATCGGTGTTGACTCACTTTCGACAACTACATCTAATGACCTCATAGTGACATCACAGATAATCACTTTGTAGCTAAAATTCTATTGTGTGATCACTGAGTTATTATGTTATTGGTTTGTTGTCATTAATTACAATTTACAACTGTGCAACACTTATGTCACTGTTCCAAGAAGCTGTAGAATATCCACATTTTGGATCAATATGACAAACATCTGCTCCTTCCACACACGTCAGCAGCTGCAGCGCTCATGTCGCAAAGCGCTGAATGGATTTTGCTTCGCTGGAACCCCTAAGACTGATTGGAGCTCTGGCCTGGATTGAGAGGAGTTATTTCTGGAACACATTAGCGTTCAGGGAGGTAATTGTCTCCTCTTGAGCTTTTTATCACTCAGCGAGAGAAGGATTTCAATGGAACTAGAAAAAAAAAAAAAAAAGATGGCAATGTCGATTAATGTTCTATACCGCTCTGGGCAGAGTCACAGAGTGCATTCCCCCAAAACTTACTTTTTGTTAGTTTATTTATTCCTTTTTAATGTGGATTGCTCTTCATTGTTTTAGCTTATTTAATTACCCCTTCAGTGTATATCTGTTTAAGGAAATAGTTTTACTTACCTGGGTGTGTATTTGTGTGTTACTGTATGTGAGAGTGACAAGCCCTCTCTTTATTTTAAAGTTTTCCACACTGAGGAAAATTGATCCCTGCAATGTGGCTCAGGTGACAGTTACAATGGAAGTAGTTGTTTTCATATTGGGATGCTTGACAGACTGCAGCCCCTCCACCATGAAACCGATGGGACACCAGATACAAAAGAGGAGCCAGATTTGGACTGCGTGCATGCATCCATTTTTAATTGGCTACACTGGGGTGAGTGAAGGTACAGGCTAACAGTAAACCCACCCTGCCCAAATGTTTAAAAAAAAAAAACACACACACAATACAGTGTCCTCCAATGTACCCTCTTAGTGAACAAAATATAATATTCTCACTGGTACTCTCACCTGTGTATTTTTGTGAAATGGTAAATAGTCATTTAAATTAAAAAAACATAGGTGCACTTTTTTATCATTTCTGCCCATGACCCTCTAACAACCTGAGTCGGTGGTACCTTGCCATTCTCATAATGGATACATTGTGAAGCTTGGGTGTTGAGTCTACATTATTTTTATCCTGTAAAACTGATACTGGAAACACTGAAGAGAGTAAAGCTAAATTATGGAAATATAAATGTTTGTGCCAGTTCTTACGAAATGTTTTAAATTCATAATGATGATGATGATGCAGCTAGTTTCTATATTTTGCAACTTCCAATTTTGCCTACTTCCAATTTTGACAAAACACCCTCAAGTCAAATGCTTTAGTGAGCCATGAGCAAAAATGCAGTGCTTCCTTTTTGCTGCATTGTACTTCACGAAAATAGTCAAATCTAAATGTGGATTTTGTGCACTAAAAGGGTTAAAAAAAAAAAAAAGGTGTGAATTGGAACTGCTTTTTGAGCCGTTTCCAAACTTCAAATCTCTTTTGTTTCTACTCACCTGCCCAAAGACGGACTTCACTATGGGATGCAGACTAGAATCATACTCGGAAGGGGTCGCGCTCAGTCTTTTTGCCTTGCGTCTGGAGGAGGGCTGGACAGGTGCGCTGGTGGCAGGATGATCGGAGCTCAGACTTGAAGAGGACCCGGTGATCACTCTCTCTCTGGGTTCGAAGAAGAGAGCCGCTTCGTCCTCTTGTTTGGGATAGGATGGAGTCGGAGAGGTCCTCTTGTCCTGCCGGGGACCGCTCTGCTGAGGCAGCTCACCTCTGGAGGAGCCGTGGTGATGATGCGGCTGTTTAGACCTGGAGGACTTGGTGCGTTCCTTATGATGCCGACTCATCCTGTGCCTTACGTCCTCGTGTGCGTAACCATCATCCAGGTGGCTCTGCTGCCGGTGTGAGTGGCTCTTCTGCACCCGGTGATCACCCATATTTCTAGACTCTGCTTGTCTTGGTTGGCAGAGTGGTCTTTGGGCGCTCGTCTCGCACTCCTCCGGCCAGTCCGCATCCCCTCCGCCTCCAGCTCCGGCCGGATGATGATGCTGAGTTCGGTTTTTTCGGTGATCATGTGGACCGTTATTCGGGTGCCCGGACCTGCGGTGGAGCCCGGAGGATCTGAGCAGGGAGGTGGTGGACTCGCTTTTAGGCAGAGAGCTCATGGTTCTCTGTCTCTCGCTTGTGAAGCGAAGTGAAGCTGCTGGAGGCTGGAGGTCGAGTTACAGGAGAGGAAGGAGGTCCTCGATCCGCCACGTGCAGGTGTTCGTTTGCAGCCAGCGGCTAATCTACATCCACACACTCCACCATCATTGATAAAGATGATGAACAGCGCTGACACCTGAATGTGAAGAGCTGATATGTCACTCAGGTAGTCAGTGTGACGCTTCACGGGGGCTCCGCTAACTTTGACTTACAGCTGCACTGTTTTGAGCTGGCGCGTGCATGACACGCAGTTCAAACGCAGAGTTCATTAAGACCCACGTCACTGCAGATAAATTCTCAAACAATGAGCTGCTTGATTACTGCCCTTTCGGTACGTTATTGGCCTACTGCAGCACTCTTGACAGGATCTATTCGGTTTTAAGAAGCAGTCTGCACCTTAATAAATCTTTGGCATCAATAGAGAAAAGATCAGACACCATGAGAGGCACTCCAAACTCAAGTGGCTACGGTGACGTCAGAGGCAGAACTCCTTTTACAGCGAGTCAAAAGCATCCCCTTTTAGTATTATTTTAACTGAACAGTAACATAACCTTTCTGGATCTATTGAACACGGCACTGAGATAAACAAAGCAGAAATTAGATACACAAACTAGAAACGAGAAGCAAATCAACTAAAAATCTTCTAAATACCAAGTCACTGTATGTCAGAAGAGTTTTTATCACCAAACATTTACCCATTAATGTTATCTCTTGTTTAATGTATGTGGCTGTTTAATTTTTGTTTATTCTGTTGAATGATCCATGTAAATTTTTTAATCTCTTCTAAAGGCAAAAACAAACATATTCTGGCCCATATTATATTCCATTAGTTCTATCATTAACATGTACTTAAACGATGGAAATTTTCCTTTCATATTATCAATGGTTTTGAAAAGCAATATTCCCTTGCTTCACATAGGTTTAAATGTTTTCTCCATCACCCGCAAGTAGCTTTCCAGCTTGTGCAAGAATGAGCCAAAAACAAACATCCTGTTGCATAATGAGGGTGTAAGGGGCAAAGGCAGGAATATAATTGTAATATCTGACTTTGGGTTACTCAAAAAATATCAGTATGGTTCAAAAGAAATGAGTACAACAAAATCAAAGCATGAGTTTCCTCCCATCTGCACACCTAAGGGTCATAATCCTCACACAGCAGATGTCCAGGGATGCAGGGCAGATATGTACAGTATGTAATGATGTTAATGTAAAGTGCCAATTATACACTCCAGCTCGCACGAAGTGTGTTACACAGAGCACAAGGCTGAGACATGAGATTTTACTCTCTCTCTCTCTCTCTCTCTCTCTCTCTCTCTCTCTCTCTCTCTCTCTCTCTCTCTCTCTCTCTCTCTCTCTCTCTGGGGATTTTTTGTTCTCTGACATCTGTGTCTCTTCCTCCTCTGAGGCAAAGTATCTTCACTCCATCGCTCCCATCCCCCACCCTCCAACATCGGCCTGCTTTCACTTCTTTGCTACTTTCTGCTCTTCTGTGAGTATCTAAAGTGCACAAATGTCAAACCCTGTGATGTGGCTCAGGTGACTTGACAGACTGCAGCCCCTCCACCATGAAACTGATAGGACACCAGATACAAATAGGAGCCAGATTTGGGTCTCCATCAGGTATATAGTTTAGACTAATCGTCTGCTAATTATTCTACTTTTTACAGAAAATAGAGAATGTGTATGCATTAATATTGTGACAACAAACCATGTATGTCCGTCCTCCTCCCCCCGCTGTGTGATTCGTTTGTAGAGCATGGTTAACCAACAATGCACAAACTTTACTTTAGTGACACAATTTATGTAGAATATTAAAAACACACAAATGTATGATGGCAATCAAGGCTTGTGATACACAAATTCACTTTCAAGAAAGCATAAAAAGAGGCGCCAAATTTTGTAGAAGTCATTGAGCTAATGTTTAAGACTATACATTAATTTTCGTAGTGCCAAACAGACTCCACAACACTGTTTTAGAATCAGGTGATTCATTGGATTTAGATATAGGAGTTTTAAAAAGGAAAGAATCCTGGCCTGTACTGAGGGGAGGGTGATTTTGACAGTGTTAAACAATTTATTATTCTTCATTTTAAATGTCTAGCACTTCCTTTTTTAAGTTGCCCTTCATACACCAACTACTTGCTCTCGCTCTCCCTTTTTGTGAACACTGGGCTGCAGCAGGGGCCGTACAAGCCTCAGGGTTCAATATGGCCCATTTTTTGTCTGTAGAGACGAGGAGAGTAAAAAAAAAACAACGGGAAAATGTAACGCGCAGTAATAACAGAACTGTATTCAAAAAAGACAAACAACCCAAAATATCATTTCTGAGAATTTATTTATTTTTTGTTGGGGGGGATCAGTTTAGCTTTTGTGTGTGTGTAATTGTTTATTTGTTGGGGGGCTATGTAACTTTTTGATTCTCTATAGTCCCTCCAACCCCCACATTAGCAAGCCTCTGCAGGTCAGATGGCCAAGCTAACTTTCATGACAAGTGTTATCACGCACACAGCTGCTGCTTGGGGCTCATAAGCAGCGCTACTGAATATTCACTGAATAAAACACTGGTCTATGTTTGATGACAGGGGTAAAAAATGACACACAAAAAGGCTAAAACAGCTTTAGTTCAAGAGGACTTGACTGTATGTGCTACAAGTGAGTGGACATTGTGCTGCTGTTCAGACAATGAAGTAATAAAATGAAAAAGACAGCAACGGCAGACAGTTCTAAATATACAGAAAAACAAGTATCAAGATAAAAAAAAAGCATAATGTGTGCAATATTTTTTGGATATTTTTTAATTTCGAAAACTTTTGAAAACTGTCCTAATGATGGCCTGAGATTAAAATACAAAACGTCACTAAATGAATTCATTGTGTTTTGATAATCAAAACATTTGGAAAACAAAGCTGACCTGTGCTGTACTTTTGCAATGACATGAGGTCATGTTTTTTTATTTTCAATCCTGAATAATTCCCTGACTGTAACTCTATCCTTGATCACATCTTGCATCCCTATTAACCTCGTCCCCTGGCGCAGTTTGGTATCGCTGAAAGATTCATCAGCAGAGTAAATAATTAACCACGCAGCAGCTTGGGGCCGACGAGGTGAAGAAAGAGCCCCGTCATCTGAATCATCCAAACATTTTGTCCACTCATCTAATGATCACTTTCTGAAGGACATGACAGCATGATACTAGAAACTTGTTTGTGCAAAAACTCAAGTTTCAAGTTCAGATGAAAGGACATTGCTGGCATCGATGGACTGATAGGATAATAAACTGTTTGATCCAATCAACCAATGTACAATTTATTTAAAAGCCCTTTTATTAAGTCAGTCAGTTTCCATTAAGCTTAGCTCTGGATCAGTTTGCTCTAGTCCTAAGAGAAAAACTTTTCTATCAATAATTTATGACCTAATTGAACCTAAAAATAGAATATATCAAATGACATTTGTGTGTCCAGATTCTTCCAACATACATAGATAATAACTAGTTCAATAAAAACCAACAAAATAAGTTGCCATAAGAGTACTTAAATTGTTTAATGTGTCTCATTTCCTCAATGCACTTTCTGGTCCACATTGTTTTTGTTAAGGATGATTTATGGATATGCTAGAAGGTCAGCTTGGACCATTTTTGACACTACAGTTATGAACCCATGCATGATGTTATTTGTGAGTCCTATCGGCAAACTGTGCCAGGAAGCTCTACTGTACATATTAAGTTCATTAAGTGTTTGCGAACATGTGAATTCAAGCTCATAAACTTTCCACAGGGATACTCTAATGATGCATGCCAATTACGCCTGCCAATAGTTGTCAAGTTTACATTACACAGGCTTATTGTGTTCTTGGAAAAGAATAACAATATACTATTTTAGCATTTGGAAATGTCTTGATGCCCTGGTCAAACCAGGTAGATCCACCTCTGCTTTATTTTGTTGGAGACCTGCAGTCAAAAGCAGTTTTCTGTTTCTTCTTCTCTGCTGATTGCATCCTAAATACATCAACCGCCTCCTCCACAAAACATTGGCCAAATAGACCTGGAACCTGTACTCTGCTTCATCAGGTCTTCTAATATGCAGAGCTGGTGGTATATTCCCAATATGGACAGGGCTTTTTGGCTCAGTGGCAGAGTTGGTTATCTATCAACCGGAAGGTCAAGGGTTCAATCCCCAGCTCCCACAGCCACATGTTGATATGTCCTAGAACAGGAAACATCAACAGAACCTCAAATTGCTCCCAATGCTTCATCAGTGGTGTATTAGTTTGTATGAATGGGTTTCGTTAATACTGATGGCCACTTTACACATCACTTGTCTCTTAACATACCTGTGTTTTCCTATAAGACATTCTCGACTTGTTAATTCTCAACAACAAAGTGTGCATTCTGAGACTAACTCCCTAAATGAGGTACTTTAAGGATATGGTCATTTTCTTATGTGCTTACTTTCAATCAGCCACCGCTGTATGAGAAGTGCGTTAATTCCTTTGAGCTTAAACTACTTAGTTTCCACCCACTCCATTAATGGTTTCATTAGAGTAAATGTAGACATGGTGCTGTTCAATCAGTGTTACTGTTGCCAGACACAGCAGGGGTGTTTCACTTGAAATGTGGCAGGTAAAAGTACTGTAGTAAAGACTTCTGCAACAACAAAGGTACTTATAAATATCCGATTTAGTTGAACTATCCGCTTTAGCTCTTACATGTTATAGTTTATGCCGTGCAAAATCAGCAGACTGAAGTAGAAGATACACACTTGCACTTTTACTCAAATTTACCAAAATAGTTTAAAATTCATCACAATCCCAAAGGTTGGACCAGAGGTCTTCCACCTCCACCTCCTAGTTGATTTCAAGAACACATTGTTGACTAGATTCCAAATCCAAACCTCTATATTTTGTGAAATAACATCTGTAGCACTTTGATATTCTCTAATGTAAAGTCCTCTACAAATAAAATGCATTATTTTGCAAAAACAAAAAAGGTCAGTTTCTTTGTCCATTTGTTAATGTTGTACGTGTCTTTTTAGCATTAGTTGCAGATGCACATCTCTGCCATGCTAGCACTGCATTTCTCTGAGATGGTGCATTATCTGTGACATAAGTGACTCTCCAAATTACCTTGAACGTACCGTACCATCTTTCCAGAGCTTTTCTTAAACATTCTGTCTCTGTCTTTCTGTTCTTCCGGGGTGACTAAGGGAAATGAAAATACTTTTGTGTCTGAGCCTCAGAGCAAAAAGTGACATAAAAGTCACTTATCAAGCTTCAAAGTACACTTTAGTGCATGATAGCAATTAGATGATACAAACTACACATTTACAAAGACAAGTGTCAGCAATCATATTTCCTGAGAATAAAAAGGTTAGAGTCTATAAAAAGAAGGATAAGAGCATGTCACTCAATGCAGTGTATACTTAATGTATGGTTGGTGGTTTTAAGCATTCAGTATTTTAGCTTTGACTTCCTGTTTGAAAAAGAACTGAATGATGCAACACTATGGGATTATTCGAGACGTGCCTTAGGCTTTCACTCTAGTTAAAGTGAAGAAAAAGTATTTGGGTCTCAATCCGAGCGAATGTATTGATATAAACATGAGCATGTTTTCTGGCTCGGGTTCATACTTCCAGGTCTTGTACTACTCCTCTAGTATGCCTTGAATTATATCAGGTACAATGTCACGAGTTTGTCCAAAGGATTATGAAATGGGAGCTCTCTCGTTTAAATTCTAACTTTGTTATCTCACAAACTGGTGCTCTGTTGAGTTGGTCCCACAGCACAGAAATGACTGGAGTCCACCTCAAAATCCTAAAGCGATCCCATAATCCCCCTTAACCTACACCCTCATTACAACTTTAAATTCAGCTTTTGTAATTCTGTCCTGTTTGAGCCATTTCATTTCCCTCAGTGCTAAGGATATTCAGGTCGGGTATAATCAGTTATATCTGAACCAGCTTGTTCTCTTGACCATTTCCATCGCTGAACATGAGTTGGTTTGCCAAGATAATTGGTCTTATGTCTAAAAAAAATGAGGGGTGTCCAGAACGGCTGTGTGGGGGTGCCTTGAAACCGGATATTTTCTCCCCGGTCAAAACAAATGCAGACCAATCAGGACTGGAATTGAAATTTAGAGGGAGGACATACTGACTGTAGTGCTGTTAGAAAAGCCATCACTTCAACATTGCATGTTTGCTTAATGTATGAAGATATGGTATGGTCATTTTATGATCTATTTCAGCAACTATATTTTACAGGCCTATTGCTGATTTCAGAGAGACATGCTGTCCTTGATCTGCTCCTTTTTCACTGAGAGCTGCATCATCCTTTAAAGTTTAATTTGCTTTTCTGACATAGTTTAAATTACCACCTCATAGAACTTCTTAATTAAACCCTTTTTCAATTAAATACTTTATTATTATCTTGCTTCACATGCATTTAAAATATACACACTGTCTCCCTCTGGTGGTGAAATGTTTGTTGGCCATAGGAATCAATGTAAACAAGCAATCAATTTATTTCAAGGTAAAAAAGCAATATATCCATATCACATATTTGCATCCAATAAAGTTAATTTACATAAACATCAATGCTCTAGTTAGATTTTATTTACCATACACAAATGTGTTATGTGTGCACTAAATTAAGTAAATATGAAGCAATTTTGATTTGCGCAGCCCCAAATTACAAGTATGTTTCAGAGGGCAGCCCTAAAAAAACATACAGGAAAGCCGGGGTGTCTTTTGACTGAAACAAGTGATGCTTTATATATTATAAATATTAACACATTAAGACAAATGGTTGACCTAGATAAAGCAAGATTGGTGCCAGATTTATCACATAGTACCTATTTCCATTCCATTTTGCATTGTGCAATTTTTGAATGGGTGATCAGATTCGCTTGACTCCCTCCTTGCTGACAGACCTTGTATTATGTCAGCACACTTGTTCAGTCTTGTTGCCCACTTCACTGAGTCAACTGTATTTTGACTGATTTATAGCTAAAGTTGAATGAGTCAAACTGCTTGGAGAAGGATGCATTGGCAGGAGTTCCAGTGCACAATGAGTTGAATGGCCACATCTGGGGGATCGACACGCTCTGTCACATAAAACCACTACAAAGAAATCTTGTGTTCAGATGTACTGTATTTGTTTTTCCTTTTGGACCTTTGACACAATTGTGTGATGTTGTAATTATTTTTACTTTTTAGAGGCTTTTGGAGCTGAAATATCCGATGACAATGAATTATGTTTCTGTAATATCAAATCAAATTAAAAAGCAATTTTTAAGAAACTCTATGGATACGATTAGAACCACTTTTGAGTGTGTATGTTTACAGCAGGTGTTGTTGCAGTTTCAAACTGTTATTAAAAGTTGTTAACTTATTCAGAGGTTTGTTTGACACAGATGTGTTTAGTGGAACAGCTCCTGATGGTTTTTTTTTAAACTTCTACCTCATAAACCCTTAAATGATTCTTTAGTTAGACCCAAAATAATGTTTTCTTGTTAAAGCAAAACCTGAGCTCTGAATTCTTTATTTAGTGATCTCTGTTAAACATGATCATATGGATAATTTGTGTAGGAAAGGGTCATTATTTTCCTAAGCAGAGCACTGTGGCTTCAACTGTAACTTCGGTTATTAGGGCAAGACTAGCCTATACATACAATAAAACCCAGAATCACCTTTAGGCAGTTTAAAAAGCTAGACCACTTATAAATGATTATAAAAGGTAACACCTTGAAAAATAAGAAAACTTAGATGTTTTGTACTACTTTGGTCAAAAATCAGCAGCCATGAAGTTAAACAACATTCATATAGTCACACAAAACTTTATTGGCAAACTTTTACAAATACGGTGTAGTACTCTCAAACTAAAACTGTCTCAAACTTAACAACTGAAGCTCAGGTCATCAAGCAGAATAAAAGCATTTTTGCCCAAAGAATACACATTTTGGCTCTCCCTTTTCACTAAAGTAAAAAAACTGGAATATTCAAACGGCTCTAAGAGGGATCACATCCAGTAGGCTAACTGCAATGATTCTTAAGGGGGAAACAGGCTGTTTTTCCAGATGCTTCTCGGTTAGAAAGTGTAAACATTGTGGATAAATAAACAAAGGAGGGTAAACGCAACATCATTTATTAAAGTTGCACAAGAGTGTAACTCACATCCGGTTCACCTCTCAAATGAGCACTCCCCCATGTTGTCTGAAGAGGGTTTAACATCATACTCATTTTTCATCGTTTTAATGTGAATATTTTAAGTCAAAAGTAAAAAAAATTTGGATTTCCCGTGATGTAGGGGCTAGAAAGAGAGGTTATTATTTAAATCTTGAAGGGAGGTTGTAAAGCAGAATGTAGCCTTCTCGGTAGATAAGGTCATTACAATCATCACCACCACCACCAAACCTCAAAAATCATTGAGGTTTCTCTCATCGATGATGATGTCGAGAGACAAAGATGCATAATTAGCCTACATTGATTGAAACAGTTAAAAACATACAAAACCAACACTGTTTTTAGAAAAACACTGAGGGGAAAAGATTACAAATTATTGACTCTATTTGTTTCACAGAAATTAGTTCATCAATCTTAAGACTATCCATGTTTGGAGCAATGAGGCAAAGAGCAGATTCCTAATTCAGTGTGAACCTGTGGGACTTGAAGCATTAGTAGGAACAGCAGGCTAGGGTCCAGTGCATCATTTCAATGTGCTGTTACAGTATAAGGGTTTCCGGCTATAGATTTAAGAGCAGAGGGAAGCAGAAGCATGTCTGTAGATTTTATCACCATAATCTAAGACTGATGGAAAGGCTGCCTCAATTAAAGGAAGGTTCTTGTTCCCGACTAAGCTTGCTGATGAGGATGTCAATATGATATTCAAATTGTGTTTTATCAAGCAGAATTATTTGTACACTGTTACTCTTTTAATATTAAATCCATCCCATGTGGATACCTTCATGTCAAAAGATACATTACATCTATGGCCAAGGGAAAAAACATGAATTTTCTTTTGTTGCTACAATTTTAAGGCTGATATACAGTATGTGCATTGTGAAGGATGTTATAATGATTTCTGAGGTTTCTGTACAGAATTAGCAATAATTAAAAAAAAACAAGATAATGCCATCTGCATTCAGGTTAATGTTACTGTCAGTTATATGGGAGGCAATATTATTTATATAAATGGTAAATAAGTCAGGGCCCAGAACCGATCCCTGTGGAACAACTTTTGTTAACAGAAACTTTGATATCTAACTTTTTCCAGCCATTGCTAACTGTAATCCAAAAGGTAGAAACCATTTACAAGTAGTGGAGTCAAACCCAATGAGAAGACCATGATCAAAGATGTTGACAAGTCAATAAAAACCGCAGAAAAATGCCTCTTTTTGTCCATGTTCTAAAAACAAAGTCAGTAATGACTAATGTGACTGGTACTGTGGGTTTAAAGCCAGGCGGATGAAGGCATGAGATAAAATAACGAAACTAATGTGTTTGGAGTTTTCTGTTAACTGCTTCCAGTAAATCTCAACTTTCACTTTAGACCAGTATGCAGGCTCCTGGAGGAGGGAGGGATAAAGTTTTGGATTAGCACACCCCTCAATGAGGAGTAGGTTAATCTTTGAGTATAGTGCGTGTGTACTCACTCAGCGCTGCTTCAGGTTCCTTGCGCGCACAGTTTCCGCCAAAGAAAGTTTAATGGCTAAATACAAGCCCTGGCTGGTGTGCTGCTTTATCTTGGCATGTTTAATTAGCACCATTGCTCTCGTCTGTTTCTGCATCTTCACGTTTGTGGACAGAGGATGTCCCAGAGGTAGTTTCAAGCACGCGGCTGTGGCTGCAGATTCTCTTCAGTGCTCACGGATCGGCAGGTAAGGCACTTTAATGAACACTTTTTT
Organism: Symphodus melops; assembly: GCF_947650265.1. Classification (NCBI taxonomy): domain Eukaryota; kingdom Metazoa; phylum Chordata; class Actinopteri; order Labriformes; family Labridae; genus Symphodus; species Symphodus melops. The sequence continues at coordinate 9,975,091 of NC_136706.1, read as the reverse complement.
GTTTTACATTGAAAACAGTTTGATATAATTGGGAGAAGTTTGTGCCGAATAAGATGAAATATTTCTCTCGACACTTTCAACTTTAGTCTTAAGTTATTCAGGACTCTGTGGGCTATCTGTTCATGTGGCAGAGATAAAAAGCTGAATTGAATGGGATAAGCTGTTTAAGAGATTGGATAGGCTCTGTTTGAAGAACGCGATAATACCTGCCGAAGTGTGTGCAGACAGGCTGTGATTCTCCTCACCTCTTGTTGATGTATAGCCACTCTCATTTGTTTGACATGATAGTAAGATTTCCCAACACACTCGCTGATGTTTATCTTTTTGATGGGGAGTGAATGGACTTTCCTGTCTCTTTGATGCAGTTATTGTTCTGTGCCAGCCACATAGTGAACTCCATTAATCTCTCATCAGTGGGACTCTATTTTTTACAGGAATGTGCATGTAGCTCTTCCGGCTTTTGTATTCAGGTGCAGACAGTTTTTCTTTATTTTCCTGTGCTCTGCCCAGATCTGTCTCAGGTCCATTTCCTCACAACGAAGACAATGAGCTTTGTGAAGTATCAGGCAACATGCTCATCTGGAAGCGTCTTTAAAGGACAATTGTGAAACAAATTGTGATATATATAGTGAAACAACAAGGTTAAGTGTTAAAGAACATCTTCACATGTAAAAAATATACTCTGGTCAAATAAATAGACCGTAAAAACACTGTGTTTAAGCTTCAGTTATAACCTGTAAGAAAATCATGTTAGATTTAAATCTATCTTTTCTTCAAATTATTAAAAGAAATTATTAACCATTGTATTTAATATTTTGAGACTTAACAGTCTGTCTGGAGACAGTCTTGCCTTTTTCCCAACCAAGTTAATGCACAAAACTGTATTTTATTGTATTAAAAAAGCAAGGAAACAAGCAGATCACATGGATTAAATAACCTGATTCTTTTATACAACCTCTTTTCAATATTGAAACTCAGTACACAAACTGCCATTCACAGATTACATACATTTCCTATATCTTCATAATGACATTAAACTGTCATTGCAACCACTGTATTTGTTGTTCTTGTTAATCAGTCCACATGAGACTCCTAATTTAATTCATCTAATTCAATTTGGATCAGTCAGTCTTCTGTGTCTGCCTCTTTTTCTCAGTTAAACCACCAAAATACAAAAGCCTTGAGTAGGCCTGACCTTAACTGAGCCCAAACATTCACACTCCTTCTTCTTCTCTGAATGCCTCTGACTCTGTGCCAGCCTCTTAGTTGAAAAGATCCATTCAGAAACCCTGGAAACTGTTCAGAATCAAGCTTACAGGTTCTGTTGTGTTGCATAATTATGTTGGATATACCTAATTAAACTAAGGAGTTTGACATTTCCAAGTTATCCTTGAGAATCATGCCTTTATAAGGCTCTACCTTGGCCAGCGACTTCCTGGTATGTTTTCCTGAAGTCTGAAGCATCAGCATGTGGAGTAGACGTGGTTCCTGTTAGACTGATACTCATCTCAGACTCTGTCACACAGCTGTAAAATAAATTTGCAGATGAGAGTCTGAGCTTGCTGAATAGTTTCATGACTGAATGTGTGTTCCCATAAATCCAATCATAAAAGTCTGTTTTACAGGAACGTGCTGCAGGAGGGAGGTTCAGCAGTAGATGGCGCCATTGCAGCACTTCTGTGCACATCTGTAATCAATCCTCAGAGCATGGGGATTGGAGGAGGGTCTATATTCACAATTAGAGAAAAAACAGGTAGGTCCTCTCATTTGTTTGATGATGATGATGATGATTATTATTTAAATCCATAATGTTAAGTTTTTGATCTCAGTATCTTTGAGCAGGTCTTTGTGCTCTGTTTTTATATGTATTGGGTTGCTTTTTGGTTTAAAAAAAAATCTCCCCTTTATTGGCATTAATTTATTTCTGTAAAAACAGACATATTTCTTTTTAATTATTCATGACTATCAATTTCAGCTGTTTTTACATTTGTGTTGTTGTAAAGCATTTGGTAACCTCATCTGGGTTTAGAAAGGTGCCATACATAATATTCATTATTCTTAACTGTGAAAATCATTGTAATTTTATTATTTTTTTAATCTTTTTACAGGCAAAGTGAAAGTCTACAACTTCAGAGAGACGGTCCCAAAGTCTTTTAAAAGTAACCTGTTGGATGATTGTCCAACCACTTTCAGAATGACCACAGGTAGGCAGAACTGTCCACAACTTGTACAGATTCTTGTGTTAAAGATTTCTTATTTGTGCAATGCAATATTTTTCAATATTATCATCCTGGTTTATTTTGGCAACATGAATATTGCTTTCATAGTTCCCATTAACGGTCAAGGCTCGGAAGGGCAGGTTTGTTAACATAGCACATTTTTATACTCAATATGGTGTACACAATCCGAGAGACCCATCCGGGGAATATAAAAAACGTTATTGAATGATAGAAGATTGTAATGTCAAAATATATAGTAATAAACTCACATCTGAGAGTGAAACCAGCAGATTTAGAGCTCCCCTTAATAGAGCACATCATGGTAGAGATACAGATCATTAACCCTGCCTCCTCCATTTTACTCAAACCCAGTGTCCTCATGATAGTTATTGTCAGACATCTTTTTTTGTTGGTTATTGATGCTATTTAATGGTGTTTAAGCCATAATTGACAGCTCTTTTAATGACACTGAATGCCTGGGATTAGCAAAGTAAAACGCGGAAAACATGACACACACCAACACAAGAGCTGTTGAGTTTCTATAACTGTGAGTTTTTGCTTTAAATTGATTAACGAAGCTGTTTCACTGTGGCCGTAACGGGGATACTCAGACGTTATCTTGTTCATCAAAAGGAGTCTTAGTCGAGCTGTCCATTTTTATATACAGTCTCTGTGAAATATAATACATGTAAAAAGGCTCTTTTGTCAGAATGCTATTCATAACTTTGTCTGATACTTACCCCCGAGCAGCACTGTCAAACATGAAACTGAACCATTACAAATCGTCTTTATACTGATGATCTCTTCTGTCATTGTGGGTCATAAGGACTCACCAGCATTATTCTCAATCTGTTTCATAGCCAGTTAAAAACTTGTCATAGGAGTTTAAATCATCTCACTAGTCATCTTTTGCTACTCTTCATATTCCAGCCAGATTTCTGGTTGTTGTTTCCATCATTTCTTGATTGCTGCACTCTTCCCCTCCCGTATGATCCAGGCACACAGTGGATAGGTGTTCCCGGCGAGCTGCGGGGCTATGAAGCCGTCCACAAACAGTATGGGAGGCTGCCCTGGGCCAAACTGTTTGAGCCGACGATAAAACTGGCAAGGGAGGGCATCCCTCTGCCTCCATTCCTGGGGGAACTCCTATCTATCCCTATTGCAAAAAATCGCGTGGAAAAATCCTCCCTCTGGTAAGGCATCTGAGACTGACGATTAAAAAATGTTCAGTGGTGTGTTCCTTTTCAGACGTGTGTCAGGGTAGAGAACCAGGCGTAAAAGGCTCTCCTACAAAATTGCGTTTTAACTCATTGGATGGTTGCTTTATAAGAGCACTGATAATTTGAGTGTTGCATAATAGTCTCACCCTGATGACCACCATCTGTTTTCTAAAAGCAACAGGCTGCATACCGTTGTTGTTATCATACGATTTCAGGTAGATGAAGTACTGACTCAGACATAACAAAAGTGCAAACCTTAAAAATGTAGATTTTCCATACATTAACATTCTGAATGAGTGTTTACAATGATACATTTAATTAAGCACATGGGATGAATGTGAAACATATCAAGATTTACATCAAGTTAATGTCACTCTGAAGTTCTCCCATTCGTTCAGGAGTTCATAAATGAGCAGTACGAGTATTTCTCAATCTGCTGAGTGATCCTGTGATTCAATGTGATTCAAATGTTATTTCACATGCATCTGTTTTCCCAGTGACGTTTTCTGCAACAAGAACAAAACTGTTTTGAGGAAAGGAGACATGCTTAAGTTTCCCAAACTTTCAGAAAGCATGGAAATGATTGCAGCACAAGGAGCTAATGCCTTCTACACAGGCAAGATAGGACAAGACTTAATCCGTGACATAAAAGATGCAGGTTAGTGCAATGATATCAAAGATGGGTAAGATGGGGGTGTTGAGAGATGGTTTTGCTCTTTTTAAATGATACACGTTTCAACCAGGTGGAACGATGGAAATTGAGGATCTGGAGTCCTTCCGGGTTCGGGTGCAGGACGCTTGGACAGTTCCTCTGGGGGACTCTAAGCTGCACATTGCTCCACCACCTGCTGGGGGCGCCCTGCTGGCCTTCATTCTCAAAGTCCTGGAAGGTTTGATGATCCCATAAAGTTAAATTATAGCAATTTTCCCACTAAATATGTGAATAGTGAAATAGCTTCTGTCATTTTTTTTCAGGGTTTTCTTTGACTCCAAACTCCTTTCTTGGTGACCAGAAGATTCAGACATATCATCGTTTTATAGAGGCAGCCAAATTTGCAAATGGGCAAAAGAGAAACATTCGAGATCCTGCCTTTAATGACCCAAAGGTTATCATTTTAAAGAATTACTTCATCCCTTTTTTTTTACTAGTTTTCTGTGTATGCTGATTTTAAACATCCTTCCGCTGCTTTTATTGGTTTGACATACAACCAGATACATATTGGACCTACAAACAATTAATCAATCAATGCAGATTGTTTTATTACAAAATGCAACTTACAACAGGTACCCAGGGGGTTTGGGGAAAAGTACATTTTTGGAAATATGCTTAAAAGGCTTTCTTGCTACAAGTTGCTTCTACCCTCTTGTATGTGTTAAATTTGAAGCTTCTCTAAAAGAGGGAAGAGAAAGAAGGAGGGAAATGGCTAACATGGCATCAAACAACTGCTATGTTTAAAAATCCTGATTAACACTTTTCATGTTTCAAAGAAACGTCTATGCTGTTTTGCAGTCTCATGTTGATTTTTTTTTTCAGAATGCCGATCATTTGATTGATCCTGCCTTCATTAATAGCGTCCTGGAGATGATTTTTTCAAACCGCACCCATGACTACTCTTACTACTCCAACGTCAAACCTTCACCTGATCACTTTGGGACGACTCATGTGTCTGTGCTGGATGAAGATGGACTGGCTGTCTCCGCCACCAGCACAATAAACCATTTGTAAGCAGGACGCCTTTTCAGGAAAATAGTTTTTATATCAAACCATATGGTTCTTGTTCAGACTCGTCTGTTGTGTTTTGAAGGTTTGGAGGGGCCGTTTACTCTCCACGTACAGGTATCGTCCTCAACAATGAGCTGTCTGACTTTTGTGGGAGAGCAGACACAGTGACAGAAGGTGACAGCAGTAAAATGACCCAACATTTCAAAGACAAAGATTCAAAGACACTAGTTCATGTATTGATGTCGTCTTTTTTCAGTGTGATGTATTATTCTGTAATTGTTGTCACAGGTGAGCAGCCTCCTTCCTCAATGACGCCCGTAATACTGGAGTCAAAGTCTGGAGGTCTCATTGTGATTGGTGGATCAGGCGGGAGTATGATTACCTCAGCAGTTGCCTTGGTAACTAAACTAAACTCTGTTTGGAACTTCAATGACAGATTCTTGTTATTCAGGGAAGACGCACACAGTGAATCCTGGACTCATTTTTATCTTACTTTTTTGTCACTTCTTATCTGCACTACTGACCTCAGAGTCAGCCTCCAGTTGGACACTTTAATGCATATTGACCACCTTATTGTTTGAATACTTATTGCTAATCACTGTTCCTTTATCTTGCTGAGCACTTTAATGACTCAACTATCTATCTATCTATCTATCTATCTATCTATCTATCTATCTATCTATCTATCTATCTATCTATCTATCTATCTATCTATCTATCTATCTATCTATCTATCTATCTATCTATCTATCTATCTATCTAATTTATTTATTAAGATTTAAGAACAATTAATTCACAGAGTTCAGGTGCTGCGTTGTTGTTGATTTGACTCTTTTTTGCCTTAAAATGTTAAAGCCTCTTACAAGTTGCGCTTTTCAGTATGTGATTAAATCTGCCTATACTAGCCCATCTGTCTGGACTTAATCAATACCACTGCTGATTTAATGGACTCCGATAACATGAGAGTGCGCAGTCTGCATAGCTGATGGATGCAGTTAGATATTTTGCAATTGAAACAAGGTTGTTTTAGTTATTAGTCTGAATCAGCAGACTCTTCCTGCTTCATCAACTACCCATATAGTGCAATATTACTCTCGATCCAGAAGTATTATGTGAAAAAGTAATTAAATAATTATAGGCTTACAAACTTATCTATCTATCTATCTATCTATCTATCTATCTATCTATCTATCTATCTATCTATCTATCTATCTATCTATCTATCTATCTATCTATCTATCTATCTATCTATCTATCTATCTATCTATCTATCTATCTATCTATCTATCTATCTATCTATCTAATTTATTTTCCTTACATGATTCTCTTTTTTTGTTACAGTCTATTATAAATCGCCTGTGGTTGGGAATGAATCTCACAGATGCCATTTCTGCACCTATAGTCTTTATTGACTCTAAGAATAATCTAAATTTTGAGAAATACAAGAGTGTTGAGAAGTTTGATAAGGTGAGTTGCTGTTGTTTTCATCCTAACTGTTCATCAGTGACATTGAAATTTACTACACTCTAATGAATAACATTATGTTAATGGATTCTGATGGAGATTAACGGGACATAATCCTAAAAAGTCACATTTAATTTACCATTTTGCAATCTAAAGTATGAAAGGAGAAGTGGTAATGTTCACTGTTTGTGTATGTCCTCAGTCTGTGAAGGATGGCCTTATAGCTCTCGGACACAAGCTGGGCAGCTCCCAATTTTTTGTCAATGTGGTAAATGCTGTGGAAAAGGAGAACGGATGCATTGTGGCCGTGTCTGACAGAAGGAAGATGGGAATGTCAGACGGTTATTGACCAAATGTTGGTAAGGAAGCATTACCCTCCACTTCAACCCACCCACCCCCTAAAGACTGAATGAACCCTTAGCCTTAATGGGAAAACTGAATGTGCAAAAATCCAACAACCAAATGTTGATTTATTACAATGAGGGTCTAGTTTTCATAGATTTTGCCACCATTTCTATCAAGTACAAAAAACTGTATTCACAATGTACCTGTAAAGATCTTTGAGGGAACCACAAGTAGTCAGATGATCCAACTATCTACATTTTTCATCTAAGGAGAATGCACATTTTTTAACAAGACGGGAAGAGACAAGTTTTTCTAAGTGTACAGGGACTTAATTGTCAACAGTTCGAGGACAATGGTTGGACAGACATTATATACAAAGATTTTTATTTTTTTTGAGGACTTTTGTCTACACCCAATACAAAATGCAAATTTAAAAAAAAGAATTAATAAAAAATTAATCATCAACACTTTTACACACACTGGTTGAAATACACATGAACTAATGGAAAGATGTCAGAGTGAGGGGGCTGCCCTTAGCAAGCACTCACGAGTTGGAGACAGGGTTGCACATTGGCAGTGCTCAGGTCGACAACTGGTCCCTCTCCAGCAACCAGACCAATTTTCAGACTTGGTCCACACTGAGACTTGAATCGGCGACCTTCCAACTCCCAACCCAAGTCCCTCCTCAAAATATCATAGAGTATCTTATAATTACTGTACAGAGAACGAATGCTTGACCATTTACACAAATTGTTGCAGGCTTTCTACAGTCTGCAACATTTTCTGTACCATATCTACCTGTTAGCCAATCGTTAACTTGTATAGAGTTGAGATGTAACTTTTTTCTAAAGCTTTAAATTGCATTTCCTAGTCTCTGTTTGCCGGTGTCAACATCTGGATAGACTTGTGGCTTTGCTTTTATTATTTTTGCAAGAATTGGGGTAATTCCTAACATTCTGCTCCATTGTAAGCAAAATAAGTTTGAGCAGCTTTCTTACCCTGTTAATGTGATAGTTGAAAATATGTTCTTTTTGCTGTTATGAGTACTTCATATGAACACACTGTAAGTCCATCCAGCTGGTATGCACACACATACAATAATATAGCCTGTGAATCATGAAGACGCACAGCCAACGCACCATGAAATTTGCTAGAGTTATGTACCATAGCGCAGCAAACTTAAATCAAAATCCTATCGTTTCCTTAGAATGAGCCTTAAAAAAAAATCTACTGTTGTTAAAAAAAAGTAGTGTATTTTTCCACATATGACTGAATTTGATTTTATGTAAGAACTTTTTTTTAATGTGAATGGACCAAGTGCCTTAAAACCATGACATCCTGACTGACATGTGAACTTTTACGCTGACCTTAAAGATATCAGTTTGGTTAAAAAAATCTGATCCAGAGATTATTATGTAGCATTTCTTTTTAAAATACTAAGAAATCTGTGTGTTTAAATTGACAAGAACAAGAAATGTACTAATAACAACACTATATAGAAACAATATTTTTTAATTTTCATTTGCATATATAGATATTTGTGTTTTGATAAGACATTGTTTTTTGTGAATTCATTACTTTTTGTTACAACAATTAACTGTGAATATCTGTGTTGTCATAATAAAACGCAGAATCCAAACAAAGACGAGCTGCCTGACTCTTAAAACAAAACACCTTTAACACACTCTACATTGTATGACAACACTTATAAACATGCATCCTTTATTGTTGGCACATGATCTACATCATGTGTTCCTGTTTGCCCTGTTTCAAAGCAGCACTTGTGCTTTATAACAAAGGAAGCAGTAATGAGATACATTTCAGAACAAGGACTTATGAATTAGTAATGATTTCTTAAGTGGGTTCTGCTGTGTTTTCCTTTGAGGCACTGGATCTGAGTTATGTGAACATATAAATTTGAGTCTTTGTGACACACTTCTGTCTTTTTCTGTATGACAAATCAATTAATCTGGGGAAGTTTTTACTTCATATGTGGTGTTGTGGCATTAACAGCCTTTCCAAGTAAGTGTCATTTTACACTGTGCAGAAAATGTCTGATATGAGAAAGAGGTTCAATAATCCTGTGATGACTCTAGGCCTTCATAGCATGATCTCTATCACAGAGTCCCCTGATGAAGCAAAATACCTAGACCGTACTTACATGATGGTAATCTAACCATGAGTTACGTAATACCACCACTCATTATGTGAAAGTCAGCCCGCGCTTAATTGGGCCTTAAAGCAAAATTCCGGTATGACTTGCTCATTTCTGCTTTCTCCGACTTCATGAAAATAATTGCACCACACAGGGTGGCGATATTTTTTGCAAACAATCCCAGACGACTAAGGCTGTACTTAGAACACAGCAGACAAAAACAAAATCATACTGATTAAAAAATCTGGTTGCATCATATACATCTCCACACAATAGGCCGAACACACGCTCAAACAGGATCCTGAATTAAAAGGCTGTGCTGTACACCTCAATGAAACTGGATGTAACCATTCGCTGCCTTATAAATAAGTCAGTGATCATAAAATGTTAACACAACTTAATGTTCTTTCTATTTACAACATATTATTTTCATAAATATATTTTACCTGTCTGTTGAAATGGCCAAGCAGGTCACTTCACCACATCTGGACTAGAATACTAGGGCAGCTTTTGGATAATAAGCTAGTTGATAGGATGAGACATGTTTTGGCAACAGCAGAAAGATATCATACAATCTCTCTCCGTCTTCTTTGGGGAATCTTTAATCTTTTTTCCAACCCAACATCAGGTTTCACTTTTATTTGTCCAATACTTTGGTTAATGACATAATACCTACAAAACAATTATATTTCCATATTTGTACACTATGTTAATTAGTTAATTAATAATAATATATTTAGTTGTTAATTACTAAATGTTAGCATGTCAAGGTTAACAGAAATCTTCTTACCTACTGTAAGATACATAAACATTAAGCTATGCACATAACTTAAAAAAAATAAAATAATATATATCTATATATATATATGTATATGTGTATATATATATATATATATATATATATATATATATATATATATATATATGTATATATATATGTATATATATATATATGAACATTTTCTTTGTAAGCATGTTGGCATGCTATAATTAGCATTTGTAAATAATCCAAGCTACTTTTTAAAATCATCCAGTTCAGTAACAGATCTTGAGCCCCAAAATAGTTTTTGCATGTGTTTAATTTTCAAAGTTTGTTCATTTCAAGTATTTCTTCAAAAATACATCAATAATATCTACAATAAGGACTGTCATTTTATAAAAGCAGTCAGAACATTAATGCTTTGAATTAGAAAAAAAAAAAGAATGCATTCACTCAGAGATTGTAAGTGTATTTTAAATAAATATGTCTATAGTGTGAATGTTAAACCCGTTGTCTCTCAATATTTCAATCACTTTGGAACCATTCATCCATCGCAACGGAGTTATAAAAGCAACATTATTTTACACAGATTTACATTTCATGATTTATGTAACACATTTACATTCCAGCTGAAAGAAGATAAGCCCTGAATCCCAGCAGTGACAGTGAGCAGCAACAGCTGTAATGTTGTTATGGGGTCATTATGGGCCATTGCACTGTGAGTTGTTGGAAATTACTGTAAGTCATTATGTGGGAGTGCTGCTCCCTGAGGCGTTATAGACCTTTATTTGGACAATAGCTCCTGTCTGCTCCTCCTCCTCTGATATGATCCTGTATTTCTAAATGAAAGTGATTTGATCTACAGTATGTTTTTTTTTTGCTTATGTTGTTTTTACTTACAGTTGATATTTCTGCATTTAGAGTAACTGTAGATGCTGCATGTCAGAACATTAATAGACAACAAAAGGAAGTGGCTCTACATTGCAGCTGACAAACAAAAATTGTAAGTACTTACGACAGTGTACCCTAATTGACAGTTACATGATTTACAATTTGCAATTCATGTTTTTTTGCTTTAATTCAAAATCTCAAGACTGAATTATGGAAACCTAGAAAATCTCATATCTTGTGCGTCACTTTAGTACAATTGTGTGAAATATATTTGCAATGCTTGTAGAGTATTCAAAACACTTTTCAGACTCAACTGAGCAACACTGAGGCAGTTTTGTTTAAAGGATCGAAGCACTGAGACAGAGTCAAGTCATGAGGAGTACATTAATGTTTTTGCAAACTTAATGAGAGAACGGTTGATCACCAGTGGGCTGACAATGGTTCCTGGTTCATTTAGCGTCTCATCTCACAGCTCTTACCCAGGGTGTCAAGGTTCCCACAGCTCCTGTTTTTCTGTGTGATCAGTAGTGATATATTGACTTCAGTAGCCCGCGGCATACCCACCCTTGCGAGGATCTGACTGAGCATGGAGTCCATCATCATGGCGAACCACCGCCTGTACAACAGCCCCTGTTGACTTGAGGAATTCTGTCTCGTGGTTTTTTTCTGCCAAACCATCCAGAACGGTCTGTGAACAGAAACATATAGATATGAAGACATACAGACTCTATGCAAGCCCAGGACAGCTGAATATATGTGTCCATTTGTTAGCATTTTCTATCCCATAGTTTCTGTGTCAGTCTTTTGGCACTTCAATAGTTGGAGCAAAGGCAACTATAGCCATTTTACACACTTGATTTTTGAATCAAGTCTGTGAAAATATTTCTTTAAATTACCAAATATCAAAGAAAATAGCCCTCTGCACTAAATGATGCACACATATCATGCAAAGTTGAGCTTTTAAAGGACCAATATGTAACCAAAGGGAAAAACAGCAATGTGATGGTGTCGCGACCTTCACGTCTAGACAAAAACAAACCACTCCACACCAGAATCAAAACGGCATCCTGACTGCTGCATTGTTGTCAGAGAAACCAGCACTTTAACATAGCATGATATCTTAAATGTTGGACCTTTAACTTCAAATCAGGTTTATGTCAGCAAATGGTGAAACAGTAAGGTCTTTGCATGGACAGACTACTGTACAGGTCTACTGCTAAGACACAGAGGGTCCACTCAGGGGCCCCTTCGGCCACAGCCTTTTTTTTTAAAAAGTCTATTAATATTTCATTTTGGTCTGAAATATTTAAAGGATAAAAAAGTATCCAAACATCATGACAAAAAATACACCAAAATGTGATGAAATATATCACCACAAGACAAAACAACTAAAAAGGCTTGTCTTTGAATTAGTGCCTCTGGCTGCTTTTCTAGGAGGGTTAGAGGCCTTTTACATGTCTGATGTGACCAGGGCCGGTGGTAGAGATTGATATATATTTTAAACCATTGGGTTTGTTTTCCCATTCATTACCCTCAAACCTTTAGGAGGCAAACAGGATTGTTTGGTCAATTTTCACCCAGACTACAAATCAGACTCTAACACGTGTGTTGAAACAATTTTCTTGTCACACAAACATCCCTGAAGGTAAACTCAATAAACAGCGTTCCTGGTGTTGGACATGGCTGGGGTATAAGGGCTTGGGGTTAGCTGGTGTTTTGGTTGAGGGATAGTCTCCTTACATCCCCCCCCCCCCCCCCCCTCTATTTGTCACACATATCAGCGTTGTTTACTCTTTGTGACACTCACTTTGTCAAAGTCTGGCTCTGCTACAGTGGTGTTGGGACTCAGCTGGTTGTGGAGCCTTGGATCTGACACAGCTTTCTTCAGATCGTAGTTGAAGAACAGTGCTCTCAGTATCACCTACAAAAACAACACTAATTCAGCCACTAATCATTTTACAGACATACAGTAACCAGCTCAAGATAAAACAACATAATGATTTATAATTTTTATCGAGTTTTTGTGTAACTAATGACTCACCTGAGCAATAGAAGTAGTAATTTTTGTTCCTCCTGATCCTCCCACGACCATCTTTACCGTTTCATTTTTGTCAAAAAGGATAGCTGGACACATGGAGGACAATGGCCTTTTCCCTATTAAAAATATTGAATTCAATTAAAGGGAAAATACAACAACAAAAAAAGTAAATATCTTTCTTGCAGGTCCTATAGAAGTATTCTATTCTGCCCCGAAGATGTATTTTTCATTGTGAATGAAAAGGACTCCTGTTTTCGATTGACGTTTATCTAAAGGCAGGATAGGTCATTTCCGCGAGATAAAATTTTTAAGATTATGGTTGAAATAACCAGGCAGTCATTAATATGTTTAATTAATGTGCTCTGAAAAAGAAACGAAAAAAATGTGTCATCTCTATCAGCTTTAAACAGTAAAAACTTCGACCGATTTCGGCACTCGGTACACGTTTTATAAACCAATCAAGCCTCTCTACCCCATGCATGCACGAGTCCACACTCAAATCATGAGCTGAAATCCACATATGGACCAATGGTGCTCGTGCATATAAGTGAGGGGCGTGGCTTTTGAGGGAGCACATAGGGGAGGGGATGTAACTTTCAAAGTCATACTATTTCTCATGACCTACCCTGCCTTAAACAAAAAGAGTGAGGACCTTTGATCCACTCTTAAGTTATCATATTAAAGCCCAAACATATTTTATACAGTCTCAAAGAGGACAGCTTGACTTCTGAATGGCTGCAAGCAGCTGATTTTTAACAATTTGACTAGTTTTTAGAACCCTTAAGAGTCTTTCTGTGTGTGTTGCTCTCGACCTAACCTGGCCTGATGAAGTTGTTTGGTGAAGGAGGCACTCCAAAGCCGTTTGTGATGAGTGGGGAGCTAAAGTCGTCCATCTCGTTGTTGAGAATGATCCCTGTCGATTTCGACATGACTTTGGAGCCCAAACTACAAGAAACAACAGCCATTACACAAAAAAAGTGACAGAGCCAAAACCTATTCACTTCCATCTTTAAAGACATTTGATTGAGGCCTTACAATTGGTTGATTGTGCTGGTGGCGGCCACAGCGCTTCCGTCTTCGGCCACTACAGACAGATGTGCGGTGCCGTGGTTTTCAGGCAGGTAGAACTCTGGCTCATAGTAGTTCATGTGATGAGTGGTATTGTCTGTGATCTTTTTACGGAGCTCATTGGAGTAAAAAATTGAAGTCATATTGTGGACGAGCTTTGGAAGGGAAAGCAGAATTTAAAATGAACTTATTTCAATCTGTAGGTTAATTCATGTTCCAGGTAAAACCAAAGATAAATGTACACATTTTGTTAGAAATAAGTAACAGACATTGTACAGTACATTGTACATTAATTTGGCTGCAGCTAAAAAAAAAAATCTGTACTTTACATTACTCTTCGATAGTTGGGCTTTGTCAATACATCATATGATATGTGTAAAACTGAGACTGTTGGACTTTGGCACTCGCTGTGGCAGCTGCTGCCCCCTTTAAAAATGTTACAAGAATGTTAACAAGTACAAAAGATAAGGCCTTCGGCTTTTACAGGTCCCATATTATGCTTTTTTTGGTTTTATATGCTGCTTAATGTGTTTTTTCACAAATTCAAAGTCCACAGAAACACGCCTTCTATTTCATTCTCCTGCTAGCTGTAGCAGTAGCGCTCAGTCCCTAGCCTCATTGGCTTGTTGTAGAAACTAACTAAACCAAGCTTGTGCTGCACCCATGTGACATCCGTGCTGAATGACTGACTAATTACAACAGAGCAGAACGGCCGACCAATCAGCTCAGACTAGGCCCACATGGGAAACCTGATTCAGAGGGTTGCAAACAGACAGATGAGAGATGCTGCATGGAGTGGCAGTACATGAAAACAGACACTTCTTTTGAACATTAGCGGTTGTGAAGTACTATAGTAGGCACATAAATGATACGTATGAACCCCAAAAAGGGCTTAATATGGGACCTTTAATATGCTTGTCTTTTCTAAAAAGACAAGCATATTAAAGCCTCTAGGTAGAATTTATGATTCCACAAAAGTTCACACTAAAAGTTTGGTATTACAAAAACATTTTGTCAGGTCATTTTCTTACATCTGTGATGTTGAGGAACTTTGGATCTCCAAGTAAGGTCCTCTTTGCATAAGCAAAACGAAAAGCCTCCACAATGCGATGGTTGGTTAGGATCTTATTCTCAGTGCTCGACACACTATCTGGGGTTAAGTTATACCCTGTGTAGAAAATGTAACAATTATGATTATCACAGTTTAAAACATAGACTCGTGTAGAGAAGGAGTTAAAATACTGTAGACCTGACCCAGCCTTTTTCAGTGTTTATTTAGTCTGAAAGTTGTCACCAGACTTTTGGTATTAGCCTGAGCTGACAGCCAGTGGAAGAGAGGAGGAGGATGAAGGCTGAGGGAAGCAGAGAGTTTCGGTTTGATGGTTTTCAGCTGTCGGACAGAGACAGGAGTCACGGTAAATCAGCTGGATGAAAGTTTTAGGCAGGCTGTGAAATGTGCGCGTGAAACCTCCGCCACTCGACTGTGTCCAATTAGAGGTAAATTGGTGAGATTAGTGTTAGTGTGTGAGGCGGGGGGGGGGGGGGGGGGGGGGGGGGTGTAGTGAGTGGGTGGCCAGTCAGAGGAAAGGAAAGGTTTAAAGAGATTAATTACTTTGGAGGGAAGTTTCCATCAAATCCTTGGAGGGAGACACTGTTAGTGTACTGAAAAGCAGCAGAGAGAAAGTGTCTGCAACAGAGGCAGTTTAAGTGTCCTGCAATGGCAATTAGGAGCATGTCAATTTAAACGTGTTATGTTGTACGCAGAAAAGATATATGATTAAATGATGGAAACGATAATAGTACAAGACGGTCTGAGGAGCTAGATGTTCATTATCTGTCCTGCTCAGACTCCGAATCTGTTAGGTTGGAAGACAGACTGCACAGATATCTGGATCTTAATTACTTCAATCCAAAAAAAGCTCTCCTCTCAGGGTTACACAGTTATTTCCTCAGTGGTTTCAACGTCAATCTCTTAATAAGAGGGAGTGAAATGAAACTTTGTATTGAAGCTCATATTTAGATTTTAGTAGGAAGTATCACCTGTTAATGTGGCTGCATCAACAATCCAAGTCTTAATGTCCTGATGATTGTTAAAAATAATTTCATTTACGTTTTTTTTTTTTTTTTTGTATTTGTCACACCTCAGGTAAAATGTTTTTTTTTCTACTATTTGAAAAACCAAGAGGGATTAGGATCAAATGTTAATTACAAAGAAGTATGTGAGAACTAAAGTTCAGAGTGTTACAGATTGTGTGCAGTATTTTGGGGGGCTACATGAAATATCATGTTAAACAGTGAGTCAGACATCTTTTTTTTTTTAAAAAGAAAAAACACTAGTAATTGTTTTAATAGAGTTTTATATGCTTGCTATCTTTATGTCTATAGCTTTAGTAACATGTTTTACCAGTAGCATTATACTAAATTGACTAGTCTTAACGATATACAATTTTTCCACCTTTTCAAACAGTCCCCTGTGGTCTAAAGAAGGAGGTTTGTGAACCTGTACTGACCAGCTCTCTCAGAAAGCTTTTTTTTTGGTGTGTGTGTGTCTCTTTAAATCCTCCCGGTAGATATCACTCATTCGCTAGCTAGATTTAAAATGGCGGACCTGCGCAAAAGTTTAGCTTTAGGCTGGAGGTGCAGTCCATGGGTGGAGATACCAGGGGAAAGGAGGGTTTTTTGTTTGTTTTTTACCAAAAAAAAAGAGAGATGGATTTATTTCACACTTTGTTGGTCGGTAGACATTCAGGTTATCCAAATATGTCCAAAACACTGTAAAAATTGATTTTTCAAAATATGTCCCCTTTAAGACCACAGATGGGTTTGAACATATTGAGGTTTTTAATAGATGATGTGAATGTTTTCTTGGTGTAACATGTGTACTTGATATGTCATGGTCAAGAATAAACCCAGTATTGACGGCTGGATGGAGGTTTATTTTGAGAAACAATCTAAACTCAACTAAAAAGTTTAACATTTATTACGTATGTTTGACACGTTATATTACATGTGATGTTATAGTTCTACTTATAACTACTTGGATACAATGTTTCTCTATTTACAAAGTAGTTCAGGATACTCTTAGGTAACTTGAAGTCAACAAATCTTTTTATAGGAACAGATTTAGTGCACAATAGATGAACATGCTGCTCACAGCGGAGTCCTTTTTAAACAGAGTGACTGGTGAAGTGAAAGCAGCTCACATTAAAGCACATCCTCTCCCACTCAGGGTGTTTTTGGACAAAGCATCAAGGCTTACCATTCAAGATGTTTAATATCAGCGAGAGCACAGGGCCGCTAGCGGGGGCATTGGGAACAGCCATGGTGTACTCCCCCACATTCACCCTTAGAGGGTTCTCATCCAAGACAGGCACATAATCCCTCAGATCCTCCATTGTGATGATACCGCCTAAACACAGATTGAAACACACTGGCAATGTGCACTTGGACAAGATTGGAAATTGCAATCCTGTTTGCCATGTAAATTAGCTCTGCAGTGTTTTTTTTTTTTTATATATCCTCAAGTCTTTTTTAGCAAATAGCTCTCAGAGAGAATAGCAGTGGCAATGATGAAAATGATAATGTCCTTACAGTATGTGTGATATTAATGTACTTGAAGAGTGAAGAAACATAGTTTAATATGCAACATGTTAATCTTTATGCAACAAAATTGGAAACACGATAATGCCTTCAATTATCTTAGGTAAAGTAAAACTCCTGAATTAATCTGACATGTGCCTCTCAGCCTTAGATGATTCAGTCAATCAAAACTGTAATCTTAATGTGTATAGTGCCAAATCACAGCCAAAGTCTGAGGATACTTGACAAAAAGAGCAGGTCTCTACTGTAACATGAAAATAAGTAATATACTTTGGTATATTATTTACAGAGACTAATCTACTAATATACTTTGGTATATTATTTACAGAGACTAATCTTTAATCCACTTCTATCCTGACTGCAAGGGCTGAGGCAGTCAGATTAGGGCAGAAGCAGAAAGAGAGAGAGAGAAACAGAAAGATAAAAAGAGACTTTCTTTGTCCATCATCTTTTCTCATTCAGATACAATTCATAAAATGTCCTACCTGCCGCCTGAATATCTGTCACAAGGTTCTGAGCCAGTTCTCCCTGGTAGAAAGCATTGGCACCATCCTCGGCTATCTTCCTGTAGGTTGCTGCTAGCTTGGTAAATTTGATGTGGTCGTTTTCCTTAAGGACTTCTCCATTTTGCCCACAAAAGACTTCACTGAAATAAATAGAAAAAATAAGACTCAAATTTATTTTGTCATCTAATTTTAAACAGTCAAACTTTTTTTTGTCTCGTCCTGAAAGCCATTAAAAGGACTGTAGGTTTACTGCAGTGGCCACATAATTTGACGTTCTTTCAAATAATGACTGACTCACCACAAGGCAGGGTCCTTTACGATTGTTTTCTTGTGACTGTTAATAGCAGAGGCGAGTGCCTTTCCCAGAGGAAAACCTTTTTCTGCAAGTTCAATGCTTGGTTGAAACAAGTCTTTCCAAGGTATTTTGCCATGTCGCTTGTGTGCCAGCTCATATCCTCGAATCTCCCCTGGCACTGCGATAGACAAGCCTCCTACCAACCATAAAAACCAAGTAAGGAAAACGTTTTTCAGACTATATCACTTACTATTATTACCCTTTTAGTGCATTTGTAGACCATAGTGTTCCTCTTATACCTGGATTAGTGCCTGTTATAGCTATAGCTTGAATCTGTACTTCTTTTATCACTTTTACGAGGTCACCTTTGTTCATAATAAATTTAACTACAATTTGCCAGGGCTCATTTCTACATCTGAGCTAGTTAAATATTACCTTTCTGGGATAAATCTGTGTTGTTGCCAAACATATTCTCTGTTGCGTTGTTTGGGGCCGTCTCTCTGGCATCAATCGTCTCTACCTTCCCTGTGTGCAAGTCACAAATCAGGGAAATGCATTATTTGTAAGGGTCCATTTTGTCAGTTGCAAAGTTTAAAATATAAACGTTTGTGTTAGTGATATATGTTAGAGGATAGGTTTACCAGTTTTTGAATCATAGATGGTGAAGAAAAGTCCTCCTCCGATGCCCATACTGTGTGCGTTCATAAGTCCGACGCACAGCAATGCAGCTATAGAGGCATCCACTGCAGACCCTCCTTTCTGCAGCATGTCTCTGTGGTAAAATTAATTAAAACACACACAGGGAAAGACGGGGTGGAGGATTAGTTTATTAGCCCACTTGAGAGCTTAAGACCCTCTGTTGGCATAGACGTACCAGTAAATGCATTAAATACAGATGGTTCACACAGTGATTTGCATGTAACTTGTGTGTGTACAGTATATTGGGTATGTTTGCCTGCATGTGTGGGTGGGTGTTCACAGTGCTGTTCCCGTTCTGGGGGATGGATGTTTACACCTGTGGTACCTCTCACCTGCCAACCTCTGAGCATGGCCCAGCATCTGCTGCCACAGCTGCCTTCAGGTACACATGCTCACTCGGTTGCTTCCTTGTCCCAACACCAAAGAAAACTCCCACAAAAGTGGCAACAGAAGCCAACACTAGCATTGCCAGGGCCACGACTATTGTTTTCTTTGCCATTTTGACAGCTCAGGTAAGGCCTTGATTTACTGCCTGTCAAGAGAAACAACAATAGTTATATTTCAGAAAAAATTAAACTGCAAAGAACTCCACTTTGCATAATAAGAAATGAGCACCCAAGTCCTAAATATACCTAATACATATACTGTAAACAATTGGTATACACTTGTACTTGATGTGTCATATTAACAGACTGAGTAATGCAATATCCCCAAATTACAAAGATGTTATTTTTAAATCCAATACATTTTCCAATAACATGTCCAGAAGTCTTTTGCAATTGAGAAAATTTGATCACACATTTGCACAAGATTGCACATTTATACAGCTCAGTTACATTTAAAGCTAGAACAGAAACAATCTGTTCTGAGCATGAAATAGAAGGGGGGGGGGTTTACTGATTATAAAATACAGGATCAAAGGGGACATTTGACCTCTGGGAATTATTTAAACTGGTTGAAAAAGAGCATATGTTACCTTGAAATCATTAGCTTCAGTAGTCAGAACACAGTGCATATTATGGCACTCTTGATCCCTGAGTATCATTACGTAACAAGAGGAAATAACCTTTTGGTTTGCTCGTGATACCAGGTCCACTATCCTGTTATCATAAGATAAAGAAGCTTGTTTTCAAAGGATCTATTACAATCATGAATACCATACACAGTTACTAAATGTGTAACCTAACGTGTCTTATCATAAACAATTTAGGAAATTTGCAGGCAGGATTGTTATTCAGTCTGTTATTCAAGGGCCTTCATCAGTTAAAATAAATGTGCATTTACAGTTATAGTTCAAGCCTTCATAAATAAATTAGTTCGAAACTATACTGACCAACAGGAGTAAAATAGGTTTCATCTTAAGGACCAAGCTAAAGAGAAGACACACTAAGAATTGTGTCATTAAATATTTCTTTCCAGTAAGGCCTAGACTTTTTGGTACCAAGGTTACATTTGAAATATTGTGACTCATAAACCCGAGTGTTGGTTGAATGAAGGGCTCTTCTCATGTAAACACATGTGAAAAATACCTTTTCTGGAATGCTCATTAAAAACACAGTGCTCCCAACACATAACAGCTTTTTGTGATGTGCATCGTTGGCTCTTACGGTCGATAGAAATCGACATTATCATGAGAGTTAATTTGTTTAAATCAATCAATCACACAGCTTGAGATTACTTGATTTTCTTTTCTGTTTTGTACTGTATTCTCCGGTCTGTGCTTTAGCTTCCAGGAATACAGAGGAAAAAAGGAAAAAGCAGATTTAAGGGAGTATTTAAGGGAGATAGTACTTCCTATGATTTCCAAATATTAAAGCCAACTGTAACACAGATTCTTTGGTCTGTGAAAGGACTGGGTCCACATTTTATAATATGCAAGTTATTTGAAGTAGTTACACTGCTATAAACATTATAACTCACAGACCATGTTCTGTAAAAAGTCATTACGTTCACATCTCAAAAGACAAGGTTACTTAAAGGAATACAAATGAAAAGGTTTGTATGTTTGTTCAAACCAAATAGAAATGGAATACTAACTATGATGATTGTGCTTCAATATTGAACCACCTGGATGAATTAAATAATGTACTCTTACCTTTGTTTTTCCAGGGGCCTTCGCAGCAGACGGCTCACTGTGTGCCACGATCTGCAGCAACAGGTAAAGGCTTCTTTGTAATTCTCAATACGTAACTCAGACAAAACTCATTAAACTTTAACCCAACATATCATAAATCACCTCTCTTGACCAAGAGCTGAGAAAAAAAACACAGACAGAGGCAGAAGAAAAGACTCATGACAGCATGGAAGTTATCAGACAAATAATAAATCTTCTGTATTAAATCTACACAGAGCAAATTGTGACTGTGAAACTGTGAGGCAACAACACTTCATATGATGAAAACTTCTTCATCCTAAGTGGTACTTAAACTTCTCTTGACAAAGATTATAAAGCAGTCACCTCAATGTGCTGGTGGTTCATTTTAAGGACGTGAAATTTGACACCAGGTAGTCAACATTCCCCTAAAACCATACAGGCCTGAGTAGGGTCAATTCTTACAGATATGATGCAACACTTTAAAGTAGTTTTTTTGCATGATTGATCAAAACCTTTCATATCTAAGTGTTAAAATAAAGTGCCTCCTCACCAAGACGATGAAGGCCTTCGGGGCTGCGAGGGAGACGGTCACGTCTGCCTCGAGGGGACGGAGAACACTAAGAACAAACCACAGGGGGACAGTGTGAAATAGTCCAGTTAAATAAGCTGCCAGGCACGAGACAGATGACTTTCTCAACTTTGACATGGAGGCCCCAGGCTTGTTATCTCCCTGCTCCAACAATAAAATGGCTCAAAGAGAATTTAATTTGTTTAGGTTTAAATAGCCTCGAGGTAATCAAGCATGAGAGGTATGTTAAGGCAATTGGAGACAGTCTTGAATTTAATTCCTCACAAAATGTGAGGAATATTTATGGTTAAAGTTAGTTCAGGTTAGCAGAGTTTCACTTCCAAAATCCTGCAATAAATGTGTATGGGCCTTTAACTTTAAATGTACAAAATATCTTGACCTGTGCAGTGGAATGTGAATGCTCCATGCAAGGGGTCTCTGTAAACACACTGTGTATTTTCATTCATTGGGCCTTTGTGCCAAACGTGACAGCTGTGTTAACACCAACACTTAACATTTGTGTTTTCACAGCTGTGGCCTATCAGCTGTACAAAATACCCAAATTGAGTGAGTTGTATGCAGCGCTATATTTCATCAGAAATGGCCATGGCCTGTCTGGACATGTTGCACTCATCTACAACCTGACAAAATATGATTAACCCCTTTAAAAAACGTAGATATAAAAAAGATTGGCAACTTATACAGTACTTCAAAAGACTTACATTGATTCATATGAGGCCAACATAGCCTCAAACTCAAGGAACAGACATTTAAAAGAAAAAAGAAGATGATTTAAATAAAGTTTTGGAAACAAAACAAGTATCTGTCAGTGCAGATGATATATTGTATTGTAGCACTCACTTTAATATAAAGTGACACCTTAAGCTAAATATTTAATTGTTTGTAGTAAACTAAATCTGCTTAAACAACAGCTGTTTTCTTCTGATTCTTTCTTTTGTTTAGTGAAGGAAACAAAACCATCCACACATTCTTTTGTTTTATTATAATGAAAAAAAGTGGTCTTCTTTTTCTTCTTGTGGCTTTTTAATGTGTCCCATCATGTTTTACTATTCCTTCACATAATTTTGTCCCTTACATCTTTTGTAAACACAATTACTTTGAATGCATGCCAGAGCCTGAGGATATACTGTACGATGTGACTGCACTGTGGTGGAGCAACAACTGTGTGATCTTGTAAATCATTTCATTTGTTGGAAGGTTACTGAAAACCCAAATATTGAGAAACCTGAGTTC
Organism: Symphodus melops; assembly: GCF_947650265.1. Classification (NCBI taxonomy): domain Eukaryota; kingdom Metazoa; phylum Chordata; class Actinopteri; order Labriformes; family Labridae; genus Symphodus; species Symphodus melops. The sequence goes on along the minus strand of NC_136706.1, from coordinate 9,952,191 downwards.
TACCTTTGGCTTGACACTGGATGGAGGAGAACCTCCTCCCTTTAAAACCAAGAAGCCCAAGAGACAAAGTCAGTCACAGCAGTCTTCACAGTAGACCTATATTAGAAAAAAGGCGATAACTCACAAAACACAAAGTGACACTCACGTCCGTAGCGCAGTGAGAAGCAGACCAAGACAACAATGTGCAACTCAGAGATAATATTTAATCTTAACAGTGCCCTGGCTGTCAACCCCAACACCTTGTGCACTGAATCATCCCGGAGTCCCTTATGTGTCTGGGAAAAGGTCAGAGAGTGGTTTAAAATCTTTCAAACATCTTCTTGAAAACCTCTTTTTTTTCTGGTGTGATCTGAAGCAACTCTGAGTAAGACTCGTCTGGACTGTTCAGTGCTTCTACAGCAAGTCAGCATTACAAAGCAACTTTCACATGAACCATTTCGCAACACCATGAGGCAAGAATATTTTCATATTACCTTTTCATAGCCCCAATTCGATCTCATGTGAAAACCTTGACCATTGCCCTCCAATACTCAGTACCTCGAAAGAAGGCCTTAGATGGTTGACAGTAGCTCAAATCCACAAAAGAAGATGCGATGATGATAGACTTGATTAGACCTTGCTGTGTACAGAAAGGGTTTTTGTAATGTACTGTAAATATCATATTGTACTGAACTGTGTTTCAATTTGTATCATTTTGTACCATATCACAATGTACTATATCATATAATGTTATATCATATTATACTGAATTTGTTCTGCACTTTCCTTGAACTCTGGCAAAATAGTTTTCTGCTTCCTTTTGAATTCAACGGTAAAAAAACAACCTTACAAGCATGACGGCCCCTGGGAAAGAAGAGTTTTTGGATGAAAATGCAATGGGCACATGACAAGTATAGTCTTGCACTTTTCTCTAGCATGAAGTTGCTGATCTTATCACAACTTATCACATTTGTGTAGCCTTTTCTTCCTTTTCTTGGTAGATTATGGAAAACTCTGTCAAACTTACCACATAAAGATTTACTAGGAGCTTTACATACTTAACAAGATGTCACTGTATTAGTCACTGTACTGCAACAGTGGGTAAAAGTTATAGGCTTTAAGAAGGTAGCAAAGTAGGCATGTCATCTCACTGTGTTAACTCTTTTACCTAAGCCTCCTGTTGTCATGATTCCAGTGCCTGAATTCAGGTCTCTTAAAGTAATTTCTTAAATCATATTTATATTTAATGACTTCATGAGCGCCTTTACCTGAGTTGTTGTGCTCTCGTCTCTGTGAATGTTCCAGACCAGTGGTGTCCAAACTTTTCTTGCGGGCCAAAATTGTCGCGTTAGAATCGCTCACAGGCCACAAGGTTTTTTTGTTTGTTTTTTTTTAAATATTGGAAGGAACTTTTTGTATTTTGACCTCTTCAAAAAATTATGTAAATACACAATAACTAATTGCCGTGGGAAACTGTTGTGTTCTAATTTTTTTGGAAAGAATAGTCTGGCTTTTATAGGTCTCCCTCGCTAACATGAAAAAGAAAAAAAAGAACGAAATATGCCATCTGATGAGGCCTGGGGCCAAAATCTTCAGATTCTTCGATTTGAAGTCAGGGGCCACAAAAAATCCACTCAAGGGCCACAAAAAATCCACTCAAGGGCCACAAATGGCCCCCGGGCCGCACTTTGGACACCCCTGTTCTAGACTATTACTTGATCAGCTACTTGGAGGCTAGCAGAATGAACTCTGCCTGGAGTTGGGATGAAAAGATTTTGCGTCAGTATTTTCTATTTTATATAAATCACTAGTTTCTGTATATGTATGCACACCTCCTGCAAAAGTCAGAACATTCAGTGCAGTGCTGAAAGGGACGTTTTCAGTCTTTCTCTTGAATCTGCCTAGTCGTGGTCTATAGTTTGGTTAAATAATATTGCACAGTATTGTCTAGATATACATTTTGTCATACAGTTTGTTGCACTTTTTCAATATATGAATATAAATTAATTGATTAATATGTGGATGGATGCATGAATGGATGGATAAAATAAGCTCTGCATGAAGAATTTCATTTACCCCATTCAAAGCTTCCTTTATTAAAATAGCTTCCATGGATAGATTTTCAAAAACAGTCTATTGCAGATATATCCAAACTCAACAGTGATGCACTCACACTGACATACAGGAGGTTAGGTACTGCACCAAGATAGTGCATATTAAGATTTAAGAACAATTAATTCACAGAGTTCAGGTGCTGCATTGTTGTTCGATTTGTACACAACTCTTTTTTGCCTTAAAATGTTAAAGCCTCTTACAAGTTAGATCTATCTATCTATCTATCTATCTATCTATCTATCTATCTATCTATCTATCTATCTATCTATCTATCTATCTATCTATCTATCTATCTATCATCTATCTATCTATCTATCTATCTATCTATCTATCTATCTATCTATCTATCTATCTATCTATCTATCTATCTATCTATCTATCTATTACATTATGCAACTGTTACATAAGACCCGATGAAAACACTGGATTCGTAGATAAATCTACTTTCTCTTATTGACCAGGCGTCAAGTAAACCACCTGTGCGTTTTGCTGTGGGGTCAAGTAAGAACTGTAAGCTGCCAACAGTTTCCTCCATGCCTCTCAGTCTCAGGCTGTGCGGAGGAACACGATCTGATTGGCTGAGAAGCGCACGAGCTCTGAGTAAAGCAAAGGATGCCAGGGTGCTCAGGCAGTGCATGGACGGATGAACGCAGGGGACGGCGGCGTACCGGGGAACACATTGTTTATGGTGCTGCTTTACACTTAAGTGTGGCTTTAAAACTTTGATATACTGTCTTTACCGAGGTTACATGAGTGCTTCTTTATCTCGCTGCAAGGAAAGTGTGATGTTTTGGCTGCGCGTTGTAAAATCCCTCTCTCCACCACCTCCTTCGACGCATCCTCTGAGGAGTGATGGGTTCTAAGTTGACCAGACAGAGAAGTCTCGAGTTTGAAAGCAAATTGTCAAAGAGAAGACGCCAGAGGAATGACAGCCAGGTGGAAAGCGAGAGAAGTGGCGACAGAAGAGACTTCATGTTTACCTCCCTGATGATCAGGTCCGACAAGCTCCCGGGGATGCTGCGGAAAACCAACCATAGCCCGTACGTCCGCCGGGTGGCCTGGATCCGGGACATCCAGCGACTTCTCCTGGAGCAGAAGACGGAGCAGGCGGCCGAAGTGCTAAAACTACTGAGAAAGGTAAAAACTTACATTTCTTTAAAAAAAAAAAAAGTCTTTATTCTTATACTTTAAATGTGATCAAAAGGACGAAGCTGATTTAATTGGGTGAGCGCGTGGACAAAAGTGAACATAAATCCATCAGTAAAAGGAATTATCGTGTATCTGCAAGAAAATAAAAAAAATTACACGTGTTTGTGTTATTCTAGGTTCACTTGTGCTTCATATGATGTTGCTGGATTTTTTTTTCTCCCACTCGGATGAGATAAAGCTTAAGCACAGATAATCAAATAATAACCCACTTTTTATTTATCAGCAGGTTTCAGTGTGTTAATCTTTTTTTAAGTTAAAGACATTACATATTATACAATTTTTTTTTAAATAAATGTTACCGTTAAGGAAGCCTTACTGGAATAAAGCAAATACTGTAGCCTATAGCCTACTCTGTCGCCGTCTGCTTATAACTCGATGGAGAGAAAAAAAGGAGTGTTCATAATGAGGTTTTAGCTTCAGTGGGTGAGAGTCTGGTCTGAATCAACCACCTGTTTTGTCTGAGAGGGAAAGAAGCCAGCAAGTTCATGATCTGAATATTCAATCAGCTCCAATAAACACTGAACACTGAGTGTATTATGTGTTAGTCTTTAAAAAAAAACAACTATAAAAAAACAAATAAAGGAAGACTTGCTCAGATGAAAATTGCTTTGTAAATGAAAAGTTGTGATCTTGATTAAATGCCTAAATATTAGTTTCTCACAGCTTATAAACCTATAGCACATGTTATTCAGGTTTATAAATCGTAAAACTGCAATGCATGAAAAATCATGTCTGTTCTTTTTTTGCTATTGTTCAATCGCTCCAGGGGGTTTTAAGACACGATAAGAGAGAGTGTGAATTTTGCAAATACAAAAAAAGAAGAAGCTATTCATAAAACCTCTGTTCTGCTGTTAAACAGCATTGTGCAAACACTTCACTGTCATCAGCTTCATAGCTCTCAACTACAAGTTAGGAATGTTTTTTTCTTTTTGTTACACTTTGCTGTGTAGCACCTTCTTTAGTCTAATTCTCACTTTCTCCGAATTGATCCTAACTAGAGAGAGGGGGGGGAAACAGTCTTTAGAGCTCAGCTTGAGCTTTCCTCTGCCTTCTGGTATGTGCACGGATCAAAGGAGCACAGTTTCGAAGTTCAGACAAAAGCAGTTCTGATCAAGAGGGCCTCCCTGTCATGAAAACTCCCTGCCCATCTGTATACTACCATAGAATAAATTATACAGGTGTGGAGATTAAAGCTGGAAACGATAGCTGAGGAAAAGCTGTGGGTGTCTGCATTTGAGACGGATTTGTACATAGCTCTATTTCTCTGCAGAAAGCTTTACACTTCATTGTAAACATTCATATTCATATTTATGTGAAGCAGGAGGGATATGACTCATGCGCAGCTTCCTTTAAGACCTCAATATGTCTGTCCAGGTTGATTAAAGTCCTCTTTCCGTCTGTGATATCTCAAAAGGAATATTTTAAAGATCAACTTGTGCATGTGTTGGTCGTGAGCAGGTGCAGCTGTCCTCGAAGCACAGCATTTGAACTGCTCACGAAGCATGAACACGCTCTCCATCTCTCGCTGAGGTGAAGCCAGAGCACTGCTTCTGTTGTATGTTGTTGGGTCTTGAGCCAAGTGTCTGACTAACAATACTTCAGCACTTGGCAGGAGATTTCTTATTGTTGCTCTTATGCAGTGAAGGAGTCTTTTCTTTCTCAGAGACGGATGGATTTGGAGATAATCACCTTGAGATGATAGATGCTGGAACATGTCTCTTTGGAGGGAGTCATTACGAAGAGAAACCAATAACATCAGCACCCCCTCACCGTATCTCCATCCCATAGGTGCCTTCTGAGCCATTAAGTTAATTAGTTTGGGATCTTCTAGATATTCATTAGTAAACAAAGAATCAGCAACTGCTCATGTCAATTATGCTCCACAACACGAGCTCCAAAGTAACCGATGTGCAGCCATGGAAAAGGCACTAATGAAGGTGGTCTCTGTAGTGAATGAACAACCTTTCTGAAGTCTGAGGTCAGTCTCCTCAGCACACACGTGTTATATGTTGAATTCATTTACCTTGCATAACTTATAGTTAGAATTCTGTGCATTCAGACTCATGGTGTCAGACAGTGTTAGATAGTAAGATAAGAAATATGTACAGGGTTAAGGTTTAAGATTTATGTCAAGAATGCATATTTAGGCATATTTATAAATGCTTAATATGGGGCATAACAGAAGACAAGGTGATAAATATATAAATAAATAAATATAGAGATTACTGCTCTTTTCCCCTCCGTAAAGGTTCCTGATTTGAATTCCTGGCTATACAGGGACCTTTCTCATGGAGTCAGCATGCACTTCCCTTGCCTGTTTGGGTTCTCTTTATGGACTCTACCTTCCTCCTAAAGTTCAAATACATGCTTATTTGGTATTCAGTAACTTTAAATCGAGTGTAGGTGTGAATGTGAGTGTGAGGAGTTGTCTGTCTGTATGTGTTTGCCCAGTGTATGACTGGCAACCTGCCTCTTTCCAAATGACAGCATGGGATCAGCTCCATTCTCCTGAGACCCCAAACAGGATAAACAGTAAAGAGCATGAAAAGATCATTTTAGGAAAGCAGACCAAGATGCGTGTAACAGCAGTGCACCTCCACGACTAAAATAAATGTGAGAACTTTAGTTTCACATTCCCCCTTCTCTCTCCACGTCTGGTTTCCGTACAAATAAAGTCCCCCAAAGTTATTTATGCACAGACATTTTTTGCCAACCATTGCTATGCTTTCTTGTGGTAGAGTTCCAAAATAGATTGATATCAGTCTTGTGTCTGGTAAATAGCCACATTCAGCTGCTAGTTAGCTGAGCTTAGCATGGAGGATAGGTCCCTATTAAAGAGCTGCATGCTTTGTAATCGGCCTTCATTAGAAGTTCAATTACGTCACTTCGGTGTGGCAAGGGCAATCCCAATTTGAAGGCTCCTTCCAATGTGGCAGACAAATGCGTCCTTCTTTCCTTGGACCAACATATCCCAAGATTCATTGCGTGTCAGCGCGTTCTTTCTTTTTGTAAACCTTTATTTATAATCAGTCTGAAATTATGAATCGGCATACAGCTCACAATTACATTAGGTAATATCAGAGACAAACAAAATGAAATGAAACTATAAAATAAAATTTAAAAAAAAGTCAGAAATCAAAGAGTGATCAAGACATGTAGCTTAGTAAAGCACTGAGGCTTGTCTAGGTTGAATGCATTTCAATGTTTGCTTGAAGTTTGTTAACTCATTCATCATAAAGAGCAGTGGTCTCTGGTTTTCATAAATGTGTTTGTTCTGGTGTTGCTTGAGGTTGCTAGGCGACAGGGTAAGGACGAGAAGAGCTGGTGACAAAACCAGGAGATCCACCGTAGACCAGGCCTACAACCTTAATCTAATATAAAAATGTATGAGCTGGAGTGACGGAGCATAATTCAAAGACTGGACTTTGGAGAATTTGTAGACAGCAAATGACGCTGAATAAAACAGATTTATTAATCTAAATGAAAATTTAACACCGTTGTCGTACACTCTTGCATTCTAAAGATGCAACAGTGTGAACAGATTTCTCTTTCAAGTGCATGGTATGCATGTATATGACAAAATAATTCTTCAAATGCCATTTCACATTTGTCTAAGCTGACTCGTTGACCTTTTCCTATTTGTCAGATATCCGTACGAAAGCTTTGTTGCTGCTGGCAACGCATTTTCCTCTCTGTTTCAGAGCAAACTGATTTTCACTACTTTTTTTATGTGACAACCATAAACACTTTAGGTGATTGCTCTAAAGGTCACAACAAGTCAAGTAAAAGTTGAAGAAATTAAAAAGGAGTTTGAGGGTCTGTTACCTGACTGTCGTAACATCTTTCGTCCACTGAAGTAGGAAACCGTGCGACCAGATTGTCACATTGTGAAATATAACGTGAATTGGATTCTAATGAACCGCCTGCCTGAGATGACGTCTTGCGTTTTGGTGCACACCAGTTTATTTAGACTCTTTGTGACAAGGCGTGTATCAGATTAGATATGCAGCTTTGAAGAGGACACTTGTAGCGAGATCTGAAGGCACAAATAGGAAGACATTTCATGCTTTTCTGATCAAGATCAGTCCAACTAATCCCCTGTATCAGATATTTAAAACACATTTTAGCTCTGAATCCCTTTTAGAGCTGCTCCAAAAAGCAGCTGCTTAAGACACATCATTATAATGAAATCATCTTCAAACCACTTTGTGCTTTCATTTATGGACACATGGAGCCTTCAGTCTGACTAAATACTGTTTTACTGATGAGGGAGCTGGTCTGGAGGATAGTCCAGCGTCAGGGAATCCCACAGAGCTCAGCTGTAATAAATCAACCCAAAAGCTGAAGGAGGAGAAAATGCTGATGGGAGTTTTCCTCCTTGCTTCCACTGTGCCCGAAGTATTAGAGCTGTCAAGCTGTATAGAGCATGTTTTACACAGTCTCAAGCTCCGGCCGGCTGTTTGAAAAGCTTTTCACTTCAAATAAAGCTGACAGTATTTACTCTTCAGCCCGACAGCTTCTGGGTGTTCACTTTTACATAGCATAAAGTGAGCATTGCTGAAAGCAAGACGTTTAGGGCCAAGTGAAACATGTTTGCTGTGTTTGTTTTTATTTTATTGAGTAGCAGTAATTCAGTTACTGGTAGAGTATAACTGGACGTTTGAGGTGGAGAAATCATCTCCTTACAGTTGTTTTGGATTAAGTGAGAAACGCAGCTTTATGTCTAAAAAGACTATTTTCTTTGAAGATCTTCCCTCTTCTTCTTAAACTTTCATCTCCTCATCATTGTGTTTCATGTTCGCCGTTTCTTGTCTTCCCCGCTGTTTGTTGTTGTTTTTTTTCTGCTGTCGTGTGTTTGTGTGTGTGTGTGCCTTCCCTTTAAAAGGCGGGGGATGATGCATGCCGCTGAGACTATTTGATGTGTCTGAAAATGTTAAGTCTCAAACTGGTGATGACACCTCACTTGAAGCATTATTTGCTTCTACTGTACTGTATACATCTTCATTGTTCATACGTTTAAAAAAAAAACAGCTGGAAGATGATGTAGCTGACACGTTGTGTAATAGTGTAATAAATGCATTCGACTGGAATCGGGTTTTTATTCTCTCAGATTAGGAGTTGGGGGTTTTTTTGCATTTGTGTGATAGAAAACTACTGTTAGAAAAAAAAACCTTCAGAAACTTGCAAATGATAAAAGAGAAACCAAAAAGATTCTTATTCTAAAGAAAATAAAAAAAAGACAACTTCATTTTTAGATGACTTCAACCTTAATCCCAACACCCACAGACATATCTGAAAACAAACAGTATATTCACAGAAACCATTTGATGTTAGCACCCAACTCTAATGGCAAAACCCAATCAGCTGCAGTGTGATAAGAAGGCTGGATGAAAGGAGGTCATGATCACAGCTATTAGAAAATGATAATCTATTTCATCTAAATATCCATGAAATGCCTCATGAATATTACATCAAGCAACGTCAAGATGAGTGTTTGGCAAAGTGTTCATGAATTTCTACACTACATGTAAGTTCTAGTGAGGTAACGGAGTCATTTTGATTTCTCATCTTCTCTTGCAGGATTTGGGACTCCAGGGAACGTCCCTCAATGACATTTTGTACAAGAATGCAGCTTTTCTCAACCTGGTGGACCCCATTTCCCATGAGCTGCTGCTTAGTCTCGCACGGGACCTTCAGTGTCCAAAAAAGGTAACAATCGAGATTGTCCATGACATTTTTCACTGTTATATTTATGAATTATGAAACAGCAGCTCTTTGTTCTGAATGCAAATTAAAGACCATACATTAATTAACAGAACAAGAACCGGAGAGACGAGCTGCAGAGCGTCCGTATGTTAGCCATGTTGAAGTCCATGTGTCACATTGTTGGGTTACCTTGTTCAAACACAACAACAAGCACTAAGAACAATGGGGGAAAAAATAATGTAGTTCTTTTCACCATTAGCATTTTGGATCACTACGCCTGTTGGGTTCTGTATAATGTGTTTAGCATTCGGTGACGTATTAACTTATAATTCGAGAGGATCTTGTAAACTATTGCCAGATTCATCATAACTGACTGCATCAGGTTTAAAAGGCGAAAGCTTATTGACTCAGCAAATTATTTGAACATTGATCTTGTAGAAACCCTTTTTTAAAAAACCTCTTTTATGTTTGTACGAGGAAATATAACCAGCAGAAAATTAGAGCTTAAATCTAGCATTGTTTTTTCATAGGTCAAATACCCTCATATCTGAAGTTTATTGATTTAGACAGGAGCTCTTTCATTTAATCCATGCACAAACCAAAGCATAAATAACAATGTTTGTAGCTAAAGGAGCTTCTTGAATGCTCTCAATGATATTTACTCATCAGAAGTTATAAACTATAAATAAATGTAATTTTATATAATAACAACAACATCAACAAAATGACAAACTTACAAGACTTGAACTAACATCAATCATTTTGATATTTGGATCCAACTACAAAGTGGATACCTGCATAACCTGGACAGGTGTGGGGTGAATTTAAAGGCTTAAGGGAGACTTTGGGTCAGTCTCTGGCTCTGTAGTGGGACCCTGTGGTCTGTTTCATTTAGCTCAGCCAAAAGGCAGCATCTGTGCTTAAAACCCACAGATGTATGAAATAATCTGTCATGGCTGCTTAATGCTGAAAAGTGTGGGCAAGTTCCCAGGCAGTCTGAGGTCCAACGGGTCAGGGCCACAGTCCGGTGCACAGAGGAATGTGGAGCATCCTTTAGAGATCTTTGTGGACAGCTGGAGTCCAGTTGGTGCTGTGAAGTCTGTTGTGTCCGCGGCTAAGGACCCCTCTTATTGTTTGTAACTTATAGAATTGTAGTTTACTATTTTGAAGGCATGAATTTAAAACGTTGCTTTGCAATATTACAGAGCGAGTGGAGCTGGGGTGGAACAAGGTGTAAGCAAATGCTAATCTGTTAGCATAGCTATTTGCGCTATCTTAGATTGACGAGTCCCTCTTAGAATGAACAATGACAGCTAGCAGACAGTTGATATAAGCTAGCAGAAAAGAGACTTGATCCACTAATGAAACGTACAGAAAGTGATTTGAAGATCATTTTTCCATTCTCTCTTGTAGCAACTTGACACTTACAGTACAAGGTGAAGCAGGTTTGGCATACACTACTCCATTGTCATTTGTCTTTTCTTTTTTTTTAAGATGCTGTATCTCACGAAGTTAGCTTCTTTAGTCATCTTAAACTAGTCAATTCAAAAACCACCATAAGAAGTAAAATGAACACGCTTATTTTTAATTCATTAAACTAATTAATTTGCCATGAGTGAAGACTAAAATGTTTTGGGTAGCTTGACCTTTGCAGAGCCATTGCTCCAATCCGGTTTTGCCATGTCATCCAAATATGATCACTACTGACTCCAGAAAACAAATTTGGTGGTGAAAAAAACCTCAAAAAGTCAAAAAGGCAGTTTACAAACCATTGCGTGACACTACTGGGCCCATGTCACACCATAATCTATAACAGCAGAGTCCAGAGATACAGGAGAAAGAGCTATAACAACTTCATGCTTTCTTTTAACCTTCATTGCCTGGAGACCCCTTTTCACAAAGAGATCTTAATAATTGAAGATTGTTGATGATGATTATTTGTATACACAGAAATTACAGCCCTATGTTACTAGTGAATCAATAAGAAGAACTCACTTATGCATAGCTGCTATATAATTTCAGTTCGGTTTCATAATGTCAATTAAATAAAGCACTATTCCTTCGAGATGAAGATCATGATTTATCAAGAGTCAGCTCATGCACTCGTACTGTGGCATACAAATCAGAGATATTAGAATTCAAATTACATTGCAAACTCAGATATGAGGAGGGCAAGGACAGAGTGTGTCTCAGAGTGGCTGTAAAACACAGAGCCGACAGCCATTACACTTTTCTTCAGTTTGCAGTTATCTCTTTAAGGGAAAGATGAACTGCCTGCAGATAAAGTGTTCTAGTTTTCTCTTGCCGAGTCCAGCTCATAATCACCTGTAAGAAACTCTAATCTTATCGCTGTTTGCTTTGGCGAGGAAAGCCCAGGAGGACACAGGAGAAAAGAGGCAGAAATGTTCTCCTGACTGGCTGGTGACCCGTGTCAGAGACTGTGTCAGACGTGATGGGGATGTAGAGAAGCAATGTGCTGAATTTAAGGCCTGGCAGCTGCGTCTGTGTCCACTACTTTCCACCAGACTGACATTTATTTACATTATATATTCAAGGACATATTGAGGGCTGAGAGATAGATCAGTTTGGACTGTTTTGAAGCATGCGGTCATCACTTTCTGACAGCTCATCTATTGTATGTTTAGTTTGATGCATTCAGGTTTACAGAACCGTGATTAATGCTTAAAGACTATAGTTCACATTTACTTCCAGGCCACAAAGTCACATTTTCTCACAACACTTTTTCAACGCAAATCAGTATGCACTACTGCAACGCGATGCTCACTCATGCACATGGTTGTAACAGCAGCAGCACTGAATGTTGGAAACAGCGAGGCATGTTTGTTTGTCGGCCAAGGAAAGAAGCGACAGCAGGAATAGTTAATCGCCTTAAGGTAAATTGCCCCTGTCTTTCTTTTTTTCCCTTCTCTCGCCACATTGCCTCTGTCTTGTTGTCGTGTTGTACCATTAATTAGATTTGCCCTGCTCAGCACAACCCATTCCATTTAAAGGCTTTGACGGAGGAGGAAGAGAGCAAAGAGAGGAGGGGGAGGCGAGACATGGAGCAAAGAGGCAGGCAGAAGGGAAAATAAATTAATGTTTCTGCAGAGGAAATGTTTGAAGCTGCTGTATTCAAAGGACAAGAAAGACTGTGGGAAAATCAGTACATCTGAAGTTTGCAGGAAGAAAGTGAGATCAGGCATCCAGTATTTATACATTTAGAAAACAGAGTATGACTCCAAAAACAAAGGGTTCAGCTAAATTGATCCAAAAGCTTTATGGTTTCACTTTGTTGCATGAACTTTTCATTTCTCTACATCTCAACACCTGTCCTTCCTGTGTGTTATAGGAGACCGAGTCCCTCAAGTCCACCAACAAGATCTGCCGCCAGCTTATCTACCACCTGACTCCTCACTCTAAGTGGACGAGGCAGAGTGTGCCCAGGAGGAAGTCTCAGGCCTGGTAAGTGAGTCCTCTTAGCTGCCTCACACTCTTCTGGAGGACAGTCTCCGCCATAGATACTTTAAATAACACAAAAAGTCATTTAAAGGATCAGTGCAACGCACAAAACTCTAAAGAGCCGCTCTACAAATTCTGACAAAGAGGGTGCTCAGGAAAAGTTTTAGTTGTTGAAATCCACATTTTCAAGGTTACATTAGTGGTGTATTTTTTTTTCTTCTTTATGTTTATTTGTATATGGACACATTTGGATCAAGGCACCAGACGGGCCTTTAAAATGTATTAAATTCAACAATAGATACAAATAAGCAACGACTACAAGACTGAATCCTCTTTAATAAGTAGTTCAGTTTTAATTTTCATCTCTGCAGGTACAGCATTACACATGTTGAGCCCCTGGGCAGAAAAGGTGTGTTTTCAAAGTGAAGATTTACCAAATACATTACATTATAGTGAGGTTTTTTGTGCCATTTAAAAATCGCTTCTTCTTCTTTTTTCTTTTTTTGCTGTTTGCTGACCCTAAGGACAGATCATTTTAAAACAGTATGGATCATTTGTATTCCTTTTGTTCCCTTATTATACTCTCTATTATGGCTCTAAGCTTATTTAAAAAGCACAACACAGCTATATATGTCTATCTGTGGCCAAAGATAGAGATATGAAGTTTATATCCCTCCCTGGACAGAAAGAGCCACAATTCATACATTACAATACAATGAATTACAAATTACAAAAGACACATTTTGGAAGATTTTTCAAAACATAGGTTTAAAACAGTGGTGACGTGATTGGTTTACCTTCAGCCATGTTTTTGGTTTATTTGAAAAAAGTATACTCCCTGAAGCACAAGGATGTAAATAGAAATGCATATGTTGTTTAGCCACACCTTTATTTAAAGTGATTTTACAAAGACAATCCTGCTAAAAGACCATCACTTAAATTGATTGGAATGTGTTGTCATTTATTCAAGTAGTAGTTTGTGTGCTACACAATTTCTCTACTTTTCACTTTTTTTCCTTCTTTTCTTTTTTTTTTACAATTTGAGCTTTATGCTTTTTGATTAATCTGTACATATATTATACCGTTTGCTGTTTCTTGGTGTGCAAGGTGTTCCTCCAAACTCTAGACGCAGTCTGAAGCCGTATTACCTTAATAGAGGGATGTCAAATCGTTAACCAATGGCATCCTGCCTCTAATTTCACACCTGCCTCTCAGCTGCAGAAACGGATTCCCAGCTGATACTATGGTGGTAAAAACCCTCCTCACACCAGCTGAGAGAGGAAAATAGATGTTTGCTGAGACTTTGACAGCCCAGACTTTTTTTTACACTACAGCACAACTTTAATGTTCACGGCTTAACTGTCTCTAAGGATGATTAGGAGACAAACAGGAAACTGAGATGCGGGGCATGGTTGCATAATTTAAACCGGAGTCGTCTTTTGTCATTTTCTGTCCTTTTGATTCCTTGCTGCTAATTGCGCTTTAGTGACAAATAAGTTTAGAGTAGAGTTTAACCTTGACAAACAATTATCAATCTGTAGGCCATCAGAGGTCAGCATTTTTTTTGTATAGTATAAAAAATCAACAGACAGACACTGATTGCTGCAGAAGTCTTTAAAACATAAAAATGGTCTCAAATTCAATGAAAGTAACAGGTGCCTTTGTGGAGATGTAATGAAAGAAAAAAAAGCCCCCTCTAATCATGATGATGAAGCTCCCTCTCCCCAAGCAATTAACCCAGATTGAAAGATTTTTTTGACAGCTGGAGTGAACGTCCCGCCCCAGTCTCCTCGTTGCAATATTTTCGAAATAACACTCAACAGAACAACAAGGCAGAATCTCCCAGTGTGCTCATTAGCAAGCTTCTGTCTCTCCCACAGCCTCTTCTGCAAGCATCCAGAGAACAGCACTGACTGTTTGTTTTCCCTGTGAATATAAAGCTTACTAAAATGACCAGAAATGGATGTTTTTGATGCTTTCAAACACAGATTATATGGTATAAAATACTTTTCTGTTATCGATCTTTTTCTTTTAGTTCAGCTCTCGCAGTCTGTCTCCTCCTCCCTCACCTTGCTGGTCTCCTAATCCTTTTTTTCCCTCCATTTCTCCTATTTTAAATTCTCTCAGATGCATTGATTTTCTTACTCCCCTTCGCTTCCTGTGGGATTTTTTTCTCTTTTCGTCTTGTTAGAGTCCATTTTGTTCAACAGTTGCCACACAGAGCGGCTTTGCAGTTTGAGCCGAGGCTCTTGGGGAAACACTATCAGACGGAGAGAAATAAAAAACGGGGGAGGCAGAATCACTGCAAGGTTGCCGATAAGAAGCCCTGTGTTTCCCTCTTTTCCATCCTGCCTGGCTTCGAATCGATCATGAATTTGATCTCTTCATGTTTAGGAATGAAAATGCATATATATATACAGTATATAAACACTGTGTATCCTATATTGCATTCTTAGATTTCCATTTTCTCCAAGTAATAGTGAAAACATAATTTGATCATTCCAGAAGTGTACTGCAGTCTGCTCTCCAATCATGTTCAATTGAATTATTTGAATGAAATATATGCAACTGGTTGCAAATCATACTGCACAAACACATAAATCATGATTTCAGTTTTTATTACTCAAGCCTGCTCTGCTTTTAAACACTGCAACACGGAAGCGACTGTGTTGGAGTAAATACTCTGTCAAAACAATATCATTGAGGTCCCTGCAGCTGCTTGTGCCAGCTTTCAGAAAAGTACTGTATTGCTGAGTCCCCAGTGGAGTTTTTAATGTTATTGTAATTAGTATTGGATTTCAGATTGATCAAGCTCATAGTGTTTATTACACTTTAAATTGCCCTTGCAGCACATTTTGAAGAGATTGTATTTCAATTGCAGATTTTTTTCATTATCTATCTTTACCCCAGTGAAATAATTGATACTCAGCTCTAGATATCACAGATTTCCTCATTGCATCTCAAGACATAAATTTGGTTAAAAAAAAGTAAAAAGTCTAGGCTTAAGCTTTGGAGCATAAAAACGCTCCCAAGTATAGAAGAAAATCTGTGCGTCTGGCAATTTTTTCTGTATTTGACTCAGCATAGAACACAGCGTTCAGCAGAACCACTGACAGGATTAAGTGTTAATGTTCAGTCGTGCAGGTCGTGCAGACTGAAGATGGGAGTGAAAGAAATTGTGGGTCTGACAGCTGTTTGGGCAGGTGTAGTCAGCGGTGGGTGAGCTTTAAAAGTTTGTGTGCGTCTTGGTATTTGACCCAGACCTCACGCTAAAGTTACTTTACTCCTACTGCTCAAACTGCAAAGGATGTCTACAATTTATTTCACTTTAATTTATCTTCATCATGTCCTGTAACTTTGCAACACGAAATAACACACTTGGACAAAAATTTAAAATATCATAAAATGCTACAAAGATGGAAGCTTTAACTACCTGAACTAAAAAGCCTCAGCATTTTTCTAATAAGCTCCACCAGCAGAAGCATGGTGAAAGTAAAACTGGGACTTTTTTCGATGCTTTCGAAAAATGGAGAGAAATAAGAATGCAGAAATGTTTCAAGACTGCATGCACAGTGACTCTAGGGAGGAGGGGGCGTTGGTGTACCACTCTCTCAATCTTTGAATTTAGACTGCAGTACCTCTTTTAAACACTATGTGTAAGGGTTACATACTTAACATCTAGAACATGTTGAAAAACTTACAAACATTATATTTAATACTGCAACGGTCAAACTTGAAAAAAATAAATAAACGAGAATTTTTGACATGCCTCATCGTCTTCATTATGCAAACAAGGATAAAATATATATGTATTTATATATCTTGAAGCCCCAGTAGGGGGCCAACCTTCAGAAAACTCCTTCTTTTCTCAATTTTGATTGATTCTGCTAAAATCCAACTTAATTTTCCTTCACATCTCCTAAATCCCTGCACAACATTACTAAAATGCTCAACTTCTATTTGCATGACTCCTCTCTTTTGGTAGACATTCGTTCATTTCAAATGTGCTTGTCCCCAGCCACAAACAACATCAAATGTCCTACCATCGCTCTGTAAGCTAGGAAGCGGAAATGTCTGCAGCCAGATCCTCATACTGTAAAAAGGAAAACTTCAAGTTGTTGGCCTAAACAAATATTTAATTGTGTTGTTAACTTTATTAAAGCATTAATCCCAACTATCTTTAAGAAGTTCATTGTCAAATGCTGGTCTAATTATATGGTGACTTTACTCAAACTTTACGCAAACTCCGGGGTCTCCAACGCACATATCCAAGGTTCTGCATCCGCACTTTGGCTTTTTCAAATGTGCTGCCATCTCTCCTGTCCTTCTTGACCTAGCGGTAAGTAGCCTTACTTTGTGTGTAGCCTTTCCCATACAAATTATAGTTTGCTGGTCTTGTTTTGGATATCCTATTGGGTTAATGTGACTGTTAAGTGAACAACCCCAGCCGTTACTGTTACATATGCCTCCTCGAACATTAGCTTGCTAAAGGGAACAAGGCACCATTATGTTACCCGTTAGAATCTGTAGATGTTTTCTACAAGAAAAGTTAACTTGTGGTCTTATATACAGCAATCTGTGCATGTTTGCTTTGGGGTTTTTTTGTTTACCTAAATCAACTAATCACTCTTTCTCATCTCATCATAGTTGTCCTATGAGGTGCAGATTCTGCAGTTTTGCCAGCTCAAGTCAAGAAGTTCTGTTGAGTCACCATCGACTAAGGCACAGAAGAAGAGCTTACTGGCCCGGTGTCTAGAGTGACTGTGTGTGCACCTTCAAAACACACTGGGCATTAAAATCCCACCTCACAGGACCACATTGCAGGACTACGAGAAGGCACGAGATCTGCACTTTATTTATTATTATTATTGTTGTTGTTCTGTTGCTGGAGTTTTTATAAATAACAAATAAAAATAATCTGAATAAAAGCTCATTTGCCCAACTTCTAATGTTTACAATTCATAGTATGTGGAACTCAAAATGTAGCTACTATTTAAATCTGTCTTATAGAACAAAGAACTGTGGACATTTCTAAAAAAAAAAAAAAAAAAAAGAAAGAGACCTATTTGTTTAGATTTGCCTTTGTAAAATCATTCTGCTTTAAAAATTGTCTATCTTTGATGTGTCTCTGGTTTTTCCTTTTAATCTTTTATTGTGAAAACCTGTTTTAAAAAGGTGCGTGAAAATGAAACTTACTTTACTTGACTTACTTTAATTAAATTGGAGCTTATACAGGGAAATGTTTGCCAGAGCAAAAAAGAAGCTCCATGTCGACTTCCCCATTAGTTTTACTTTGCAGACATGGATGCCAGAACATCTACTTTCATCAGGGTTTTCATCCTTCCACATTATTTGAAAGGAATCTCCTTTGATCACTTATTTAATCATTAAACTTATTTCTCGCTGAGTTCTCAGAGTTATAATATTAACCCTGATGAGTCTTCATCCTCAAATATTATCCTACATTGACTCTTTCTCATGCTGCCACAGGAATCCTGGAGGAAGCAGAGAAACACCCACCTGCGACCTGCTTTTATATACTCAATGTGTCTACTTAGAAAAATTCACTCCAACATCAGCAGGATAAGGACCTGTCTTTGCTTATAAACTTATAAACAAGAAAAAAACTAGTTTCCTCTAGTGGCATCATCCTCTCACTTCTGAATCATACCTTGTGAAGTATTAGCCAGCTAAAAGCCATCTGGAAATCCTGGCTTTGACTATATTTCTTCAAGGAGTGAAAGTTTTTTTTTGGACATCTGCGTAGTGGGGGGTTCTTATGACCATTTTCTCCTCTTCAACGATGACTTTTCACCGGCTAATCACCAAAGAATTGCTCACTTGAAATCTCTCTGTGTTTTCTCTCCTGCTCTGCTCAGACTAATTTGCTCTAATTTTTTATTTTTTTCAAGAAATCCCTCCAAGCTCAGCTGCTCACAGTTATTTTGAGCCCTTCTCTTTGACTTTTGACCTTTCACCACAGTAATACTTTAACCTTTGCAGTCATAACTATTAAGTGCGTCTGTGACTAAATAAAGAATATTCGATCCAGTCACACCTGGTCATATCTAATTTCTTGTTGTTACAAATATATCTTATAATAATCAATGTTATATAATTGAATGGTCAGATTTCTACTATATGGTGCAAGCCCTTATCACTTGTATTTTTGACTATATGTACATTGCTTTTTTTTTGGAGGAGAAAAGGATGATTGCAAAATTGTTTTAAAAAAAAATGCAGGTATTTTTAAAGGGACTAAATGGAAGCGTTGCACCTTTGGGGAGATATTTGTTCATAAAAAGAAAAATTAAAAAAAAGGTACAACTAAACAAGTCCTGCAGGTTCTTGGGATTCTGAACTTGCACAACAAACCAGCAACATTTCATAAATAGCTGTGAGCAACAAGAAATAAATGATGAAGCTGTTGTCTCAAGTGGCCTACATACAGTGTGAACAAGAGACCAACAATATGCTTTTATGTGGAAGAGATTTGTTTATGTCTTTAGCTCTGTAGATGGCAGGGTCTGCCTTTCTGGTGGATTGGACTAAAATATCTGTACAATTTAATGATGCATTTCTGCCCAACTTCATACTGATATTCAAGGCTAGTATCTTTGTTGTCCTTGACGTTTTCTCTGTGCTGTCGCCTAGCAGTAATTAAGTACCTGGTCCTAAGGTCCTTCCACGGTTTAAACACATGCCCATCAGGTGAAATAGTGATTCTTAATTACACCTCAGAGTGGGTGCTGGCTTGACTGTTGGCTGCGTTCAATTGTCTGCCTCACCAAGTAAAGCAGGGATGGCTGCTGCCTGCTCGCACACAATACAGTTTGAAAACTCTGATTGTGTTAGCATGCTGATTTTAACAATAAGCATAGCTGTAGAATCCGCCCCATTTGGGGAACACTTATATAAAAATAATTTGTCTATTTAAAAAAGTAGTTGATGATTGTATGGAAACAAAAACTAAAGACTGTTCATTTCTATTGATTATTATTTTGCAAAGTAACTGTGTAAATTGGTTCTACTAATGTGGGAGGGTTTTTTTTGCAAACTTTGAGTGATATTTTTATTTGAGACCAAATAAACGTTTATTCTTCATGGGTAAACCGTTTATCATCTCATACTGTACCCAGGCTTTTTTACCATGTAATTAACGATTATGTTATTCCCTTCAGTTCAGAAAACTCTTCTCTTTCTCTTGAGGTGAAGCCTCCAAAATAATTACAATAAGAGCTCACCACTTCTCAAATCATATGTGCTATTTGTCACATAGCTGGAAAAATTGTTCTTCCCTATTCCATTTACTGCACTACTTACCATGTGTCATCTGACTTTAACTAGTGTTTGACCCATTTCTGCAGCCCAGTCACCCCCTGAGGTGGGCACTTGAAGGCCAAACAGGCTCTCACTCAGCAGGGTTGACCTCTAACTAACCTACAAGGTTGATTACTGAAAAGAGGGTCCACATCAGATAAAAAAGAAAAGAAAAGTATACATTTGTGTCTTAGACAGACACAGGTTTTTGTAAAGGTTTTTCTTTCTCTGGTCATTACTCCATTCAGACACAGAGTATTCCACTTGACTGCTCCGTGCACTCAATCTACTTCTAGTTGACCTCCACTTTTAATAGACACTCTAAGTTCTAGAGACCATCCTGGCCCATGAATAATTGAGGACTTCCCGTGGTACAGACCAAGATGCGGGTGGATGAAGTAGAGAAGGAAGAGATGCTCAGTGTCCGTCATTTCAACCTTAAGGGCCCTGCTTTAATAAAATAATAACAGCCATTAAACTTGTTGATCGAAGCGACATGTTAATTAAAACAGCAATTTAATACTTGTGTTATGCTGCTTTAAATTACTGCATTTCAGGGCTTCCTTGTTTCTTATCCATGGATTAAACCGCTCTTAAACTCTCGTTGATTGGATTTTAACTGTAAATCTGAGATAAGGCTGCTGCTGCTCCAGGATAATAACAGGAACATGGATTGTTGTGCGCCTGATAATCTGTGGGTCTCGTTGCTGTGAGCCTGATACAGATCACTCCCCACAATCAAGCCCCTCGGTGTGTGTATGGAGCCCTGCATTTTAATGCTGATTTCATAACTGTGCCTTGACACAGTGTGGCACACTCAGGCTCACTCCTCCGTGATACACAGTTATATAATGCAAACTGTTTTCTATGTGATCCGTCGCGGAATTCTCTATAAGCGTCTAGTTTGTCACATCGAATCAAGTCGAGGGTGAATTTATAGCTCACCCGAGGAGTACATTTTACATGCTGTATAGTTGCATTATAGTACATTTTGTACCAAGAGATTTCATAACCATTGGTACGATGGCAAAACATATGCTTCTATCTTTTTTCACAAGCCATATGTTGTGTTACATCAATAGAACTGTTTGTGTTATGTTTATGAAACAGAGATTAGCAGAGAAGTAAAGTGAGATCATCTCATTCTCAGGAGAAAGTAGATCATATTTTCTCTCTTTTATATTTCTTGGTACACTTTTTATAACACTGCTCTTTTTGTTTTGAGAAAAAGTGTCATTTTTTTCCCTGACATTAATGGCCTAATAACCCATGATAATGTTTTGATGGAGTAGCTTACAGCTGAAAAAGATTTATTACACTCCCTTGAGTCCTTTTCTGTGCTACTCAGAGCTCATTTAAACTCCACCTTCACATCTGTAGCCACACAAGACAAATGACAAAACGTGTGTGACACCTTCAAGGACTTAGCTGTTTGTAAATTGGAATGTCGTTTCGATATTTTCACTTTTCTTCAGAAAAATTCCTCTTAAAACCTTTTTCTTTGAAGGGCAAATGTGTGTGTTAATAGCTGCTGTTTATTCTGTGATGACAACATTTCTACTTTCCCCAAAATTTAAAAATCAAAGTCTTCAAGAACCAAGTGATAGATCTGCAATGTCAAAGCACAGCAGCCTGAAGCAGCTCCATTTCTAACATATAATGAAGGAAACCTTAATCAGCCCTGCCGCTAAATGCTTCACTGAAATTTAATCCAAATTAGCTTCAAGGCTATTTTTTCCTTCCCAGAAAAAGTGCTATTATCCTCGAGAAACTGGAGGACACTGAATGGTGTATGAAATCCCCACTTTCAGATTTGCCAGTACATATCCTACTAAACCGTAGTATTATTGTGACAGCGGCATAGACGAGACTAATTTAACTACATTTTCAGCTCAAAGTAACTGTAAATGATTCTCATTTACACAGGCCAAAATGTCCCAAGGCTCATGAGTCACATTTTTGATTATAAAACTGAATTAAACAAACTGTGTTGGGAAATGTTCAGTAATGTAGCCTGCAGTCACAGGCCGGAAGGCACACTCAGATAAAAGACAAAAACAGAAATAAACAGTTCTTCAAGAGCTGCTTCCTTCTCAAGGATGAATTTGTACATGAGACCTTCATAGGCTCTCCCACGGCTGAGCACGACGACTGCTCATGTTTTATACACATGCCTACAGGCAAGCTAGTTTAGATCGATCCTAAGAATAAACAGGTCAGGACTTCGATCTGACCATCTCAGGAGTCTGTGGAACAGCATCCACATTCAATGTTTCTCAAGTGCTTTTATTTCATTTCACTGCAAGGAGTGGAGTGTCTCTCTGTCTCTGCATGCTCAGCAGGAAGTACATTTGAATTTGTCTGATAGATGTTATTCTCCCAAGGGAGATACTCTTTGTATTATATCAGATCATAGGTAATAAATACAAAACACATTATTTGTACAAGCAAAATGTTTTGGATAAATTATGGAGTTAACAAGCTTTCCTTTAGAAAGTCATCGTTCTTACCTCCTGATACACATTTAAAAAGTTTACAAGTTGTTATTATTATATTAATGGCTTATAGATAATCGCGTAATGTGTTTTTATTTTATTTTTATGTAGATGTAAAGTGTTGCACGTCCTCGACTCACATGTTATGGGTAAATATAAAATAATAGCACGATAACTAGGTACCAGTACAACCCCTTAACAGCTACCCATCTATTGTCGATGCTAGGTGGTATGAGGTGTGGAAATCAGTATTCTGTGTGCAGCAGTGTAGTTAGTCTCAACTTACCCTCTGAGGGTCACGGGGCGTCGTGAAGAAACCCAATCAAGAAAAAATGTTTTCGGATGATTTATGAAATCTTATTGAAAATTCAAAAAGATTAAAAATTCGACAAAAGTTTTAAAACCCCACTACAAATACAAATAAGTAAAAAATACGAGAAGAAGATCAAGAATCACAGAAAAAGTTAAAAAGAAAGTTCAAATTTTTAAACCCAGTGGCAAAAAGTTCGGTCTCAGAGACTAAGTCCCAAAAAGGGAAATTTTGTTCAAAGCGACGTGGAGTCAGTCAGCAAAAGCTAAAAAGACTCCCGATCAACATTTTCAAAGCCTTTTTATAGCCAATCGGTCTCTTTGTCTCAAACCTTCAAAAAACCACCTGTCTGAGTGAGGGTGTGTGTGTGTGTGTGTGTGTGTGTGTGTGTGTGGGGTGTGTGTGTGTGTGTGTGTGTGTGTGTGTGTGTGTGTCTAAGTGCATCCAGAGTTCACTGATGTCACCTTCAGGCCTGTGTTCAAATGCTGCAGATGCATCTGCTTCTGTGCTGCGGTCCCATTTACACCTTGATGCCACCTAAAGGTCACATATCTAAACACCGCTCACACAGAAGTCACCATAAGTTCATTCATGAACCTCTTAGCTTTTCGTAAGTTCAAACCAGTAGAAACCGGTACATCTCAAAACCACTATGTATCATCAGTATGCTTGTGGTTTTGCGTTGCATACGGTTTACCAAACATTGTCAGGTTTACATCATTAATTAAAACAGAAAAAGACAATGCTTGCAAGAATATGGGATTACGTATGAGCAAACAAATGCTGTTATGATTATATGATAGGTTGAATGGATTAAATGATTATCAAAATACAGAAATTGCAAAACGAATTCATCAAATTTCATAATCTTTTCTAGCATTTTCAACAAAAGCACTTTGTGAACTTTGTCTGTGAAAGTGCTTACTTACATCTGTGTTATACAGTACATTCCCAGAAAAGATTATAGCCTCTCTTTATGAGGTCAAGTCGGTCTATTGATTTTCTCAACTCCCCTGTTCAGGCAATCCCTGACACCAAACACTCCCTCAACACTTAACCTGAAGAGAGATGACAGGCTGGAGTGATAAACATTTTCAAAAGAGTTAAGAAGGTCAAGCCAACATGTTAATTTGCCTGGATGAAAACACACAGGCATTTTCAAAGAGATAAAGGTACAACTTTTCAATATTCTGCCACCGGGGTGAGGCTTAAAAGCAAACTGAAGGCGAAAGTTGTCAAGTGTCCACCCACACAGATTACATGTTCCCCTTCATTTACGCTCATGAATCAGTAATTCATCAAGAGGCAGAGGGAGTGTTTGGGTTATTCTTTCCCCTCAAATGATTTACTGTTGTATTTAATAATGAATGGTGGTCAGTGTTATAAGATTTGGTTAAATATATTTGACTCTTTGACCTCTCCTTCTTTCTGCACATACTTTTTTTAAGCACTGCTCAATGACTACAGAGACTTCACTGGAACTTCTTGAGAGCAATTAAGAAACACTTCTCAAAGAGTTGGATTGTGTAAACTCAATATTAAAATGTACAAATCACGAATGTATAAAGGGGATTGCATGAACAGTTTGTTAATTTGTCAAATTTGTTTTTTATTTGCCTTGATGCTGAGAGTTAAAATGAAGATCATTACCACTTCCAACTCTCATATTTGTAAAGGTGAATCTAGCAACAGTTGGTTTGGTTAGCAAAGCACAAAGACTGAAAACAGGTAAAACGTTTAGCTCGACTCTATTCAAAATGATGATTTACATTGTCCTATAGTACACATGTTACATAGGTTAGGAAATAAAATTTGACACTTAATCTGACATTTGAAATGTATAGTGTACAGTTTCACTCTGCTGTGTAAAGAGAAGGCTGTACCACATTTGTAGGGGGTGCATCATTAAGGTAGGCTCTGGTCAGCTGATGCTCTAAAGAACTCTCAGTGTCAACACCGGCAGCCTGGAAGATACATCAGTATGTTTGTTTTCCAGTCTCACCTCTTACCCTAACAGTGTACTGTTTATAGCGTCAGTCTCTGGTTATTCAGCAGTGTACATCTCAAAACACAACTGAGTCTGTGACTTATGATTAGAAGACACAATCGCTGGTTTTGTTGTGACCTTTTCTGTAAGCTGGGTCTCTCTGCCTGCACTGCATTTACACACCACGTCCCCCAGATGTTTTAGTTCCCACTTCTGGGCTTTACATAACTATAGAACAGCAAGGACCCTTGTTCAGTGTGCAAAAGTTAACAACATCCCCGAGGAAAGACAGGCTATGAAAAGCAATTAGACAGTCTGCCTCAACCCACATTTAGCAGCCAATAGTTTGACACATGAGAGTCAGCTCTTATTAGATTCCTGCACTGTTGTATCAATTGCTCCTGAGGATATCAATAAATGGATTTCCCTCAGTTCTTTGCATCTAAATGAGTCCCAATGCAGGACATGCTGTTGTTTCTCTTGCTGTCATGTTTATGCGGGTAGACTATCCTTTGAAGTTGTTTGTGTCTGAGTTGGTCCGAGAGGATGTGCACCACTGCCTACGAGCATGCAGTCACATCAGAGAGGACCAAGATGAGATATTTTGTATTATTTATAGTGTTATCATTTCATGGACTATAGCTTACTCTGTAACATCAGTAATGTTAGCTGTGCCCCCAGCCATGCAACCTGTGGGTGGAACTGCTCCCACGGTGCCAGGAGGCAGCAGAGAAGGAAGTAAAAAGTTGTCATACTGCATACTATGTCTCATTAAAAGCAAATTAAAGCCCACCCTTATCCTGCACCAGCATTATGTAGAATAGCTCTTCCTACTCAAACTACAACACCAGAGAAGGAGAGCCCTCCTATAAATAAGTCCAAGAGAACCAAAGTCGATGCTCGTAATCAGTTTCATTACAGTAAAGTGCAGAAGCTGCTCAGAGGAACAGTAAACCTTCTGAAGCAGAGTGGTGGAGTGTGCCAGAAATGCAGAAGCAGACAGACTTCAATGGCAGTTTTAGAAGCTACTGGTGCTGTAAGTCAATAAGGCTTAAGCATTCAGATAATTAGGCAATAAAATTATTAATCGAATACTATTTGCAGCTCATTTTTTATAGGTTGCATTTCAACCAATCGTTTTTTTTTTTCTTTTCTTCTAACATCCTTTGTTTGAATATTTTTAAGTGTATTATTTTTGAGTTTGAAAACGTTCTTGTCCCAAACAGTGTTTCACTGACAAAAAGAAATTAATATATGGAAATGTTGGTGCAGGTGCTTCTACAGATCAAATTCAGAGCAAGATAGACAATAACAGTTGTAATAAAAAATAAAAATAAAAAGAGGCCAGGAAATAAAGAGGGCAGAAACGGGAGAAAAGGCAATGAACAAATAGAGCTGTTCCTGGAATCAATAATATCATGAATCACATCTCTGCGGTGCTACAGATCTTTTTCTTTTCCCTAAGAGGCAGAAAGGGTGACAGATGTAAAATGTGCAGCCTACCAATTTATAAAGCTCCAAGACAGAGCTGAGAGAGAGGCATGGATAATCCTCATTGTGCCTGAGGAAGCAGAGGGGCACGCAAAGGCAAACAGGACTGAGACAAAGAGAGGATAAACTTAAGGCCACTTAACCAGAACATTTTTCGAGTGTTTGGCGGATTTCTTAAACAAAGTCTCCCACACTTCCACCTCATTGTCATTTGTTTGGCAGAATCCTTCCTCTTGACTTCTTCCAAGTTTAAATGTTGCAACAAAGAAAAGATTTCTAATGCACTGCATCAGGCTTCTTCTCATTCACCAGTGCTGCCATCGCATGCATGGAGCTTACTTAAAGCTCTCCAATGCATATTTAACAAAGCTGGTATGAAGAGAACATTTTGTTTCAGAGTGCTCAGTGCGATCCCAGGCAGCTCGGTATACAATGATTTGGTCTGACACCAGAGAAACCAACACAAGTACTGTATTTTTCCTTGAAATGGACTAACCTCACACCTTGTCTGAAGTCATGTGGGCTGAAAGAGACAATCTCAAGCCTCTATAGCTCTTGGTTAGCTCAGTTTTGTCCAAGTGGGTTTGTCCATGCATCAACTGTGCTTTTGTCCCCCTGAATTTTTGCAAATGATATCAGAGAAATTCATATACAGAGCTCTGACAAAACATAATGTAAAGATTGACAATTTGGAACATAACCTATTTACTTCTACTATGGCATACATTATAAGTCCTGTTACTTTTTACAATAAATGTAAAGCTACAGCCAGCAAAATGCTAATCTAGTTTACCATTAGTATTGACAGCAGTTTAAAAAAAAAAGACCACTTCAATTAGAAGTTTTCCCAAAAAAAAAAATCAAACTATCAGCACTAGTTTGCTAATTTATAATATTTTATTTTAATGTGTCACTTGTAGAGGAGCTTACTTTTGGACATGCTAGCTGTTTTGTATTGTTGTTCTTGTTTTTGGTAAGCTTAGCTCATGTACAGCTGGAGGTAGTTTTATTGTACTGACTTGATAGAGGTGTCAATGATCTTAGCAGCTGTGAATTTTTCAGAGTACAAAGTTAAGGTTGAAATTATATTCTGAACCAATACTCTTTCTTCTTAAGAATGTCACCCCATCTAGTGATGCTTTTAAGCTAGTTGTTTAACCCTGTTGGCAACCCTAAATTAAGTTAGCCAGCTGCTGGTGGTAGCTTCATACACTCAACAAAAATATAAACGCAACACTTTTGTTTTTGCTCCCATTTGTCATGAGATGGACTCAAAGATCTAAAATTCATTCCAGATACACAATATTACCATTTCTCTCAAACATTGTTCATAAATCTGTCTAAATGTGTGATAGTGAGCACTTTTGCTTTGCTGAGACAATCCATCCCACCTCACAGGTGTGCCACATCAAGATGCTCATCAGACACCATGATTAGTGCACAGGTGTACCTTATACTGCCCACAATAAAAGGCCACTCTGAAATGTGCAGTTTTGTCTCACAGCAAAATGCCACAGATGGCGCAAGCATTGAGGGAGCGTGCAATTGGCATGCTGACAGCAGGAATGTCAACCAGATCTGTTGCTCGGGCATTGAATGTTCATTTCTCCACCATAAGCCGTCTCCAAAGGCGTTTCAGAG
Organism: Symphodus melops; assembly: GCF_947650265.1. NCBI lineage: Eukaryota > Metazoa > Chordata > Actinopteri > Labriformes > Labridae > Symphodus > Symphodus melops. The sequence continues at coordinate 9,924,479 of NC_136706.1, read as the reverse complement.
AATATGGCAGTACATCCAACCGGCCTCACAACCGCAGACCACGTGTAACCACACCAGCCCAGGACCTCCACATCCAGCAGGTTCACCTCCAAGATCGTCTGAGACCAGCTACTCAGACAGCTGCTGAAACAATTGGTTTGCATAACCAAAGAATTTCTGCACAAACTGTCAGAAACCGTCTCAGGGAAGCTCAACTGCATGCTCGTCGTCCTCATCGGGGTCTTAACCTGACTCCAGATCGTCGCCGTAACAGACTTGAGTGGGCAAATGCTCACATTCGATGGCGTCTGGCACGTTGGAGAGGTGTTCTCTTCACGGATGAATCTCGGTTTACATTGTTCAGGGCAGATGGCAGACAGCGTGTGTGGCGTCGTGTGGGTGAGCGCTTTGCTGATGTCAATGTTGTGGATCGAGTGGCCCATGGTGGTGGTGGGGTTATGGTATGGGCAGGCATCTGTTATGGACGAAGAACACAGGTGCATTTTATTGATGGCATTTTGAATGCACAGAGATACCGTGATGAGATCCTGAGGCCCATTGTTGTGCCATACATCCATGAACATCACCTCATGTTTCAGCAAGATAATGCACGGCCCCATGTTGCAAGGATCTGTACACAATTCTTGGAAGCTGAAAATGTCCCAGTTCTTGCATGGCCAGCATACTCACCGGACATGTCACCCATTGAGCATGTTTGGGATGTGCTTGACCGGCGTATACGACAGCGCGTACCAGTTCCCACTAATATCCAGCAACTTCGCACAGCCATTGAAGAGGAGTGGACCAACATTCCACAGGCCACAATTGACAATCTGATAAACTCTATGCGAAGAAGATGTGTTGCACTGCATGAGGCAAATGGTGGTCACACCAGATACTGACTGGTTCTGAGTCCCCAGACCCTCAATAAAGCAAAAACTGCACATTTCAGGGTGGCCTTTTATTGTGGACAGTCTAAGGTACACCTATGCACTAATCATGGTGTCTGATGAGCATCTTGATGTGGCACACCTGTGAGGTGGGATGGATTGTCTCAGCAAAGCAAAAGTGCTCACTATCACACATTTAGACAGATTTATGAACAATGTTTGAGAGAAATGGTAATATTGTGTATCTGGAATGAATTTTAGATCTTTGAGTCCATCTCATGACAAATGGGAGCAAAAACAAAAGTGTTGCGTTTATATTTTTGTTGAGTATACTTTAAGGGGAGCTCTAACAGAAACATTTTACTGAAATCTGTTGTAGGTCTCAGGTAGAACATTATGTAATGGGGGGGAAAAAATGCTAAATAAAGCTTTTTGGGAGCTTTCTGATTAAGTGTTTCTCTCTTGTGACTGAGAATTTCAAGATAAACGAAAGCTGTGAACTTTTACATAAGGCAGGGATGTCATTCAGGAGAGATATGCATCTTTTTGCTGGATTTTAAAAAAGGTGACTGTGTCTGAGGTTTTTGAGTGACACGAATAAGCCACTCCAGCCTATCAGCAAAAATGCCAACCCACTACTCTGATCCCCAAAATTGATCACATGATTCAAAATAAGCAAAAAGTGCATGTATTTATGTAGTAAGAATACTCAAAACAAAAGTAAGCATTGTGATCCTGAAACACTTTCGCTCATAATTTAACACTCTACCGACAATGCAAAATACCATAGACAGATCTTTTGGAGATTTCAGTGTTTCATGCTATAAGAAGCTAATTGAACAGCAGTAGCTTCAAGCAGATATGAGAAGCAGACTACAGGCTGTTCCCTCCTGCCTGTAGCAAGGGGACATATCTGACAAAATAAAATGCACTTTTTTTACATTTCCCTGCCTGTTTAAGTTATTAATACATTTGTTTAATTTCTTTGAAGGTTGTTTGTACTTGCAGACTGAAGCAGCGGGCTTAAAGATTAAAGATGGCTTTATGGAAGAGAAGTGACACCCCAAAACTGAAAACAGCTGGAGCTTTTCAGCGGCTGACATTCAGCCCAAGAGAGCGAATTTGTTACTTGAGGGACTGAGACTGAGACACATTTAAATGCAAATTTTCTACTTTACATTATTGATTACTACACACTCCATTGGTGGATGCGGTTTCTTTTTGTTGCATACTTTGCAGTTCTCCTGTATTAGTAGTTGTTTGTGGAGTCCCATAACAGAGCCTTTTTAATCAATAACCTCAGCATCAGTAAGTAAAGATCGTTTTTCTTAACAACCTGTTTGAAGACGACACACCACTGCTGAAGAAAGACCGAATATTGCAAACTGTCTGCAACTAATTCCTTTTTTGGCAAGATTCACCTTGTTAACAAAGCTTGTTTGTGTTTTTTTTTTCCAAACAGTCTGAAGACCACCCTGAAGAAGAAACAGTCTGGTGATGTGGTGAACCTCTCAGGCATACCGCTGTCGGGCCGAGACGTCCATCGTGTGGCTTTCTACCTGCAGAGCAGCAGTGACGCAGTGTCTGCTGTGGACCTGAGCTTCACTGAGCTGCAGGACGAAAGCTTAAGGCTGCTGCTGCCTTCGCTCGGCTGCCTGCCCAAACTGTCTATACTGGCCATCAATGGAAACCGTCTGACCATGGGCATCTTGAAAGACTTGACAGATGCTGTGAAGGATCCGAAGAAGTTCCCAAAACTGGCCTGGGTTGACCTGGGTAACAATGTGGATATCTTTACCGTGCCACAGCCACTGCTTGTGGCCCTGCGGCGCCGTTTTGGTTTACGTAGCAGCCTCCCAACCATTTATGAGTACAGAGAGGCTCAGGGAATCAGTGTCTCCATGCCAAACATGGAGAACTCTGTGGAAGAGCCAAGCCTCTGTGAGGAAGGCGATGGAGATGAGGATGACAGAGATGACGAGGACAGACTGGAGCTTCGAGCTTGGGGCTTCAGAGAAGAAAACATCTCAAAAAGTGTGTCATTGAACTTCTGTGGGAGGTGATCGATCGGAGCTGCTTTCTTTTAAACTGAGTGTCCCTAATATCCCTAAGAATCACCTCAACCCTGAGTCGGACCTCCTCTGTTGGCAGGTGTCATCGTGGCAGAAGCGAGCAGTGACCCACATGTGTCTGTGAATATTGTGTCTGCCTGGATTCTCCACAGCAGAGGCAGCTATTAAGACTTCATTTACATGAATGAAATGTCATTTTCCCAGGAGCTGCTGAATCAAACATTCATGCTGTTTACAGAGCATCCAGTTTCTGAAACATTGTGGTCATGCAGGTTCAAGCTTCTAGCTTTTTCCAATGTCCAGTGGAGGTGCCAGGGGTCAAGTGCCTTGCAAAAGGGCATCTCAATAGTAGTGCATGAGAAAAAAGGGAGCGTTGCAGATTCCTCTAGCACATTTACCCAACTGAATCTGTCTATTTGACAACGTAAACCCGGCTGCAACATTTCTCTAATAAGTAGGAATAAGTCCATGAAGCTTCATATCCAACTTCAAATTAAGTTTTATTTCAGCAATCCAATATTTTGGGTATAATATATTTTTTGAGTCATAAATTATGCTTCCAACATATATCTGTCATTACACAGCGTTTGTTAACCCCTCGTTCTGATATAAATCGTGAGTGATGGTGTGCAATAAAACATATTGAATCCCTTACATTTAAATGTTTGGTTCTTCTGCTTCACTGAGTAAGGGTATACTAAAGCTGCAGTTGTAGAGGGAAAGCCTCGTTCTGATGGTGATGACACACACAGTTGGGGTGTGAGCTGGCGATGAACTGATTACTGCTGTTATCAGGCCTCGTTAGGTCCCTTCAGGCTCAGACAGTGAGTGGAGAGGTTCTTTTTATTCCTCAGTAAATTGGACTAACCCCACATAATTCGTACAGTCTGGGTGGATGAATGATTATAATAATGAATCACACACCACACGCAATGACAAAGAGTCCCACGATGTTTTTAAGGCACACACAGAATTGACAATGAATCTGTTACAAACAGCTCTGTGTGCACATCTGTGTTGTGGCATGAATATAGAGTTTGTTTTTGTCTTTTCTTCAAAGTGAAGTTATTGTTTTTTGGAAATAAAAAAAAGCATTTAAATGGGCATGACTGTTAATTAAAGAAGTAACATCAGATCCCGCAGGAAGAGAGCATGATTACATGTGGTTTATTATGACTACTTGTATAGGAATACTCTTGCGGGTATTTGATAAAACCTGACGCATGTGAACCCAACACTTCATCCTGCCTACAAATGTTAATGTGATCTATTCTATTTCCATGCTCTTTTTCACGATTGTGTGTTTGTGTCTACAGGGATATTAATTAACAGGATGCTTGTGTGTGTGTGTGTGTGTGTGTGTGTGTGTATGGGTGCGAAATTACAGTGTGTGTTGTGGACATGCAGAGTAAATTTCTACCTTTGATTGTAGAAATTAAATGTTTACTCATTTGCACTTTAAGGACTTGAAGTCTTGTGGGTCGCTGTTGATAGAAAAAAATCTCTTTATCTTAACTGTTGGATTTTATGGATCGACCATCAAGTTTTGCACAAATCAGTCAGGATCAACCCATTTGTACATTTCCTTAAGTTTGACTTTGCCCCATTGAATCAATATCCTTTCCTTCATGATAAACTGTATTTGCCTGGTGATGCTTCCAATATAAAGTTGATTTGAAAAAATATTTTGTGGAGTTTTTGCTGTTGGGTGAACACATTTGTGATTTTGCTAGAAATGTGAACAATTGTTGTGCATCGTCAGTAACATGAAAGTGAGACATCTCCTGGCTGAGAGAGACATAGTCCTATGTATTAATTAAAGGTTTTGTTTTTTTTTAAACTCTAAACAGAGTTGATGAACCTCTAAATCAGAAGGAAAGACACGTTTTCTCGAAATTCATATTTATGAAGAATATTTTCTTTAAAAATCTGATTGAACTTTTGACAATGTTTATATTTTAACCTCCATTATTTGGTATTTTTTGGCCACTTTGATGGAGCAACAACATGTTGCAAATAAACACTGACAGATCCTTCAGAGGTGATGATTCACACCCATTTTATCATATTTGAGATCATGTAATTACCTACCAAAAAGTATATAGCCTAATGTATAAAACAGGTTTACTCTATCTGGGATTATTTTTGACATTTAAGTGTAAACATTCTCATTAAATTCTACATATTGTGCCTTTAATAAAACTATTTTCATAAAAGCGTTATAAAACTGGAACCCCACATGAATGGAATGACTATTTTTCATTTTTGACATTGTTATGCTTGCTGTAAGAATTATTTATTTCAGATCCTGAAATCCTCCATGCTTGGTTTGTAGTTGTATTCCCTTCTTTTACCTGTCCAGTACATATGTTAGTTTTACCACAACTTTTTGAAAATGACTGCTGCATGTTTATCATTTAGAACAACAGAGAATTTCATTATGAAAAATTGCATTTTATATTAACAGAGACGATTTTACTCTGTATATGTTTTTTGCAGTGTGCGAGATATAGTATTGTGACGACCCCTGGATGTGAGTTTTCCTCCTGCTGCCTTGTATTTCTACCCTCTTTCATTGAGCCAGGTGCCTTCAATGAAAGAGGGGAGGAGCCACTTGACTTGATGTTGTGCAACTGGGCAGACAGGGCCTCAGTATTTGGCTTCCCATTCTCTCTCTCTCTCTCTCTCTCTCTCTCTCTCTCTCTCTCTCTCTCTCTCTCTCTCTCTCTCTCTCTCTCTCTCTCTCTCTCTCTCTCTCTATCTCTTTCTCTCTGTCTTTCGCATTTTTCGACTTTCATCAACTTTCAAACTGTGTGGTCTCCTTGTTTGTCCAGCTCAGTTAACCTTGGTTATGAGAGTACAGTATGTAATGCTGAAGGTTAGAAGTACCTCACATACATTTTAGATTAATAGATGACTCTGTGTTTTTTTTTCAGCAGCAGCTGGTTTCCATGTCAGCATTTAATACAGCGTGAGCATGAGACCGGTGCACTGTTTGGACATGTCAGGGATAGAATAATATCAACATCCTGCTGACTTGTAGCTGCACTGCAAGCCAAGCATTTTCATGTTCACAGGGGGGACAGCCTGAGGCCATCCATCTTCGATTCCTCTTCTTCTCTCTCAGAGTAATCGAGGAGTGTCAGATGGCAGAGGATCCTCTTGTTGTTTGTAGCCAATGCTGAAACACCCTGCAAACCTTAAACCTTATTTCTGTGTCTCTACTGTTCATCAGACATAAACAATGTCTCACTGCAGCCGTGGGGAGTAAGGAAACGTACCATGAATAAATTAGACCAAGTTAGAAAATCCTCCACGTGTCTTACTGACAATTAGTTTAACTGTATGGACTTGTTGTTGTATAATGACATATTGAGCACAGCTCAGTGTTGTTAGATGTTTTCAGGTCCATGGCTTCTATTTGTTTCAAGGTAAACTTAGACCTTTCAAGTGTCATTTTTGTCCATATGAAAGTGCTGGTGATCTTCAAGTTTGTGACTCACTTCCTGTATTCGTTTTTCGACTCAAGTGCATCAAAACAAGAGTAAAAACAGTTCAGAGCATTTGCAAATTCAAAATCTAAGTCAAAGCCGTCTAAAGTGACACTGCTGCTTTTTGACTATTTGAGATCTGCAATGGCTTGCATGCTTGATCAAGCTGTTACTTTGAACAGACTATGTGAGCAATGCTATTTTTTGACATGCTTACATGGTACAGTAAACAGTATCTGCAGAATGCAGCGTGAGAACATGTGACATCCGCAAGCTCATCCAGATCATCAACACATAACTCTTTAAACACGTCCCGGTCATTGCAATCAAAACCCTCCAACAAACAGCTCACAGACTCCTTTGTCCCGTCCTTAATGTCCTTGGTCTGGACTTTGTGTCTCTTTAAAACCGTTATGTATGTAGACAGTGAAGGTGCTCGCAAATGTGTGTGTCAGCCTCAGAGGAAGTGGGAGCGATGTTTATACCATAGCAAAAATGTTCAGAAAAAATCTACAAGCTGCGATGAGATTGTTTTCTTTATACAGTTTATTCACAACAACAAATGAAAGCCTTCATTTAATTAGGATTTATTGCAGGACTGTTGTTTGTTTTTGTGACATTGCTGAAGAGTTTTGTTAATCTCTTCTCATGATAGATGCCTGGAAGGCTTCATTATCTTCATCTCAAAAAGCTCTCACTCCTTGTTTACTGAACTCACACTTACTCATCAAGTCAATACTCTGTGACCAGGTCAAACTCAGAAATGGTGTAGTAACATGTCAAAGGTTAGAACACAATGAACTGCACTGATGTAGGAGGCAGAGGAAAGGTTTTCATTTGTCCCTCTTTTAGTTTCTACTTCTTGTGATTTGACAATAGTACAAACTCGCTCACAACATCTTCCCTTATAGGGCAACACACAAAAGTGTACTAAGTAAAGGTAGTTCAAATATAAAAGGTAAAATTACTCATTCTCCAAACTTTGCTCCTACTTATGTACACACAAAGTAAAGCTTTTAAAGGTGAAGTACTCATGCTTCCAGAAAATATGAAAATACTAAACAGCTTTAATGCTTCATTGAAGTAACAAGTTCGTCTTTCAAACGTTACATGTTCAAACAAGAAGCAGTATTATAAAATAACTGTGCATAACATATCGAAATAAAAGCACTCATTCTTCAAAAATGGCCACTAAGACTCATGCATTTTTATTTTATTTTATTTAACGGGTAACAAAAAGTGAAATAACAAAAAGTGCAGTTCTGTACCAAAACCAAAGGTTGAATACTTACAGCATCACAAGTACAAGTTCTACATCTAATCCAAGGTATAACAGAGAAAAGTGTTTCAACTAATGTACTTTAAGTATTGAAGGTAAAAGTACAACAAGGTACAAAAGAAATGTATCTAAAGTCTGAAAAATAATAGTAATTACTATTGTAAAATGGTCCCTGGGACTGCAACATTTTTAAAATATAATTGAAGACTAAATACAACATTACTCAAATGTTTTGGAAGCCCACACACAATTCACTACATTAACTTTAGATATTAAGGGTCAAAGTACCCACTCTTAAAAGAATTGGCCCTGAAATAGTTTTTCTTTCAGCTAGCACTACATTACATGTCCCAATTATTAAAGGCACACGTGCCCCATCTAGTGGTCATTATTGGTAGTACAGAGTATAGTTGGCAGGGCATGTGCTGACAAGAAGTAACTCGGTTTCTTTTTGTTAACTGGAATCAAATCTGACCATCTTCTACTCTGCCTAAATATTTCTGTCCTCAGCATGAGAAACTTAAGGTACGAGGCCTGCAGATGTTCACAGTCTTCAAAGGAAAAACAAATGAACGTTTATGGGAGACTGATTCTTTGGAAATTCAATTTGTTACTAAAGCGTTTACATTTTACGCAAAGGATATGTTCCAACTACATCTGGCCTGTGTGTGTGTGTGTGTGTGTGTGTGTGTGTGTGTGTGTGTGTGTGTGTGTGTGTGTGTGTGTGTGTGTGTGTGTGTATGTGTGTGTGTGTGTATGTGTGGCCTGTAGTAATCGCGGCTGATAATTAGGTGTAATGGGGGAGTATTTGTTCATGTTGCACAATCTTGGAGGAATTTTGGACATTCTCCCACAGTAGATGCTATTACCCCTCACATAGTCTGAACTTGTCATCTGGTTTTCATCCAACGTTACTTTGTAAAGTGGACTGACAATAAACACCCAGAAGAATTTTTAAAAAATCCCCAAGAGTGTATTGTGTTTCGGTTTTTCTCTTCTATTTCCATCCAAATGTTACGCAAAGGTTTCCCGTATATGTGTAAATTTTTATCCCCATCATTTCCACAATGTGGATGACTGTTCTCATGAACTGTATAAGTAGAAACAGATTAACTGATCAGATGAAGTATCAGATACATTGTGCAACAGGCTTAGAATGGTGAGCAGCTGTGGGAACAAAGCACGGTGCAATGACAGTCAGTGTGAGAAGAAAGTTTTACTCTGTAGGTCCAAAATGTCATTTTAAAAAGGACATAGGGGAGTGTGTGGAGTTAAATGCTTCTGAACAGAAAACAAATCCTCAAAAAGTGTAATAATTTAAGCACGGAAGAAGATTAGGCCTACATATACATTATTTTTTGTTTGTGTAGGCAACAGTAAATTGACAGTAAACACAGTCAAATTGTCTTTTTAAACTGTGAATGACTTTAACTTTTACACTCTGATTAAAAGAAGAGACACACATGAGCCATCCAGAGTTTTTTTCGGTGTTTTTTTTCGGTGTCAGTATGCTGTAATATATCTGCATATTGCAAAATCACCAGAATGCCTTTGAGTCATCTCCCACCTGAGGTCTGATCCTTCGATGCACTCTCTCTCTCTCTCTCTCTCTCTCTCTCTCTCTCTCTCTCTAGATGAAATTCAGATTACATAATTTACATAAGCAAAACTACATTTCTGTTGGGCAGTGGGCATATTTTCCTACTTATTCCCAGTCATTGTCACTCCTCTTGTCTGTCAGGTGTAGTAGGTGCATGTGTGTTTGTTTGGGTGTGGGTGAGCCAGATCGGGCAGACCGGATCCAGTACATTATGGACAGAAAAAAAAAAAGACTGACTTTTTTAGAGTCAGAATCCTAAAAAAAAAAAAAAAAAATATTTTTTCAGTGGCCCTAATCCTCTGCCATAAATAAGCGCTTCAATAATTTATAAATAATAAATGGACAAATATGTTCTGCTTCTGACTTGTCAAATTTAGAGATTGTCTGATTTTCAGTCTTATGTCTAATTGAAAATGTTTTAAACTGCTGAAAATGCACATGGTGACACTCTTGAAAATATTTTAAAAGTAAGGCTTTTCCCTTGTTCCTTCACTCCAAAAGAATGGACTGTAGGTGACATTTTTAATGAGGTAGTCAATGAAATCCATTTTCTCAAGTGTCAACATTTAGGAGGAAATGAAAGTGGATCATTTTTACCAGGGTGATTAACGTTTTTCAAAATAAAACTTTATCTGCTTTTTAAAATATTTTAGGAAAAAATCAGACTGATCTAATTTATTTCTTTTCTGCAATCTTTTATCTAGAAAGCCTCTTAATAACGTTCAAACAAACCTGAATGTGTTGGTGAAACAATGTGTGTCAAAGAAAAAGATGATGAAGATTTCACTTCATGGAAAAGTTGTGAGGAAACTTTTTTTTTAAAAATTGATTTAAAAAAAAGTGTTAACACTAACAAAGTCTCATTTATTGAGGGCTGCGTCAAGATGTATCTAAACTGATTATTTGGGTTTTAAACAGATACAGTATGTGGTGTCTTACTGTTTGTATATAATTTGGCTTCACTAATGGGCCTTTTATGGTTTCAGATTCTTTATACAGCATCTAACAGCTGAATACACTGTTAATACTATCTGGAAACATCTGGCACCAACAAACACCTCACAAAAATCTCAAACATCACTTTTTGGCTTTTCCGGAGTTTACTCTCAAACTTGAGTCTGAAGAACATTACATTTATTCTTGATGGTCTGACGTTTGATGAGAAACGATGAAGAGCTATAACAGGGGATCTTTAAACATTTCAACGGATGTGGCAGATGTTTCTCATCTGACTCAGTTGAAAAGCAACAAGCTGTTTACCACATTGTTCACAGTTCATGTCGGTAAATTAACACTATAACCATTGAGTCAGTGCTCTGTCACGATGTAAAAAAGTCCAAAAATGGTTGTACTGACAACATTCAGTGTAGCATCAAGACTGTTCTGCTTCTCCATAAAATCACATAACATGTGAAAGGCTCATAGACATTACTGTCAAATGGGACAAAAGGTCACAGTAAGTGTATGGGGCTGAGGGTGCTGCAGTACCTAAAACAAACAAAAGAAAAACCACCACGATATTAATGCTTTAAATAATGGTTGCCTTATTTTTACTGGGTTGTGGGATGTGATTTTACAATTCATAATCATTCATATATTTTAAAATATTTCTTGTGATGTTACTTGTAGTCCTGTATCATCACTGCTTTCTGTTATTCTAAACTATAGGATGAACATGTCATAGGATACATCTCTGACTGGGCACATGTTGCCACAATCCCTGATTATCTAATGTGAAAGTGTGTTGCCTGATGAACTTCTGAAATAGATATGAGTTTATGATGTTAAATATATAATAACACACATTATCCTGTGCATCAACATATATGTACAATTTGCAAATTTGGTGCAACAGCAGTATAATGTCATCATGTTAACTGACTTTTTAAACTGGATTCATAGTGCTCTGTAGCGCTTTTGCATCGCTTATTATTCTAGTCTTTCCTGGTAATTATTGCTTATTTATCTCTATTCTATTTTTTTTACAGTCTAAATTATCTCTATACTTCTGTATTGTGTTGTTGAGCAATGGCAATAACCTCATTTCCCCCTGGGATCAGTAAAGTATTTCTGATCTGATCTGGGGTACGTTTGAAATCTTTGGTTAAAGCTTCATCAAAATCCCAACATTCAATGTCTTTAAAACGTTGACAGATCCATTTATCAGAATTAGAAATGTACATTTTCCAGTAAACGTGTCCCACTTATGAGAGATTAGAAGCTGACATATTTCAGAAGATTTACCTAAAAAAGGAAAACGTTGATGTACATTTAAAAAAAAGTTTTCAGTGCTGATGGCTCTTTAAAAATAAACCTGCTTGCCTTGAATGAAATGAGGTGGCTGCAGATTTCCCCTTTATAAATAGGTCAATATGGCACAGTGTGCATTGCTCAACCTTTCTAAAATACGGTGAAGTGGTATGTTGTATAAAAATCAAATCAAAGCTAAATGCACCCTCACAGGTAATGTGTCTGCTTCTTTCAAACGAAAAAGAAGTTTGCCCACATTAATACTTCAATACAACTTTGATGTTTGAGCCCCGGGACAGAATATTCAGGCCAAATCTGGAGCTGTAAAGTGTGTCACTGTTGGCCTGAAGGCCCCCACACATCTTTTAATGTGCTTGTGCTATTAAAATCAACATAGTAGGCTCTCTGTTTGATGTTGTGCAAACAGCATAGAATCTAAAGTGATTCAGGCAGCAGCATAAAACTCCCATTTGCATCATTGTGATTAATCGTCACCTTAAAAGTTTTTATTTATTTATTTTTGCCTCGTGTAGGAGTGCTCCAACATCTGCACGAGTTAAAAAGTCTGTTTGATTTCAGCTGCATTACACAGTTAGAGCATAATGAAGAGCACGAGCTGCCTTCCTCGCCTGTAGCTCTGTTACGTCTCATTGATAAATGATATGGTGGGGTGAAAGCACTATCTGCCGCCCCCTGCGGGTCGGCAGCGGCACTGACGTTATATGGAAGAAAACCCCTTTAATCTGTTTACTGCAGACAGCGCGCGCTCTGTCACAGCCATGCACACATGCAAACACGCACTGTCGGCTAAATATGGCGGTAAATAAGATTGTGGACGCATTTAGTTTTGGTACAAAACAAACCGTGCATGTGGAAGGCGAAAGGGATAATCCACCCTTCGGTTAAATTTAAACCATGACAAAAAAACGTGAGTTCTCCTCAGTCTGAATAATAATTAAAAAAACATTCATATTTTTTTCCTTTGCAACAAAAATTCTAATTATTCAGAATGTTTTTAAATAGGCTTAGTAAAAAAAAAAAAAAAAAAGAAGCTAAAAATATCCCTTTAATACTCATACTTGACTCATGTCAGATGCAGTGATGTTCTTGCCATAAGAAACGACTACTTGATAGAAGGGGAAAAAAATGCTAATTCACCACAGCATAACCCTTTGCTGTGAAAATAGCATGATGCGTCTGTCAGGCTCACACATGCGTCTTTACGCACGCGCACTGACCGCCCACTCCGCCGCTGTGTGTTCAGGCGGATTGGCTGCTAAAGATACCAGCTTCTGTGTGCGCGCTGTGGTTGGCTGCGGCTCTGCTAGCCATTACGTTATGCTTACTCCACACACACACAGGCAGGCAGCTGGAGAGAGGGAAGACGTAATGGTTTGATTCCCTGTGCGTTTGCAATGGTCGTCGTCCTGACTCTACTCGGCAGATTCCTCAAACGGGAGGTGCAATGAAGGTACGTGGTGATGCTGCGGTTCATTTGTGATTCGTATGTACTGACAGTGCATAATTGTGTTGTTACAGTCGCGAGACTGCACCTACAGGCAGGGGATACCTTGATGCAATTGTCAATTAAATGTGTTTGTGTGCACTTGGATGGAAACATATCAACAGGCTCTCGTTTATACGGAACAGTTCATGCTTGATTTGAACTTGTCATATTCATATTCCCTCCCTGCTGCACTTGCAACCCTCTTGGTTTGATTTATTTATTTTTTATTTCCGGGCAAGCGTGCAACCATGGCAAGGTCTCTAGTCGTCCTGATAAACAGTATGTACAGTAGCCTTTTAATGAGCCTGTTGTGACCCCAGAGTGATAGTTCAGTGGACTAAAGCCGCTGCAGAGACGTCCATTCATCGTCAGGCTCTAATCCGCTCTAATGAGATCCAGACAGAGTGAGGGGGATGTTTGGGGGATGTCTCGATGGGATGAAGAGAGATTCACCTCTCAGGTCCAACCGAGCTGGAGTCTCCTTCCGCTCTGTGCAGAGAGAGAGAGAGAGAGAGTGTGTGTGTGTGTGTGTGTGTGTGTGTGTGTGTGTGTGTGTGTGTGCGTGTGTGCGTGTGTGCGTTTGTGCTGCAGCATAGAAAAAGCAGATGATGGTGCTGTCTGTGAGCTCGAGCTCTGAGGACTGATAACGATGAAGATGATGGCGATGATGTCATTGGTGCCGTGGTGGCGGCAGGTTTGTGGAGAGTCACGCTGAAAGGTGAGGTGGAGACAGGGCTGTCACTACTTTTATCATCCACGTCATCATCATTAGTACTGTGCACATGCATTATGAAGATTACAATACAAGTGGCATCAATGTTTGTCAGTTTGCCATTAAACCCCCTTAAACCAAGAGATGCTAGATAATTAAGTAGGCTACATTCATAGCATGATGCTTATATTTACCTGTGATGAACATGCACTGAAGCATCTATTCTGTCAGTCCTGCTCCATTTCAGAGTAAGAGACAGAATTTGATGAGCAAGGACTGAGGGTTTCCCCTGAGCAGCAGCTTCAAACTAAGTAGCCGGCTGCTCCGTTCAGGCTGGTCAGATGTTGTTTGTAGCTGAAGGTTAAACATCCCTGAAGGTGAAAAAGGATACCTTACGTTTTAAACCACCTAGAGTATTTAGTATTTACAAAATAGTTGACTTTATTGAAACGCATTTAATATTTGCACGTTTTCAAAAATGACAGAAAGAATTGTCCAGCAGTTTATCACCTCGTGTTATTTTAGTCTGGCTTCTGTCCTCCACTCTGCATGAAAATCAAAAAATTCTGCAGCTCCTGTTACTTTGAGCGAACAACGTTTCTCACGTTGTACCGACAAGGAGCTGAAAACGATGAAGATGAGAGAAGAAACATTAAAGCAGTGGGTGAAACCTTAAGTGTTACTCATGTTTTGTTTTGTTTTTTGGCTAAAGGGCACGATCATTTACTGTAGGTACATTTTCTGCTGCTGAAACAACCAAAAAGGACATCGGATCACACACGAATTTAGCATTAAACACATCACCCACACTTAAGCAAAGATAATGTGTATTTCCTGGTGCTTCATCATCATTACTTGTAATATTTGTTATGCACTGGGGTCATCCATTTTTCACTTTTGGAGGGCAGCATAGTTCATCTTCCTAAAGCCCATCATCATAACTCACTGTGTCCCCGGGAATCAAAATGGACGAGATGTTTATTGACTAATCTGCTTTAAATTGAAAAGCAGCTTTTCTGCCCCTGTGGAACAGCGTTGGCTAAAGTGGGTACAAGCATACATCTGAAATGGAAAACCGTGCTGTACAGTATTTTAACGAAGCCATTTTTAATCAGGGATAGACCTATAGAGATGTTAATTTATCACATACTGTATGATACATTCACATTTCCTCTTACCATTTAATTTTCCGGCTTATTCTGTACATCCGGGATGCAAATACTCACAAATCTAAGATGAAACTATACGACGTAGCACTGCAGCCGGGCGTAGCAGCTTATGATAAATCCATAAACAGACTTCTTCTAAAGTAGATCAAGACATCAGAAGCTATAACGACAGTCCAGAGGGCACAGCAGATTCTTGTTGTGGCGCTAAATTAGACCAGTCATGTTTTTATATTGCAGGATAGTCTGTGCAGCAGAAATACATCTCTTTATTAATGCATCAAAAGAATTCTCCAGGCTAAATCCTCCACAAAGTCCTCCCCTGCCTTTGCAGTAAACCGTGTAAGTCTGTTATTTTGCGGACACAAATCCAGACTACTGGTGGCAGCTTCATGTTTTCGGTGCACATACCCGTCTTCATTGAAGTGTGTGTATGGGTGAAATTGAAAGAGAAGTATGCATTTATTGTCAAAGGGGAAAGACATTAAAGTCATTAATTAATTTTTTCGTCAACACTACTCCTTGGGCTCAAGAGTGATGCAGCTGAATTCCTCTCTGTCGGTATGAGTGACACAATGATGCCAGTGGGAAAAAAAAGAAAGAGGAAATAAAATGCACAATGGAAGCAGCGGATGATGGGATGATAGTAAAGAGGGTGATACAATGAATGACATTACACCGTTAGCATGCAGGAAACTTCACGTGAAGTGTCTTCATATTGTTCAAATGAAGGTATAGAGTCGTCGTGTTGTCAGGCTTGATTCAGTTTAAGAGAAACATCCCGGCTCAACATGACCCATTTAGACTCCATCATGTCCCATATGGTAACTGATGTCTCTGATTCAGGGCAATTTTTGAGATGCGATTCTGGAAAGCAGATTTTATGAGGTCAGAGATTGTTGTTAGTCCACATGAGGCCTGCTCGTCTTCCTCCTCCTTCGTTTGTTTTATTTATATCTGTACCTCGGTTACTTTCTGTCCTCTCAGTGGTTGTTTGTGCGCAGACTTGAGGCTGCTGGCAGCTCCCGTTTGATGTTAAAAATCCAGCAGCCAAGTGAGAAATATCTAAATTATTCCGTCACTCAGCGCTTCCAAAGGTGACTGGAAGGACAAATACATAAAAACAAAATTGCTTCCCTGGAGGCACAGCTTAAGTGATGAAGCCATGGGGGAACTGTATGTTGTCTAAGGGGGGGAAAAAAACAATGTGGTCCATGTGATGTTTTCTCTTGTCCCTTGTTTGTTCGGGACTCCCTGCCTGCAGAGCTTACAGTGTGCTAATTGAAGCGACAGAGGGAATTCATGTTGCTGGCTCATGGCCACATAAGTCTGATATCATTGGCAGACAGCAGCAGAAGTTCGTCTTGCAGAACACAGTAAATATTCCTTTTTATTGGTTGTTGTTGTTTTTTAACTACCATATGAGGGAGGATGTCTCTAACTTTTTAAGCATCTGAACATCAGGTCAAGTTTATGCCGAGGGAAGAAGTTGTTACAGAAGATAGTTTTAATGTGAGAATAAAACTAGAGAACATAATGATAAGCCAATACTTAGTATAGACAAATACATGATACAGTACACACTGTTATCTTAACATTTACAGCTTCTAGCCTTTATAAGTTGTGTAGGTTTTGTCTTCAGTGTATTATCACAGAGAATACTTAGAGACTGAGTGCTGTAACAGCTGAGTGATATCAGCCGAGTTGCCCATTGGACAGATGGACAGGTTAGTCTATACGCTAACAAACGTATTTTAGGGAAGCTAGGAAGCGTTTCATTCGACTGGAAGGTGTTTGGCTTTTGGGTAAAGAGCATTGAATGGAAATAACATAAGATCTGAATGCTCTATTTATGTTTTAAGTTCCTTCTGTGTTTCAGATTATTAATCTGTGCATTTAGAGTAATTGTAGTATAGCGGTGTTGATGTTTTCAAATAGACGGTTTTGCATAAGCTGAGTAAGCGCTGAAAACGGCTCCTTGTGAAGCAGGACGCAAAGGCTATTGGAGCAGTTATTATTTTCATAATAAAAGCTTTTACGTTTCTTTGTGTGAACGTGCGCAATTGAATTTGTCTTGACTCGACAGATGTCACGAAGGCCGGAATTACTTGAATGATTTGCACGATGGACGATAAGGAAGTTCAATAGTGGTGCTTCTCAGTCCAGATTGCAAAACTGAGAACGACAAGAATAAATTGAAAAAATATAAATCAGCCCTGATTTTCTGTGTTGGTGCCTCCTTTTTTTTTTTTTTTTTTTTGGTTGGATTTTGGGACTTTATTGTGAAAAGACAAGATGTTTTAAAGGTGCCACCTTGGCCTGTAGGTAATCCATCCAGCGAAACCATTCAACATTTCCAACGTAATGACGCGTCTAACCTTTCGAAATACGTCCTGGCTGGCTCGCTGCAGCAGGGGGAAAACCTCCCCCCCCCTCCCCCTCCTCTTCCTCACTGTGACTCCACATATAGTTGCTCATTCCTGCGCTTACATAAGCGGTCCCTAAGCAGATGGGTGAGGTCAGATCACAGGGTGTTTGTGACAAGTCAGAGCAAAGAAGAGAAGTGGCGATGCCCTGTGAATCCCATTGTTTTCCCCTCACAGAGAGCCAGGAAGCACAGAGGGCTTACATTATGCTCATGTCAGCTATTGATTCTGCAGGCCGGCGGAGGAGGAGGACGAGGGAGGAGGAGGAGGAGGAGGAGGAGGGGACAACAGAAGACATATTCTCTGCTCGCTGTTCTTTCTACCTCCCTCCCTCCTCATCAGTATGCTCCAAGGAGACGCGGCTCCCATCACGCCATCTTTGCTCTCTCTCGTCTAGCGTCCGGCCTCGTGGTCAGCAAACGGATCCATCAGACTCTGAACGCTCACAATTAACTGTGCAGGATGAGTTTCCTTTTTTTCCCGAGGACATAAACGCAACATAATGTCGACCACAAGTTGTTGGAAGTGTGGTTAAGAGTTGGGGAAACTTCTCGTCGTCTCTGTGGCTTTTTTTTTGTGCATCAAATTGTAAAGAATCATGCAGTGACTGGCGGAGGAATTTAAACTCTTGTCATTAATTGGAGCTTTTAGAGTCTGCTTGTGTGTCATTATCTGAAACCTCACAGGCTGGTAAAGAGCACTCTACATAATGTGCTGCATGATACTGTATCGCTCAGCCGTACTCTCGCTTCCTCATTCACTTGCTTGCTCGATGTTCTCTCTCAATAATGGAAGATTGTCTTCTTCAGTTTGATATGGTGTCATTGAGCAGAGGACTGTGGTGTTACATCATTATTAAGGATTCTAGTGAGGGGGATACAGAAACATTAATACATTAGCTAACAAGTCAATAATTTATTTGATAAGCATGAAAATGAATCAATCAGTTGTCATGTCCTGCTCAAAGCAATGGCAACTAAAGGGAGAGACACTAGAGTCAGTGGTGAAAATTGTATTGGGCACTCGTTAGATAGAAAAGGGCAATGAAGTAATCAAACAAGCTGACTTTTACAGTGACTGCGAGCATTGGGCCCGGGTACTGTCAGTCAGGCTGATTGGACAGCCACACCTACCTACCTACCTCTTCCATGTGCCTGCAACACCAGAGAAGAGAAGACACAACCTTGACAGGCCACATTCAAACACGTGCTTTAAATAAGAAACAAAGCAATAATAATGTGACCCCCACAGCCCTATCCCACAATCCATACATGTCATCAATAAAGATGGTTTGAGGAGTGAGGAAACACTTTGTAATGAGGAACACAGGAGGACATGATGCAACCAAACACCTCAGACTTTTCGCCGTTGTTTTTTTGATTCAGTAATTCTCATTTTCGTCTTTTATTGTGAAATATTTTCAATGCATTGGAATTAAATATAAAATACAGTCCCAACTGCAAGTGTTTAAATATGTTAAGACTTCATAACTGGTTATCAGGGTTCGTAGCAATTAATGCATAAGGATTCATTTGAATAGGATACATTTGTAAGTTTAACCTTTTAATCAAGTCCAAATACATTCAGGTGTCCATTACACATAATACCACTGAGGCACTGTAATACATTTATTTAATTTCCTTCTATTTCGAAAGAAGATGCATAAGGTGTCTCCTAAAAGGTTGTGGTTTTTTGTGTTTATTCTTTAGGCAGGGGCCTCGTCCATGTGGGCATCATGTTGTGGGCTGCTGAACGAGGTGATGGGTACGGGCACGGTGCGGGCGCAGCAACCTGGGTTCGGAGCAGGGGCCGGGCCCTTCCGCTTCGCCCCCAGTGCTGGGTACTCCACCTACCCACCCACCAGCTCAGGGAGTGCCGGACAGCTTTGCAAAGCCTGTGGACTGGCTTTCTCTGTCTTCAGACGCAAGGTAAACTAAACTATAAACTGAATGTTGTTGTTATTATTTTTTTTTCTTTTTAGACAAAACATACTCTTGCTCTGTTGATGCTGAGGTTTCTCTAAGATAAACTGTTTGTTTGGACTGTTTGCCTGCTTTCATTTCATGTCAGCATTTAAAAAAAAAAAAATCAACGTGCAGAGAGTAAACCTGCTTCAGTAATCCCTCTCAGTCAAGGTTTAGTCAGCTGCGTTCTCTTCCACTGAATTATGTAATCATTGCGTGCACTTGTGAGCAGGGTCTCCGTGATGCATTCAAGGAAACACCGACATTCATAATTACGGGGTCATTATTGTTTTTCTCTCAGGACACATTTGTTTATTTTTTATGATGTAGGTTGGCTGAACACATACTGTTTCACAGCATCATCATGTATGCAGTTTACAGGTATATCGTAGCAGGAGAGACTTTTAGGAAGCCAGTAAGTTTCCTTTGAGCAGCACCAACCTTTGCCACTTTGTCTCATCTTTTAGCTTTTTTTCAGAGCTAAATATACTATATAAAACTACCAACTCTAGTTACTACCTTTCAGAGTAATATTTGTGTCTTTAGTTGTTAACAGCGTCAGTATAATGGGATTTCCTGGGGAAACTTCTCAGATGGCTTCATTTTAATGACTGCTCTGGGCAGAGACAGGTAACATATCTGCCATTTATTTGAGACAGTTTCTACTTTTCTTTTCGTCTTTCCAATGATGTTAATTGCAGATCCCCCGGGCTCTGTCTTTGAGAACACTCACCATGCATATTCACTGTGGCATTTGAGTTAAATGGCAGAGTATTTCTGTCTGTCTGGAAGTCAAACGCTCAGAGATACTGATGAATCACTGCTGTTTTTACTTTTATACCACTTTATCCTCATACACACACATACACACACTCCCCCTGACTCCCTGGACACACACATTAGTGTGTCAGCGTGATATTTTTATAGTGTTAAAAAAAAGCGTCTGGGGATTAACTAAACTATTGAAGAAAAGTATGTGGTGGTGTTGTTGGAAATATGCTACTGGTGGACCAGAACATGTTTGTGAGAAGTGATAAGGAATTGCTCAGAGACGGGCTGACCTGCTTTCTGCACATTTGAAGTGTCAATCTACTGTCTGCTCTCTATCGGGAGGCAGTGTGAAGACTGTGAAATGTCAAACATCACCAGGAATCGCTCGTAGCTTTTTCTCTTTTTCTTTATTCTTTCTAAGAAGTTACAGAGCACATAGTTTCTAATGCTTGTCTTTGTCGAGGGGATTCACCAAAGACAGCTGACTGTCTATCAATAAAATCACGATCCCAAAGTGAAATGGAGCCTTTGTTTTATTCATAATTATCACAAGATTTATTTCTTCTATGAATACATTTGTACATTTTATTGTCAAAAATGATGCCATATTACATTTTCAATCATAGATTTTGAATAAATTTAATAGGAAATACCAATTATTATTTTCCCAACAGAACATATTCCGATGGCTTGTTTTTTTGCTATTAACCAGCAACATCAGTGTATAATTAAGCAATTCTTATTATTTTTTCTAAAATTGTGTTTTTCTTAGATTTATTTGGTGATCTTATGCCTCTTTATCAATGGATAAAGTCAGACAGAGTCAGCCAGGGTGAGAGAAATGTTGG
This sequence comes from Symphodus melops, assembly GCF_947650265.1. Classification (NCBI taxonomy): domain Eukaryota; kingdom Metazoa; phylum Chordata; class Actinopteri; order Labriformes; family Labridae; genus Symphodus; species Symphodus melops. The sequence goes on along the minus strand of NC_136706.1, from coordinate 9,903,524 downwards.
CTCAAATCCAGTGACAGGTTTTGAAGATGGTCTAACACTGAACAATGGATCTGGTTTTCATTTTCAAAAACAAGTCAGTTTTTTTTATCCAGTGTTGGCAGTGAACTTAAATACAATGTTGTGTTTTTAATTTGAATCCAATATCTGCTTTTGACATCAGTCCCAGGTCAGGTTTTGACACTAAAATTTTGGTTTTGATGTCATCTCAGTCTGGTTTCCATATCCAGCCAAATTTCAATGCAACTGACCAACATATTGAAGAAGCTTTTGAATACAAATGTTTTGTCATTTGTCATATGCGTGTTAAAGAAACAACTAATGAATGATGATACATTTTCTGCTGATCGACACGACTAAATGGATTATGAACAAGAGGTTTTGGTGCTCTTCCCAACATATGACAAAAATATGCAGGAAAAGATAACGTGCAAAATCATCATGCTGATGATTAGTTCCATCCACTCTTTTTTAATATCAATCAGAACTATTTTAATCACGATGATTAGAATAATGATTCCGAAGAAAAATAATTGTGAAATGCGCAAGTTTTATCATGACTGAAATTGTGCTCGAAGTTAATTTATTCTGATCCTCTATTATCACCCGCGTCCCTTTTATGATGTAGTGCAAGTCAGTAAAAACAAGGAAAGTAATGACGTTACTGATTACTCATTTGAATATAAATGGGGACTTTTGTGTTATTTATTTAAACAGAAGCTTCAGTGACTACGCCTCCATCATTTCGCCCATTATTTATCATTTAAGTCTTTGAAAGGATTCTCAGAAGATGCTTAAGTTATTCATGAAAAGTAACATGGATAAATAGTTTACTGGGCTAACGCTGAATGCCTGTTTTTGAAATAATGAAGTTTCTTAAATGGTGTCGAAAATGTTTCCTCAGTCAGTTTTAAAATAGTTTGTGATCTCGTCTCGTCTCTCCTTCAGCACATCTGCTGTGACTGCAAGAAGAGTTTCTGCGCCCTATGCTCAGTGCTGCAGGAGAACCTGCGCTGCTGCACCACCTGCCACCTTCTGCGTGGCACCGCCTTCCAGAGGCCTCGGCTCATGCAGCTGAGAGTTAAAGACCTGCGCCAGTACTTGCTGCTGCGTAACATCCCCACGGACACATGCAGGGAGAAGGAGGACTTGGTGGACCTGGTGCTGTGTCATCAAGGGACGAGGGAAACCCCAAGACCGATGGTGGAGGAGGAGGACGAGGAGGAAGAAGAAGATGAAGAGGAGGAGGAGGAGGACACGAATGAGGAGGAGGAGGAGGAGGAGGAGGAGGGGGAGGATGAAGGGGGGGATGACGACACGGACAGTCTGCACTCGCTCCCAAACTCGCAGGCTGCCTCGCCTCCCTCTGCCACACGCTCCGCCTCTGAACAGTCTGTGATCTCCGCCTCTCAGGGAGACGTGCTCAGCCCCAGTGACAGCTCAGGGACCACCAGCCAGGTGTGTGTGTGTGTGTGTGTGTGTGTGTGTGTGTGTGTGTGTTACGTTTTCTCTCCTCAGTTACATATGCCATACTTCCATCACATCTGTCCTCATTCTATCAAAGATCGTTAAAATTCAAAGGTGAAATCTGCTTCTTTACAAGTTTCGGTTTGACTGTTTAAAGTCGGGAGATCTTCCTACAAACTGACAAACACCCTCTTGTTTATCTCTTCCTATGTCAGATGTTATTTTATTGTATTTTGGGTTAGGCTAAATATGTCTTCAATATTTATTTCTTCATTTTTTTCCTCCATTCACACAGAAGAAGATTTGCAGCACAGTGTTCAGCAGCATGCAAACGTGACAGCTGAAAACAGCTGTGTGTGTGTGTGTGTGTGTGTGTGTGTGTGTGTGTGTGTGTGTGTGTGTGTGTGTGTGTGTGTGTGTGTGTGTGTGTGTGTGTGTGTGTGCGCAGAACCGTTAGACTAGCCAACGATGCAGCTTAAGCTCTTTGCCTTTTTTAGGTCGGTTACATGGCTGAGTCTGTTATGTAACAGGCCCACAGGTTGAGAACTCCCCACAGCGTCACAGCTGCAGCCTGACAGCAGAAACACAACAGAACATCCCTTCTCTCACACCCAACACACTCCATCTTTTTTTATTCCAACTGTGATTTTCTTGCATGGGAAGTTTTTCATATGCCAGATAAACAAGTCACAGGAGAAATGTATTTGTGCTACAAAAAATTCTTCCACTGCAAAGCTTAATATTGTGTTATTTTTTAACTTTTTAATGACCTAAATACTTTCAAAATGTATTTGGTATAGCAAAAAAAAAACCTTGAATTCCACAATCAGACTTCAGCGTCTTGCACTCTCTGATTTTAACCAGAAATACTCTGGTACTTTCTGGTAAAAACTTTTCAAACCGGGTGTAATGAGGAAGCTGCTGCATCTTGTAGTCAGATAGAACAGGCGCTAGTGAAACCACATAGAAGTGCAGTTGTAAAGTTATGTGACTGTTCTCCAATATGGTGTCATTACAAAACTCCAGCCTATAATATGACCATGCCACCTTGGCCTCTGGGGGACTTGAGACTTCTAAATTTGTGTAATAGAGATGAACTACATTCATTTCAATAACTAAAGGATCGATATTCTCTTCCTGGGTTTTTCTTGGTTTTTGTATTTACAATTGAGACCAGCAGTCTGTGGCGTGATGGGGATTTCCTTTATCCTCTTATCCACTTGACACTTGGCTAAACCTTCAGAAAAACTCTACTGGGCTGGTGTCCACCATTTATAATGATTTGGTCTACGAAAGTGCCAAAACTCTGGGGGTGACTAAATCCTAGAATCGTGACATTGAAAGACAAAACTCTGATCTACACTGGGATAATATTTACCAATATACTTATTGATGATTTGATTTGGAACAACGATTAAACCTTTCATAACCCCTTATTTTTTAAATAGTAATGTCTTCAGCAGCTTTGAAAGCCTTACGGAAGTATTTGTTCTTTAAATGCGTTTCATTTTTTTACTTCCACACGGTACAGTTGGTAGACTGATGTCTAACATGAAGTCAAAGAACATTTGTGCTCCACAGAGGTTTAGCACTTTTTGTGTAACAGGACTCGTGCTCCTCTTTGTGTGTCGGAGGAATTCAGCCTGCGTACAAGCCTGATGTTTGAACTATACATTATTAACACAACTCCAGTGCAGGTCTGCTGAAAAAGGGACAGAAGATTCCACTTTTTTTATAGTGTTGAGGCAGCATGACATCACACTGTTTTGAACTTGCTTCAGTTCTTTTGTGGAGCAGATGAAAGAATAACTTCTTCTCTCTAAAGCGCATAAATGGCTGAGATTAACAGAGCTTCACGCCAAATACCGTCTCTGCTGTTCTGCTTCATTTATTCTTCTTTCATCCAGCAAAATGCTGACCTCCCCCTTCAAAGAGAATAATTAAGTGTGCAGTTAGAGCAACAACAAAGTCTCGATTCTTTTATTAGATATCCGAACAGTAGCAATTTAAAGAATGAGATCACAGAGAGCTGTGAAGTCATATTGTTTCGTGGCGTTGATAGTGATACAGAAGCACATAAAATTCTACATTGTAATGGGGCACAAAAAAAAAGTCATCAATCATGTTAAGGAATGGAAAAGGCCTCTAATCTGCAGTCAACACTTAGTTTTAACAGCACATGCTGAAGGAGAAACATTATTTATTTAGATTAAATGGTAAAATGATGTGATTTTAAAGGTGGACATGAAATGTATGTTGTTGATTTGTTCTCAAACAGGAACATGAGGGCACTCCAACAGCGTCCCTCTTGAACCTGGAGCCCACAGAAAATATGATGGAGGTATGATGCTCTTTCATAACTTTAAAGGTCACATATTATCTTCTTCAACCAGTTTCAGTAAGTCTCAGTGCTAAACAAAACATGTCTTTGAAGTTTATTGGTAAAAATCCTGCCATATCCTGTATTTGACCTACAAACCCCTCTATTTCAGCCCTGCTAAGAATAGGCTGTTTCTGTGTCTGTAGCTTTAAATGTAAATGAGCTGTGTTTGACTGCGCCTCCCTGTGGAAGCATATGTGGCTTGGGCTTTCTTGCCCCATACCTATTTGTTTAAAGTGAGAAGGCAGACTAAGAGGGCAGAGCAAAAACCTTGCTGTGGGAGTGTCACCCACCTGGGGGAGGGGTCACTGCCCTTTGTGATGTCATAAAGGGAAAATGTCCATACAGACTGTTTGAGCACTCTCACTCTCTCTGAAAAGTGGACTTTTTGCATAATTGGGTTTTTTAAACAGACTAGGTAAACATATTAGTGTTAGAAAAATGAAGATGAAGATTATTTAGCACAATATGTGACCTTTAACAAACATTATTGTGATGACGAGGCTTTCAGGGATGCAGAAAATGTTGGTAATCAACAGCTCCTGTTACTTTTGTGGATTGCAGGTCAGTCCGGCAACGCAGAGGAGGATCAGGGCTTCGCTGTCTGATCTGGACAATGAGGAGGCAATAGAAAACCTCTCTGTCCGCCAGCTCAAAGAGATCCTCGCCAGGAACTTTGTCAACTATTCCGGCTGCTGCGAGAAGTGGGAGCTGCTGGAGCGAGTGCATCGACTCTACAGAGAAAACCAGCAGAACAGAAAGTCCAGTAAGAGAAATAGTTAGTTTTTGTCTAGTCCTATCCTTTTTTTAAACAACAACATTTTGTGAGATAAAAACACTTCTTTCTTTTCTTTTTTTCTTTTAGTGGAAAATGTCAGCATAACAGCAGGTAATTGTTTTTTTAGCATAATACTTCCACGTTTAGAATGTTTTCACTGCCTTATAATTTGAACACTGATGTTAACATATTTAACCAACATACACAATGTAGTTATTTTAATTTCATGTGATTTCAATGATGCTGTTCTAAGTTAAAGGGTAAAGGCACTAAACTAATAGATGTTTTTTTTTACTACTGCCCCTTTTTTTATCTATAAAGTGGTTGCATATCCTCCACCTCTCTGCAACAGTGGTGTTGGAGGTAAGATGTTTACATTAAAAGAAGCCACCTTGCAGCTCCATCTCCTCATAAACATCAACATTGACCATATGATAATTAGAAGCTGTATTCTCAGTTCTCTCTCATCCTATATATAATCACATTAAGGTCACTTGAGCCATTATCATCCAGTGTCTTCAAATTTTGCCACTGCTTTTTTTCCCCCCAGTGTCTATTATTTCTTTGTATTTTGACAGACAGCTTCACTTCCTGTCAATAATGCACTCTGTGAGAGCTTTTATCTCTTGATGAGCCCTCCTATTACTGCACTGGCAGCATGCCTCCATCAGGTGTAACTGCATTATGAATCTTCCTCAAGGATCTCTTGTTGACATAAAGAGCTTGTATCTTATTAGCCCACTTAATAGTCAAGCAGCATGCTGTAAGTAGAGGGACAGCAGACAGGGAGAACATCGATCGGCTTAAATGTATCTGTCGTTCAAGATGCAGGCAAACAGAGTCAGGTTTAGGCCGATGAGCTGTCAATCAGCGATCCGACATTTAGCTATGGTACGTTCTGTACAGGAGTCATTTGTTTAACTCTTTTGGGGTTTTTTTGGTTTAGTCAGAAGAAGTGATAAAAGTTAAGTCACTGATTAAATGTTGCCCTGTTTTTGCATATTGGTGAGGTTTAAATGGTCAGGCTGTGGCACAGATGAGAAGTGCAATTACTTGACTTGAAGAAAAAGATTGAACAAGGAGTATAAACACAACCTCTTTTTCCAAACTGTTCAGTCTTTCCTTTTCCAACCAATTTAAGGTTGTTTAGGAAAAATACAACTCAGTTTTTTTTCTGCACTTTGTACACATTTAAGGTCACTCTGGAAAAATACACCTTTTATTTGTTTCTTGCACTTCAAAACATTTTTAAAAAAAAGATCAAATAACCTTTATTGAAAATAAACACTTTAAATTTATAACTGTACTAAAAGAGACTTAGTGAATAATACGTTTAGTGCACAGTAAATTCAAGGATATCACCTCATATAATTAATTAAATCAGTTAATCACCGCTTTGCTTAATGTGCATGTCTTACACTTCATTACATCATTCATCATTGGTTCATGCAATACCTGCTTCCACAGTATGGTACATAAAAAAAATCTTCTAACTTCTTCTTAGTTGTTTTTTCTGCAGAGTAAGAGTATCACAGTACATTTTTTTTTTTCTGTCAGCAGATGGTGTCAAAACTCAGCTGGCAGCAGATGAAAACCTATGTCGCATCTGCATGGACGCCATCATTGACTGTGTGCTGCTGGAATGTGGTCACATGGTCACCTGCACCAAGTGTGGAAAGAGGATGAGCGAGTGCCCCATCTGCAGGCAGTACGTGGTGCGGGCCGTGCACGTCTTCAAGTCTTAAAACTCTGCGTGTGTCTTTGTGTGTGCGGCGGGGAGGAGTCTCTCACTGAGGATGAACTGTTGTGCATGACGCCTGGCAGGGTCTAATGCTGCAGCCGGTGTGCGCAACTTACCCTCTGAAACCAGACAGTTGCCTCGTGCCCTCCACAGTTTGTTCTCCTTTAACTAACTCATGTTCCTGCCCCACTCCTCCTCCTGCTGGAAGGTCATCAGCTGCACCAGGACCCTCTTTCTCAGCGGTGTGATAACATAACACAGAAGAATGCCCTGCCGTCACTCCCTGCTCTCTAATCTGTTCAGTTTCACTCACAGGAGAGGAGAGGAAGAGGAGAGGAAGTGGTCCCGTGGACATTTGAAGAGGATTGTTTGGGTTAATCGGTGTGGCGAAGAGAGGCGGGGTGATAAAAATATAAGATCCCAGGGTTAGAGTCAATATGGTTTACACAGTCATGCCACATGACACTGTGTTATCTCCCTCAGTGTTCTTTAAGATGTGCAATATCAACAAAAAAAAAGAAGAGACTTACATGCGTTTATAAAGAGAATCTTTTTGTTCAGTTAAAATGCACCGAGTCATCTGGTCTCACACGCAGGAGGGTGTAAGGTGCCAAACGTCATGCCTTTGATCCATATTTGGTTTCACAACTTATGCATCCGTTTACCAGCAGACTTGGTGTGGTAGTATACTCTTTATTTGTATTTTAGGGAAGTGAAGTGGGTACAAATAATTTATGTGAGCATATCTGGGAAGGATGCGATTGTTTTGGCCTTTCCTTCAAAATAAAGTGTGAGGATGTGATTTCTGCAGAAGAAATGAACAGTGGCAATACATTCCTTTGACATCTAAAGAGTGTGAGAGGTCATTAATACACACCTTTACAACAGCAGTTTGACAAAACAAAATACAAACTCAAGGCTCTTTCAAATTCAAGCTATTTCCTGTACTTTTCACTGTGTATAAAAATGGACGACATCGCTCACCTACTCCTGTTGCACACAAGTGAAACCAATTTCACCTCTCGCGATGGGGGCTCACAACTAAGGCATTTAGAGCAAGAGTCTGCATAGTTTGACCCATGTCTCCTCTGTTGACATGGAGGAGGCGGGGTTTATGACCTGTACTGCATGTCGTCCACTTTTATATACAATCCAAGTTTTCATCCACATGACTTGTGCTTCTCCGGCAATGTTAAATAGAAAGGTCAGCTAACAATAGTTGTGAATATGAATGATTGCTGAACCATCATTTTTCAGAGGAAGACCATGACATGCATCCGAAAAAAACCTCATAAGTTGACTTTTTTTTTTTTTTACTGACAGATTCCTCTTTTATTTTCTACAATAGCATTTTGTTTGAACTTGTACTGAGTGTCTTTCTGTGTTTGTGTGACCGTTAATGTGTGGATGATTAGGTAGGTAACGGGTGCTACTTCCTCTTTTCTGAGCGTATCGAGATATCTTTTTGTAATGTAGTCCATCATGCAGAGAGGTCGAGGACGCCTGGTTTACTTTAACCTGTTATGCAAACTAAGCACTTACGTTTTTTTGTCTTGACATCCTGTTAACTCTGATGTCACTCAAATATCTGTGTGTGCAGTATGCCTGTGATACGTTCAGTAAATTGCATAGATTACTTATATTGTTGTTTACTGATCAGTTATTAAATGTATATTTTTCCATTTACTTGGGAGACAACATGGTTTAAAACTTAAATTATTATTATCATGGAGGTTTTAAAAGATAAATAAGACATTTTTCAGAATGTATTTCTGCTGGTATGGGTCACATGACTCCCTCAGCCCTCTGATCATGTCACACTCTCACCATTAAACCTGTGACAGTCATGGTTTTGGTTTTCAAGCACTCCTTTTGTCCTCATCTGCTTCAGATCCAAACATGACCCAAACACCATGCACTGTAATAAACACTGTAACTCTGTACGTCTGTGTTGATGCTGCTGTTTTTAAAAAGATGTCATTCACAGGCAGCTACGGTAGAATCAGTCGGAGGTCATCCTGAGCACTCATAATCCTGGATCTTTATATTTTGGAATGTTTGAACCTTTTTATTTTGGTAAAGAAGAGAAAATGATTTATTAGATTCAATAAAAAGCAGTATTACAAACCAGAAAGTTAAACCCTGCTCTTCATTTATTCATCAGGCTCCATTTTCTTCTCTTAAAGCTGTAGGCGATGTAGATGATGTAATAACAGCCAAAATGTTACGGTGAAGATATAATATAATAATCGGGTTTTTGTTTTTTGTTTTTAATCCAAAAGGACTGTATGCACACAGCATAGTGTTTCAAACAAATTTAATATCCCAAAAGTTGACTTAACTTTTTCTAGAGGCTTTACATGTACAATATGTACAGACGAAACACTTTCAGTAATTAAATAAAATATACGATGGAGACAAGGTTGTTCAATATAAAAAAAAAAAACGTTTCTATATCAACCAATCCACTGAACTGTATAGGTGCTGCCAAAAGTTATCCAAATACTTTTAAAGACTTTATTAATAAAAAATAAAAAAAACAAATGTAAAAAAATATTCAAGAACACAAAAAAATCAGACAGGTGAGTTCCAGAGTTCAAAAGCAAAATTAGTCATTTTTAAAATGATAAATACTTATAAAGTGCACTACAACTCTATATTGTAGTGAACTTTATCCACAGGTATTTAATCTCAAAGTCAAACTATGAACATTATAAAACATTTGAAATAAAATGTTAGAAAGTGAAGTTCTTCTTCCAATGGCACAGTATAAATGACGTGTACCATTTCACACTGGTCATAATGTACAGTTTGGATCTTAAGTTTGGGTTCATTGGCCCATGTATGAAAGGAAACTGGCTGGATATGTTCAAAAAATAGAAATACTTCACCAATAAATTAATGAACAGACTTTGTGTATCGAGGTATAGGGGACAGAGACGAGAGGAGAAACCCACCTTTGTCATCAAGATCAGTGGTTCTCTACTGGTGTAGCCTTTTAACCAATCACATTTGTTCAATGATAAATGGTGCCGTTTGGACGCAAGACAAATGTGTTTTTAAAAGCTCTTTGTAGAAAACATTTTTACAGGCACACATTCGTGAGCCACTTTTGGATCCAGACCCACCAGTTGAGAAGCACTGATAAAGATTTATGCAAATGTATCACATTCCTAAGGAAACCCGAAGGAGACATTCAGCTATACATTATAGTTACTCAATTTTTCCATGAGGCGTAATGTCTTGTTGTTTTGTCTTATTTATCAATGGCAGCGCGGCATGTTGGTGCCTGGCCAATCACAGCCTATTACTATGTTCTCTAGCTCGCCAGAGAAGTGTCCTTTTACCACAAGAAAACCAGTGTTGTGATCCCGGGATAGCGAAAAAAAAAAAAAAAGACCTTGAAAAAGCAACTGAGGTTAACTCGTCCTCACAGGAAAACGCAGTAGATAAAAAGCATTGATTTTGTTTCATATAGAGTTCAGCTAATGACAGGAGTAAAACAGTTACATTGTTTAACATATTAGCTGTGGTGTAAACGTGTTTCTTAGCCGCATGCAGAGCTCAAACGCTTCCTTAACAAAGCACTAACTATGCTAAAGAGTGCCTGTCTTAATGGAGCCTGGATAACTAGTAGCTGTTAGTAGTATAAGAACATCTTAGTGTTAAAAAATATGCTTTATATACTTGTCACTGTATAGTGTTTGTGTGAATACATTCATGTATTCATTTTGACTGGAGCAGTGCAAAATCCCTTTTCTTCTACATCCCTCACCCAAAGGGACGTGGAGGCATTGTTTGGGAATACAAATGTACAGATGTCAGAAACATAACAAAGTATAAAAACACTCACAAAACACAATCTACCATCCTACAGTTTGGCAACAAATCAATAGACCTTTGCCTCTCAACAATAAAGAGCCGAACAGTAAAGCCGATTGATTATCAATGTCAACAGTAAATGGTGCAATCAATGCTGCACATAAATGTATGAAACACTTTCTGATACAAAAATATTACTCTATTATGCAATAAACATTGCATTGGAACAAAAAATAATCTATAACACCAAAAGAGAAACATGATACAATACAATCAATATAAAGAAATAAATAACTTAGAAACAAGTGCAAACAAGAAGAAAAAAACATTTTTGCATTTTTTTTGTCTTCACAGGACAATATTTGTACATTCTGGCTCAGCTGCACGGCTTCCCTTTACGGAAACAGAGACTGTGTCTGCAAACGCTCGAGTCACAGCGCACAGCAGTCTGCTGCCTCCTTGTGGTCAGTAGTCTCACCACTTAATAATGTCTTCCTTTTCCTAACTGATCTTCTGCAGCATTTTCTCCTCGATCAGTTCAAACTGCACGCTGACCGACATCTCTGCGATGAACTGGTCGCAGCCCTCTTTGGTCACCTGCTTGCAGTATCGCAGGTCGATGTGACAAATGCTCCCGCAGCGCTTGAAATAGGTCAGAGACTGGTCTGTGACCCTGTTACACACTGCGGAGAGGAAGCACAAATGAAGCGTAACAGGTCACCAGTACAGACAAGACAAACACAAAAGGGATTAATCAGCTCTTTAAGATACTCTGGGACATGAAATCTAAAGGCCTTTTTTTTAATGGTAAAAGGCTTTTTTTTTAGGATGAATGAGGAGACTGTGGCACCGAACAGGAAGGCAAAATGTGTTTGCCTTTCAGCTATCTCCGTAATGTCTCTCATGGTTCACTGCTTTTAGACTTTAATGGTTTTTCAGAAGGACAAAAATGTAAGATCGGATTATTTCAAGCATCTGTGCACTCTGCAACAAATGGCACGGAATTAAATAAAAAGTGATTTCACGATCTTTATTTAATTTCATGCCTGCGACTGCGTGGAGAGAAATAACACCAGAGGCCTCTCTTAAAACATTTCTACGAGAATAATCGTTCAAACTCCCATGAAGGTCAGATTTGTTGCAGCATTGTTGTGATACAATGCATTAGTTTGGAAAAATAGTGAAGCAGTAAAATTTACCTTTTTAGATTTGAATCTGCAAAATTGTTTACTGGAGGATTTCCTTTGCGTGCTTTTGGCAAAAACAAGACGACGTGGAACAACATGACCTTCAAAAAGTTGAGCACTCGAAAAAAGAAAAAGAAAAAACGCTGGGCACTGCACTGTTTCTCGGAGTGGACTCCTGCTGCTGCTCACGCTCTCTACTCATTAGTACGGTCCTTCAAATAAAGTCAAATACTTTTATTTATGTATGAAATTAAAGTTGTTGTTACGTTAATTATCTGGTCAATTCAGAGTTCGACCACTAGGGGGCTCAAGTCCGAAGCAGCAGAGGCAGGCACCTTACCTGACAGGTTGATGTCAGTGAGCGAGTCTCTGGTGGTCGTCCCCGCAGCGGTCAGGATGTTGACAGACTGATCGGTAACGTGGTTGCAGTAGCTGAGGTCCAGTTTAGACAACGACGGCATGTAGCGAATGATGAGACGCAGAGATGCGTCTGTAATGTCCAAACCTGCCAGGCGCAGGTCCTCCACGTTACGCAGCTTACTCCTGTTGTCCAACTGACCTATGAAGTCAAAAAAAAAAAAAAGGGACAGAGACAAAATGGACATGGATCATTTCAAGTTCAAGTTTGAGACATTTTCATGATGAGGGTTCTTATCAAGTTTAAAGATTATTCGTTGATAGTGAACATTTGTCTCATGTATATAATTAATCCCATTAATCAAAAAAAAAAAAAAAAACAGATTCCAATATATGATCCTTCTATGAAGTTTTCCTCAGGATTTTATCTGCAGTGTAACACACTTAGTTTATAAGCTATACTGTTGTGTTGATGATCTTTTATCCATTCAAAAAAAAGAAAAAAAAGAAAAGAAACCGGCCCAGTACTTTATTCTAAGCTAATCCCACATTCACCCCCCTGCTCCTGAAAATAATCACTAGAGAACCTTCTTGTGTATTAATCCCTCGGTGAAAATAGTCACAAACAAATTCACTATTTTAAATCACTTAAAATAAACGTTCAAGCTTTTGAAGGAAGTTGTTTAGCCTTGTCTAAAGCGAGGCGATATATCTGGAACAACTTTTTAAACATGCAGGTATTCAGAAAGAATCAGTGGGCCTTAAGACGAAAGTGGAGGACTGATTTGTGACAGTTTGAGTCTTTTCATGGGATTGTTTGGCAGTGTGAACAATATGCATCATTGTCTTTATTTCTTTAGATTTGACAGCAGGCGTTGGATGTCACTCCTCTGATTCATGCTCACTCTAACTGTTCAGTGTGAGCGTGAATGGCAGGTGAGCACCTGGTCTGTTGTCTGTAGGCGGTGACAGCAGGTCCCTCATCTGAGCATCTTTCAGTCCCTCCACCCACTGAACATCCAGAGTTCTCAAGAGGGGACAGCTGGACGTGCAAAGAGCAGAGACGGCAACCCATGAGCACCCTGACAGCAGCAGCACCCGCAAACCTGCAGGAAACAAAAAATGACAAGGACGAACCAAAACAAGGGTTTGAATAAAATCTTGGCTTTTATATGAAAGGACAGCTGAACAGAGTCAGGAAATGTGGAGAGAGAGAGAGAGAGGAGGATGACATGGAATAAACTCTATCAGCATATTTTTTAAGTCTTAGGAATCTGTTCTGTGTGAAGCCATGAGCAGCAGCTAAATCCAAAGCACACTCGATGTGAATCTCATGAACGAGTCTTGCCCTATTTTTTTTTTTTCAGTTTTCCTTGTCTCCAGAGTTTGACTTAATCAGAGGTCACAAAATAAACCAACACAGAGTCTAATTAGCTGAATGATCCAGCAGAGACGCTCAAACGAACAAAAGAAAGCATTGAAAGGAAACCATTGAAAATCCACAGGCCTCGAGGGATACAATTATCCAGAAGAAGAAACCATATGGGAACATATGGGAGTAGTAACTCATTAAAAAGTAAACATGCTACACAAACACACTTTCTTTTTTTTAAATTATCAATACCTGAAACAATTCTCTAACTGCCTTCATCATGCACGTTTGTTGACTTCATCAGCACAAATATGTTGGCTGAAGAAATCTGGACAAACATTTACTCAGATCAGGATAACACACGTTTCCCTTTGTTTGATGGTATAATTCAAACTTCACTTGTTGAAGTGACTGCATGTGCTGATGTCTTACACTACAGGTAGGTTGTGCGACCATGTTCTGATCTTTTTTTTTTTTTACAATTTATGCGTCAAGTCAGTTGTTCATAAACAGCCCAACGTTTAAAATGAGATCAGACCTGAGGAGGCAAACAGACTCATTCATCAGATGTACAGAAAGTACAAAAAAATTGTTAAAAAAAAAAAGTTAGTTAGTTAGTTAAAGTACTTTAGTTGAAGAGAGGTGAGACAGAACAGGCTCTGACATCGTCTCAGTAAAAGTCCAAAGAAGCCCAATGAAGGACATCTCAACCAGCTGTTTGTGTGCAGAGCTAACTTAAGCTAGCGTCAAATCGAAGAAAAAGTAAAAGTAAAAGAAAAGAAAAAACCTCCCTTAAATATGTTCATCTGAAGCCACTTCAGGGTTGACTGAAGAATCTCTTTCAGTGTCAGCTGGTTCACTTTTTCATGTTGAAACAAAATGTTGCTGTTTGTTCCCGAACATCGAGAATCTGACGAGACGTCGAGACGTCTCTTCTCAGAGGTTTAGTGAGAACTCCTCACTTACCCGTTTGTGTTTTGAACTTTTTTCACGTTGTGTGTGTGATAATATCTGATGGATACACCGTTGTGTCATCTTCTTTAAGTGTGTACTGTATGCCCCAACGTGACTCAGACAACATGTCGGGAAGGTGGACATAAAGAATCAGAGACTAGAGAGTAAAGGTTTAGCAGTGGGTAAGAGGAAAACGTTTTCAGACAAAATAAACACAGGTACAGGTTACTTTCCATCTCTGCCTCAGTGCGTTTTATTTGTTTCTCGTTTTAAATGTTGACTCAGGCTCAAAGGATTATTCAAGATTTCTACCTGGCAGCCTGTTGATGAGCCAGCTGAGTTGTTTCTTGGAGATGTTGGTCCAGCTCAGGTCCAGAGCTGCCGGCTGTCTCCGGATGATTCCGCTCAGCATGAGAGGCGTGATGGACTTACAGCGGTTCAGATTGATCTGCTTCCAGAGCCTCTTGTCGCAGCACCTGGTGGGACACGCCGTTAACATGCGTGTTTTTTTTTTTTTTTAGCTCTGTGGTGTTTCCTGTACTCACCATCTGTTCCACGTCCTGCACACGCGCATGCACACGCACAGATCTCTGTGCGTCAGGTGACTGAACACCTTCATCCACATCTCCCTCTGCATCAAGTGAGCCTCTCCGTTGTTTAGCGGGAGTCTGTCGGGCGGCGGGCTAATGGGAGGTGGGCGGATCACGTGGCGCTCCATTTGGATGCATTTTGGCGGCGATCTGCAGGGAACGGGGCGGGGACATATGGGTGTGATGGGCGGGTTTCGGTTCCAGCTGAGCGGCGAGTAACCACGCGTTGTCTCCGTCACTTCCTGCCCTCGGTGTCGCAGCCAGTCGTCAAGGTTGCCGCTCCCGTTATTAAGAGGCCATCTTGGCTTTTGGTCTTCTACGTTGTTCTCAGGCTCGGTTTTTATAGGTCTGTGGTTCTGATTTGCCAGACTGTCCTCTGTTTTCAGTGGACGTCTGTTTTGATTGGCTAGTCCTTCCTCTGTTTTAATCGCCCTGCGGCTCTGATTGGAGCCAGAGTCCTCTGTTTTAGGCGGTTTACGGTTCTGATTGGTCACCGAGTCCTCACTCTTCAGCGGTCTTCGGTTGTGATTGGCTGGGCCGTCCTCTGTTTTCACTGAGATGCTTTTTTGGTCCTCCTTCTTCAGGATCTCCTGCTTGAACTCTTTGCTCAGCTCTTTGTTGGGCAGACGTCGGCGTTGGTGGCGAGCCTTCGGATGAGCGGCGCTCCTCTCCTGAGCGTCTCCCGATTCGCTGCTCGGTCCGGCTCGAGGAGAGTTCGAGGACAATAAGTCACTTTCTCTGCCTGCTGATGTCCTCAGCAGTGGATTCAACAGGAGCTTCCCTTTCTCCTCGACACTACTGTCTCGTTCCCTTTTCACCGTCTCCTCCTCTCCACCCTCGTCTTCCGCTCGGCCCTTTTCGCCAAACTCGTTTTTCTGCTTGAAACGAATCCTGTCTAAGGGAAACCTGTCTTCATCACGATCCTCATGGTAGTCTCCATCATCGCCGTGATCGTTCTCCGTCTTGATTTGCCGCAACATCTTCGGAGTCGAAGGATCCTCCGGTTTTGAAAGCTTCTTCTGTGGACGAAAAAAAAAAAATGAGAGAACATAATGATCTCTTTCAAAGTCACTTCATTTGAGTGAATTTACAGAACACTGCGTTTCAGCAGTTTTTATGGTTTCTATCATTTTGTGGGAGATAGCTGGAGAACCCACACCGCTAACCACTTCAACACCGTGCAGCCACTCTAAGGGCTGTACAATGGCTTCTTTTCCCACAGATCATCATATTCACTATCTAAATTGTTTTTTATGTTATTTTGCTAGAAAAGGTCAAAAATTCAGGGATTATCTCGCAGAGCAACAAAGAAGATTATTATGACCTCTACAGAGATTAGCATAAGTGCTAAGAGTAACGCTTGGTACTGTTACGGTTTTACCTTCTTTTTCACAATGATCGGTTCATCGTTGGTGTCAAAGAGTTTCCTCTTTTTTCTCAGTGGGTTGTCCTCAAGCCGTGGTCGGGGTGTACCATCCAGGGACAGCAGAGGGGGGCGTTTCTTCGGAGGCTCGTCTTCTTTCCTTTTCGGGCATTCTTCCCGCTCTGCCTTTCTCTTCACAGCGGAGGTCGGAGTTAGAGCGGTCACAGGTGCGGAAGCCATCATCGGCGGCGGCGGCTCCGGCTCCTCTTTGGAATCCCGGTTTGGCCGGGGTTCTTTCAGCAGCGAGCCAGGGAGGTTCGATGCATACTTAAACCCTGGCCCCCTTTTTTGCTTTGAGGCCAAAAGGTTAGAAAAAAAAGAGACGACAACTTTATTCCTCTTGTTCTGAGATTCAGAGACAAAGTTAACAGTTTAATCTTTTAACGATTCCGACGCATACACAGCAAAGTCCATACAGATGCTTACTTTCCCTGTTTTCCCAGCGTGGTTGCACTTTGGGCACTCCCAGCAGTTTGGCAGCTCGTCATTGACCACTCCGTTTGAATCTTTAACCTGAACACAAGAAGACGAGGTTAACTAAGGGTTACAAATGTTAGAAATGAATCCTTAACACTTTGCATTCTCATGGTATGTGCTCTTAAGGAACGGGTCACACAAATAATAGGAGGACATGTTTTCACAAAGCTTGAATATTTATACCACCAGGCCAACACAGGTCACACTTTCTACCAACGTCGGGAATAAAATCCATTTCTGTGTTCTACATATCATTTGTATCATTTGTCATCTGACCAGATCCATAAACTTTAAGAACCCTATCAGCTGTGACATCACTACAGACGCCTGTTTTTCTTTCAACCTTTAAGTGATTAGTTTGCTCCTTCAGCTTCAGTTTAAACCCCCTATACGCCTGTATGTGTTCTAATGTAAATCGTACTTCCAAACATATGAGATCTCCACTTGCTGAGTGAGTCTGGAGTTCAGTACGAGCTGCAGTCCAAAAGCTGACTTTGCGATGAGCTGATGTTTTGGTACACTAGAAGCTAAATACGCTCAGATTGAAGCTATAAATGGGCCACAATTCACTCAGTAAATCTAGCCCAGAGACTATTAACAGTAAGTGGCAGAGTTAAATTATGACCGAATAGAGAGAAATTAAAATCTGTCTCCCTAAAAAAAAAAAATTATATAATTGTGTATAAACCTCAAATGTCATAAATAACTAGACAATACAACTAAAAGCATGACTAAATCAAACCCAATCATTGTGAGAATGACATCATGGCCGTATATTGAACACAATGAATTTGAGCAGTTCACCTTGAGACAGTGGGGATGAACAATCTCATTGCAGATAGAGCACTCCATCAGCATGAGGTTAAACTTTTCCTCCTCATCCTCCACCGTGTCCTCTTTCCCCGCCTCTCCGCAGACTAGACACACGGCCGTGTGGGGCAGCACGGGCTGCACGACAAAACGAACAGGAATCAAACACACAGATATCCTCTTTGAGAACAACTCGTCTCCGTAACAATTATGGTTGAGACAGCGGTTAACTGAACAATCCTGAAAGGTAGAACTGTGCCTTTAATTGAAGCCTCAATCACAGAACTGCAGGAAACGGAGTCGGCTGTGGATGAAACTGTAAATATGCACTACTGTTTGTGTTCAGAACATTCTCCACCATGGCTGAGATCAAAAGGGATTTAAAGCGAGTGTTTGGTTTGTCTCTGTCCATGGTGCTGAAAGACTCTAAACTGTTTTTTTGGCAAACATTTCCGTGAGTTTAGATTGTTTTCTTTAATGCAGGCAGCACACCAGCCGACTAAAAAAAAATTAACCTTCAAAACAGAACAGATGAGAAGCGTGTAAAAGTTGTTCATTTCTTGGAGGGAAAATAGCGATCCTCGCCGAACACTACAATTTCACGACGATCTTCCACAGCACAGCCAGGCAGAGAAATGTCCTGATGAGACACCGACAGGAAGTGAATGTGTAATTTAACGGGATGACGTTTACGTTCATTAGAGAACCAGGGAGTAGTGCTTTGTTGCTTTAAAAAAAAAAAAAAAAAAAAAGCTCGTCAAAGTACTTTAATTTCACGCCTGTTATATTTCAAGTCGGACAATGTCATCTGAAGCTACACACACACACAGGCAGCAGTATTCAGTCTATTTATAGTGCCTGGTGCTTTTAGGCCGTGTCGAGCTATCTGCTGCTTAGGATGCAGAGTCTGTGTTGAAGAGTTGTGTTTGTAACTTTGGAAACAGAAGGATTTTAAAAAAGGTCCACGGATGTCCTCTCTCATTTCTTACTGAGTTATTTAGTCTCAAGTGTCTAATGTGGTTGTAAACAATAAACACTACATGAAAAGACAACATACTGCTGTGTCAAAAAAAAGAAAAAACATGAATTTAATTAGAACCAATCAGAATGTCATGTCGTACTCTGTTAAAAACCTGGTGCCTCTGGGCAGTGCTTTTTAAATGGAGACTTTGCCAAGTTACAGAAACAAACAGTGTTCTGCTGTAGAGAGAGATGTGCTTGTGCTCAAATGAAGAGTGTTCTTGTGTAGATAAGAGAGAGAGTATAAGGCGTTTGTTAGTGAGCCTGGCGGCTGGATTTTTCTTCTTGCTAAGCTAGGCTTACAGCCTCCTGGCCTCAGAGAGAATGATTGGGATCTTTTATCGAACCCTCAGTAGTGAAATGAATATGCTTATTTTCCTACATTATATTGCACAGTATAGCCTTAACATGGGGCTGTACATCAAAGGAAAGTTCCCCTTACATGCATTACAACACGATGAACTTACTGCAATGCACTGCCTCATGATGCAGGACTGTTTCATGCGACCAGGCCCGCCAAACTTCTTCATGTCTTTGCAGAAGTGGCACTCCCCACACTCGGTCCGCAGGCACGCCTCGCACTTCCGACAGCGCGTCCTTCTCCTCCTGGCACCAGATGTTCCCCGACTGGCTGACAGCTTGACTGCTGATGCAGGAGAAGAAGCTGCCATCTTAGGTTTTGGCCGGTTGGGAGGCCGGGGCTAAAAAAGGATTGAAGAGGAGATGTGATTGAGCCAACTCATTCATACACAGACATCCGATGAGAAGATGAGTTTGTTTTTTGTTTTTTTTAAATGAAAAAAAGGATCATTTTTAAATATTTAGAATGAAAAATATGTATCGTATATGTAAAGACCTATAGCAACATGAAAAGGATTACAAATCCACTAATGCTAAAGTGTAACATCTACTGTTTCTTATTTTCTTTAAAAAGACAACATTTAAGTTTGCTGACGCTTTAAAATAATGATCTATATATTGGTCAACAAGCTTCTTTACACACCACTAACAGTCCTGTCATATGAATTACAACACAGTCCATTGAATGCGGTTGCTATGACTGCATTATAAGTCCATATATTTCACATATACGTATGCTGTTGAGTTTCACAGGGGTCAGAGGAGAAGTGGATGTGGGCGGCTCGGCCTAATCTTCTCTTTAGTCGGCATAGCTCGGGGTCAACAGTTCACAACACATCCACATTATTAAAAAAGAAAAGAAGAAGAAAATCTTTCTCCATCTGTGCATACACAAACACTACATATCCTGAAACAGAAATGTGATCACAACCCCCCCCCTCCCCTTGTGCCAACACATATCTTTCATGGTTATTAAAGCAGTCGGATCCAGGACAGAAAAAAACCAACAAACAAACAATCACATAAAGAATGTCCCTGAAGGCATCTTCCAAATTTAGCCCCTCACTTGCCTGCCTGTTCTTCTTCAAAGAGTAGCTGCACTTATGGCTGCATTTCACACATGTTCTCAGCGTCTAATATTCTGTGGAGCAGAGGCGCGCAGACTCATTTAGAGCAGCACACACAATAAATGTGCTCTAATTAATCCAACCAGGCCTCTCCATCTCCGTTTGTTAATTCTCTTGTGTTGCAGATTCTGCTTCCCCTCGGGCTCTAAAAAAAAAAACAACAACAAACAAACAAACAAACAACCAACCACAGCGATGGCTCTTAAACATGCAATACCACATGTCAACGACGCGGCCAGCACCGCCGTGAGAGAGAAAGTGTGAGAGATGCGCGAGAACAAGGAGTGCACAAGACTGCAGAGCTCCTGGAAATGAAGATTTCTTTAGTTACAAGGTAGTGCAGATTTTCCTAGTGTCAGCATAGCAACAGCCACGTCCCATTCCCTAACAGAACAGTCTATGACACACAGACTTGTAACCAATAAGAACTGTAATGAGACTCTCTGACAGGAGAAGAAAGCAGGCTCAATCTTAGGCACATTATAGTCATTTATTCCAACAATAGGCATGAAATAGAGGGACACAGGCAGAGCGATGTGTGCTAACCAGACAGGATTAGAGGCAGTTATTGGGTTGGGGGGGGATGGGGGGGGGGGGTGTACAATCTGCACTGGACTAGTCTGGTGGTATTCAAAGGGATTATAGACCAGGGGTCTGTTTTAGACCAACACTGAAATGAGAGCAAATAACCCAGAAAAAAACAAACACTTCTGCAGCTTCAGCACCAGGATATGAAACCAAGCAGAGTTGTGATGAATACATCTTTATCACTATCTCGCTGAGTCTGTCACTTAAACTGAAGGGGTTTAGGGGTAAACGTACTTCCTAAAGCTGTCCATATTGTGTCCCAAATCCCCCCCCCCCTTCCTGACCCTCCTCTGTCTGCCACGAGAATCATTTCTGACGCAGAACCCCCCCCCCCCCGCTCTCCCGAAATGACAAATTAAGTTTGCAGCGTCAACACAAAACACAACATCTTCCCTGTCAGTCTGAGTAAGTCCGCTCTGTCTCAGGTACCAGAGATTCCTGGCCAATAATATCTACCCTATATGTCCATGATAGGAGTTATGTAACAGATCTGAAGTATGCACTTGTGTTCTTTTAGTACAGGAACAAGGAGAGTACGGGAAACAAATAGTCATTTCTTGGCTCTTCAAAGGCCCGTTCAGCTGGGAAACATTATGAGAAAATAAGAGTCGAATGTTTACGAAAGCCTTTAGAGTGTCTCCAGCTACTGTGGACGACAGTGAAAATCAATTACTGTGGATGCACTTCACATCACCTTAAACGCACGTTAGCGACGGCGTGCTCTGAGGACAAAAAGAAAAAAAAGAAAAAAAATACAGTGTGGCCTGTTGTTTTTCAAAGCAAACACCTGAAGCACAGTCCACACTGACAGAAACATGACCCCACAGCTTATAAACACTATCAAATTGTTTGTAGCTTAAACTTGTGCTTCCTCTTCACGCCTCAAAAGGGGGGCAGTAGGTAAAAAAAAAAAAAAGGTTGATTTTGGTTGACGGCGTCCTGGAAGGGTTCTTCTCACGTTGTGCCTCCGAGGTGTCATACAAAACATGTGCTCGCGTGGCCGTGCACAATATTAGCTGTTTTCCCAGGTGACAACAGGAAGTTGGAACACGTGTTGCACCCAAATAAAACCTCTGGACTCTTTAGTTACTCCACAGCTGAGGAACTGAACATAAAGGCAAAAGTGTGTCAACTGAATTCTGCACTGGATTGTTATTGAATATTTGGGTTTCAGATTGCCGCGCAAAATATCGCATGAACTGAATTACTCGTGGACAAATGGCACGCACTTCAACATTCACAGTGTTTCGACTGTTGCCCTGTTTTTCCTTCATATGAGCGATGTTGAAATAGTTACAGCTGTGGCACAGATCATCAGAGGTGTCATGACTTGACCTGCAGGAAAAGATTCAACGTATTTCAGCTGATGCTCAACATTGCAAAATGGTCTCTGCAGGAAAAATCTTGTTCCAATCTAAACGCAGCCACAGCTTGAATGTGGTTCAAAGTTTCAAGAGGAGAACATTTGAACAAACACAGTGTAAGCAGGTCACATCTGAGATCTCATCCATTTTCTCAACAATTTAAAAAAAAAAAAAAAAAGACCGACATTTTATCAATAACGACCGATAGGCGTAACACCCATTTTGCACGAATTGTTCCATCTGCTTACATGCACGCCCAAAGGTTTTTACAACCAAGCTGTGAAAAATTCATTCTCTGCGTCTTTACGTGAATTCCCATACCTCTCTACCTCAGTGCTTTGAAACAACCAATAGCAGCCCTCAGGCTCTGAGCTATATAAACACAGCTCTCTCTCTCATTGCCCGTTTTTTTTACAAAAACACACAAGCATGCCCAAACACACACACTCAAAAACACACACTCACAAACACAAACCAATAAAAGAGAAAAATCAAAGAGCCGGCTGAATCAATGCATTCTCTCCAGGTAGCTCCATTTCCTTGCTGCACTGTGGTGTCTGCTACATAGCATTCCTCTGGTGGCCTCGCTCTGCCTGCAGAGTTTTGGTGCCTCTAACCTGCTCAGAGTCTGAGTCGTAGTCCTCATCATCAGCGCTCAGCGACATGGCCATAGCGGTTTTTTTCATTCAACATCCAGCTCCCAGCAAACTGACATGGCTGCAGTCTCCTCCTCCTACTCCTTCTACTCCTGCTACCGCTGTCTAGCCTTCAGCCCTCCCTCCTACTCCACGGCTCCACAATACCACAAGCAGATGTAGGAAACACAGACCAGCATGATTAATATGGATGGACTCTGGGGGAGAAGAGGAGGGGCTTCAGGAAGCGTAGGGCCAATGGGAGGCCGCTGTGCATCAGAATATGCAGCAGGGGGAGTCGGCTTCTATCCAATGAGGGGAGAGAATGCAAAACAAGTGTAGTCATATTCAGGATGGAACGTCACAGGGAGAGGAAAGCATGCGCTGCAGTGCCAGTAGAGCCATATGGCATCTCATTACAAAGGCAAACACAAAGAGGCCCCGAAAAGCAGCAGTGGGCTTTTTTTTTTTTTTTTTGGAGGGACGGCTTGAGGGGATCCAGCAGAGCCAAAAACTACAAATCCCCTCCGAGCAGCCATCGACTCAATGTGAACCTCCTTTTACACTATACATGAATGACTTCAGGAGAGTCAACCTACACCGAATATAAACTTTCTCTAAGAACAACAGTATCTTCATTGAAACATTTGTAACGATGAGCTTCATATTTAAGACACAGGTGAACAAGAGCGAGGTCTCTTTGACCTGCTGGTTTCTGCCGGGTACAGATGTCTTGAAATCAAAGAGGATAGAGGCGATCACCTGCATTTTCAAGCAGCAGAGGTTTACAGACATGAACCATGAATAACTATCACACTGTTTCCCACTGACCATGACGAGTGTCCATGCAGACTGTTTCTAATTTTTTCTTTGTTAAGATATAAGAATAATTATTGAACAAACAGACCAATGGGAAGGGAACTGGGTTAAACTGGCAGCAGTCTTCTTCTTCAGTAATGATGATAATGCATTATACTTATCTAAAGTAAACCTAACCTCCTATTCTTTCATTCTTTGATTTCCTTTTTCCTTATCTGAGATCAAACGTGTCGATAAACTCTTACAGATAGCAAACGATGTGAAAAACCAGGGTTTATGCAGCAGCTGAGATTTTCTTACCTTTGTAGTTTTCTTAGGCCAGGATACCACAGGAACTCCAGTGATGGCTAATTTTTGGTCATCATCAGCGTGTTCTTTTAAGACAATCTTGACAGCCAGAGAAAACAAACAAAGAGTTTAATAAAAAATAAATAAATAAATAAAAAGGAATCTGAACAGTGCTGCGTTGGTGCAGCGAATGCGTCATCTTTACGTTTCTACCTTCATGTCTTCCAGCAGGCCTCGTGGGTTTTCTATTCCCTCTGGGACACATTTCTTATTTTCAGGGAGCGACTCCAGCTTCTCCACCAGAGTCCTCAGTCCACTCAGCTCAAACTCCGTCAAATGCATCCACTTATTTTGCGACTCCGAGGCTGGAGAGTCGGAGGGGGTTTGGGGGAAATCTATGGAGGTCGAGCCGGGGTTACAGCTGTCCTCCGAGTCCACAGATAAAACCGCTTTGAAGAGTTGCCCCCTCTGGTTGACGGGAGAGCAGGGGCCGTCGGCGGCAGGTCTGTCTGATTTGTCACCCTGGTCGTCCCTGAGCTGAGTCTCGCACGAGTCCTCGTTGGTGTCCTGGCTCCTGGAGTCTGAGAAGGGGCTCTCTGTGTACGCCTTTGTCTCATTGTCTCAAGGGGCAAAATGAGAGAAAACAGCAAAGTCAAATAACGTCACGCTTGTCCATATCATATGTCTCCTTTCAAACTATTTGAATATTCCTTAAATGTAGCTACATAGAACATTAGAATACAGCAGAGCGAACTGAGAGCAGAATGAAGACACTTAATAAGAGATTTAATAACTTGAGAGAGATCATTACAACTTTAGGACTTATCGAGGGACACACAGCATATTACAAAACAGCTCACCCATAACTACTGGCTCTTTACGGATCTCTTGAGAGAGGTAGGAGCGTTTGGTCAGGCAGTGCAGGTATCTCTCCAGGACGTACCAGCATATCTCGTAGTAGAAGGGGAAACGGAACTTGGAATTCACCTGAAAACCGGAGCGACAATTGGCTTTGGATGAAACACCTGTTTATTTGATCAACGTGTGTTTAAGTGTCACGCCATGAAACACTCAAACATGTATGACTATGCATGAGCATGACGGAGAGCTAAGACAGGATACTTAGCCTACAGCTAGCAGCAGATATACAAGATAACAAACATGCAGACCTGACTTTTACAAAGTGTGTTGTTGTTTATTTTAGAACTGCTACAACTTTACAAAGCCACATAGGCGCGTAAAGGCCAGACACAACAAACAACAAACGTGACCCAAAATAAATATGTTTCAGTGGGAGGTCAGACTTTTCCTTTTCGTCAGATTTTCGTTTCTTACAACAACAACAAAAAAAAAAGTCTGTCTGAAGGATGATTGTGATGAATTAACTCTCAGTAGAGTGAACTGTATTGCAGTGCAGGTCAGGTTTCAACCTTACATGGAATAGTCCAGGCAGACTCCTACCTTGGTCCTATTCTCTATCTCATGGATGGTAAGCTGCATAGGAATGTTGAAGCTGTGCAGGATGTTTCCTCCAAACACAAGCGTGTCCTCAGGAGTGTACACGGCATGAATCCAGCCTTTATTACGAAAAAAAGAAATAGTTCAATAACACAACAAGTGCATTAATAAGTGTAAGGATCCATGCACATAGCTGAATATACAGTATGATACTTAGGTAGGGCTTAGCATTAGTTTTTCATTGGCGCTAAAGCTAATCTTTTCCTGCTGGCTACTTTCAAACAGCCGTGCCAACACACCAGATGGAATGAAGAAGGTGTATCCCTGCTTAAGCTCTACTCTCTGGCATCCATCCGCTCGATCTCCCAAGAAAACATCGCTCTGCTTGCCTGACAGGACCCAGTCTTCGTAAAGGGTGAGGTTATGAGGGGTTGGAGGGACAAGCCAAAACACCTGAGGAGGAGCAGAGATTTAGAATTATCAGCTTATTCTGGGCAAGTTCAGCTACGGTCGTACACTTTCTTTGTTTATTCTGTCACAGTAAATATGAATACATGAGGGTTTATGAAACTAAATAGTAAACATAGAAGACAAAAGGACTCACTTTTTGTCCCTTAAACACGTGATACCAAACAGAGGTTCCTCCAAAATCGATGTGGAAGTCTGTGTAGCAGCCTTTCACACTCATCAAACAATACCTGAAGCAGAAAAGAAGACACAAAGTCATTGGGGAAAAAATGGCCAAACTGTGTGTATAGCATACATAGATGGTAAAGCAAACTCCAGACACCCATTAAAGGATCTTAACTGGAAGGAGAAAAAAAAACAGCGAAGCAATCAGAAGCAATTAGGAGTCAGCAGAAATCTCTGTTGTGTTTTGTTGAAAACAACAGCTCCAAATTGAAAACACCACAAGAGATCGATCGTAAGCACAATAGAGCAAAGAGCAAATTGTTCACAGTAGGACACTGCTTCTCTGGAAATTAATTGGGGAATGATTAGCACTCCAAGGCACCACTGATTCAGTCATTTAGATAGATGGGAGCAGCTCTGTTTATGTATATACGCAAGTAGTGTGAAGTTTAGGTTTCCCACAGAGAGAGGATAAGACAGTGTTTTAAAACAAATGGAGAGCAGGTTGGTTCACACAAACAAACAAACAAAAAAAAAAAAACAACGTCAACTGTCTGTTTGTCAAGAATGTGGAACAAATCCCAAACAAATGTGACTTCAAGACAGAACAAGCTTCCGTAACGCTAACATCTGGATTCTCATCGATGATCTTGTTTAACCGTGAGTGACCGCAGGGCACCTGAGAGTCAGAGCTGTCGTTCAGCATACCGACGTGACAGAAAAGGATTCACAGAAAACAAAAACAAAAAAGGTTTCCACAATTACAGATTGGTAGTGCAAACTTATATGCAGGTAATTGTTTTGTTTTTTTAATGAAACAAAGCAGTCGCCAATAAAATGAAGCTTTCTGCAAATAATGACAGAAATTATATTTCAAGAAATTATCTTTACTTATTCCTTAGTGTGTAATTCAATGTCTACTATCAGCACTCACCTAATTATGATCCTTGTTTAATATACGTATGATATATATAACATCAGGTTGAGAGCTGGGTAAGTGAGGTTTACTACATTATATCTGACAAATGTAAGGTTTACATTTGAATGAAATTTGAATGGAGTCAAAAAGGAAAGGCACAACCAGATTTGACTCTTTCCTTCTGTGCAAATGCATACAGTTGATTGGCTGAGAGGTGTCTGTGCAGTCAGGCTACAGCTGTAATATACCCATCCTCCACTGTGGAAAACTCTGCTGCCTAGCAACAATCAGGAGAACATTCAGGAGATGGAATAACACCAACAGTGTGCAGCACTCTGCAGAGCTGAGTGCTACATGGGTGAAAACTGTGTTTGCGGCTGAGGGAGCAGCAATCTTCATCAAGTATGTTTTGTACTGTGCCCCACACATTTCACTTTATTCTCACAGAGTGACAGTGAGCTCAGAGAAAAAGCCAAGTCATGTCATACCTCTGCACTTTAGGGTACTTCATCTCTGAGATGACATTGGTTGCTTCTGTTTGGCTGTGTTTGAGATCAGGAGGCCAAACGTTGTCCACCCAGTCCACTTGATCCACCTGTGTGAGAACACAAAACGACTGTTACAGGAATGATTGCATCGTACTCTGTGTAATGACAGAACCACATGCATGAAACATGCCCTTCATGTAAACCTTTCATGGAACTGTGTCATGTTAAATTACCACTGTGGGCCTCTTGATGAGGTTCTCCAGTTTAGTGTGGCTGAACTCTAAGCTGATGACGTTGAAGAGTTTGTCCCGCTCTTCCTCTGGTGTCTCATAATAACGGACAAACTGAGCCATGCTCATTTCAGATCCTTTCTGGGTGCTAACATCCATAACATCCACAGAACGACGGCTGCCTGCAAGCCACAATCAGAACAGAAAGTGAATTAACCATATCAGTGGTAGTAGAAGTAGAAGTAATGGTATTATTATGAGTATGATAGTTGTTATTGGTGTTATTATTGTAATTGTTCCAACTTAATAATAACTATTATTAATATTTTGTGGGACTGATAAAAGGGAACTGTATACTGTATTTGATAATTCAAAAATTTAATCATGAATTAGATCCTGCATGCAATTCCCCACTTTCACCACTAGATGTAGCAACGACGCTGCTAATACAATAGAACATGCAATTTTCTTGACTTTCATAGTGAATAAAAAGTACATTTAAACATGTGGAGTTTTTTTTAAAGGCAGACATAGAACAGCCTACAATGCGAAAGAGAAAACATGGAGGCACACACATTAAAGATCAATCACACACTTTACACATGTTATAAGAGAAGATGAACCAAAATCAATAACACATGGTGTTAAAGTGAGACATGATTTGAATATACTAATACTATGATTAAAATATTCTGCTTGTTCATAAACGTTATCTTTTTATTTCATAAACCTTATTCCAATTCACAGAAGAATGATACAGTAAGCAATAAAACACATTTTAAAGATGCTATAACATCCACATAACAGAATTGATTATTGTTGTAGTTGGGGTCGTTCATACATTTTTTTACTGTGTGTTTTAATCTTACATAGACCATGCTGTGAAAGTGAATAATGCCATGGATCAGTCTGATACTTAGTGCACATGCAGATAGCCTAATTATAGGCCATTAGATTTCATTTAGTGTGATTACTCCACTCACTAACATGGATAGGTTTTGCATCGGCCATGACAAATTAACTAAAACTTTAAAAAGCTCGAACTTACTAACCTCCCTGAGTTTTGCTCCAACTGTTTATGTAAAATAGCAAGTGTAAATTATGACCCAATGCTTTTCTTTAACCCATCTAACCGCTGCAATACTAAAGATATTTGCATATACACAAGTGTGTGTATGAAGCATTATACTTACCAACTAAGCCCTTAATCTCACTGACTGTAAATTCTGGATCAGGCATTCTGTGTAAGAGAGAGATTTAATGCCATTTGGTTCACAACATTACTGCACAATAAGTACAAAATAAGGTTAGACCAAAACGAGGAGAGCTATCTAAGAATATATTAGACAAGTAGTGTGACTGCTGATTTTCCATATTTGGCTTCTCACCTGATCCCCAGCCCAGTTTTCTCTTTAAAAATGAGTGGCATCCTGAGTGCCTCCCTCTGCACATACTCATAAGAGAAGTCTGCAAGACAGTGATCCAGACAAATCGAATATATCGTTAAAAAGGAATGCATCTTACACATAGAGAAAATGTATAACATGTGTTTTTTGTTTTGCAGAAATGCAATGTGATGTGCTTTGTGATGCTTTACCTTTGCCCTCCATGGAGTGGACAAATGTTGCACTGTAACTGTCACTGACGAGTTTCTCCTCCACACTGAAACCACGGATGTTTGCAATTTCTTCAACATCGGACAAATCTTCGTTTTCGTCGTACATCCTCCGGCAGATGGAGCGCTGTCATTGAAAACGACATTATTTACATTCCCAAACTGCAACACGCGTGGAAAGCAAACTCTTCCTGTCATAACAGCACCATAGACGACCATGCTTAACAAGTGCAGCATGGGCTCGTCTTCGTTTTACTACAGTTACATTTACTGTCTTAAATGTGATGTCAGACAGAATTGCATTTATCTTTGTAAAAGTGAGACATGTGTGCGTTTCTCCAAAGCGATAATGTCAAGTGTTTCCCTGATATTGGTTTATCATGATTCTACTACAGCATACTCTTTATGTTCTTACAAATATATGAGAAGTTATAACATATACAATACGATAGTTTGCCTCTAACGTGGACTGCTTACGTTACTTGACAAATAACCCAATGTTACAGACGTTAGCTTAGCTAACTAATTAGCTCGCTGCCAATCTCGCCTCATAAGCTAACATTAACACGGCAGATGGTACACACCAGCCTGCGTCCGGATTCAGCACACGTTTCCACGGCCTGAGCCATCGTCTCTTGCAAATGTTTCCCGGTCATTCAGGTTTGGATAAGCATCTTCATGCGTAGTGAACTTTAAGGAAACATTTAGCATGCTTTTTTTCGGGTTCAAAACAAGGGAACCATGTTTTTGTGTGTTACGTCATCGTCAGGAACCAAAACATTGTTGGACAACGTCACGGTGTGTTAGTGCTCGCCTCACTGCTTTCAATGCTACTACAAAGATAGAGGAACAGACAGCTCTCTGTTACGGGTCCAAAACAAATATCATTGTAATTAATCAAAAATATTTTTTGTTTACGCTAAACGTGTGAAAAATTAAAATAAAACCGGTGTTAAAATGACCTGAAAACGTATACTTTAAACATGCTCATTCATTCATTCTTATAGTAATTACTCCAGCTTTAGTGATTTAGACGTGACATGAGTCACGTGGACTGGCGCATGTGTAGTCAGTCGTTGTTGTTGACTAAACCCTTTTTTAAGACTTAACACACTTAATGTGGTTATTTTAACACTATTAACTTAGCACTGGTTAGTGGTTAACCCCTTCAATGAGCAAAATCAAGCACGGAGCGGATGTTCCTCTCGGAGCGCACAGGCTTATGGGTAATGTAAGGTGCAGGCGAGCAGCACAACAAGCCGGACAGTGTTCGTGAAAAAGAAATTGCTTCCTCAGTTCCGTCAGTCGGATTTGTTAAATGTTTTTAATGAGTGTACACTGTTAGCATGTTGAACTGTTGTTTTTGTCGTGTTCCGCTGAAGTATTAAGGTCACTACGTCAGCGCTGCGCGTGCAGTCCTTTGATAACAGGAGCAACATGAGTCTGAACGAGCATTCACTACAAGCCCTGTCCTGGAGAAAGCTGTACCTGAGTCGGGCTAAACTGAAGGCTTCTAGTCGGACGTCAGCTCTTCTTTCTGGATTTGCTATGGTAACATCTTCTTTAACTCGCTGTTGAACTCGTCTGTTGCTCAATTAAACCAGTGCGGGCATGAATAAAGTTGTTCGCTTATCTCTTCCGATTTCTTCTCTCCAGGTGGCAATGGTGGAAGTGCAGCTGGACAACAGCTATCCATACCCACCAGCCCTGCTCATTGCCTTCAGTGCTTGTACCACGGTGCTTGTTGCCGTTCACCTGTTCGCTCTGATGGTCAGCACCTGCATTCTGCCCAATATCGAGGCTGTCAGCAATGTCCACAACCTCAACTCTGTGAATGAGTCCCCACATGAGCGAATGCACAGGCACATTGAACTGGCGTGGGCTTTTTCCACAGTGATAGGCACTTTGCTCTTCCTGGCTGAGGTTGTTCTGCTCTGCTGGGTCAAATTTTTGCCCGTAAAGCCAAACAAGTCCAGTAATAGCACAATTTCAGCCGGTGTGGCTGCTGCTATCACTTCCACTTCAATAATGGTCCCTTTTGGTTTAGTCTTCATCGTCTTTGCAGTGCATTTTTACCGCTCCTTGGTCAGCCACAAGACGGACAGACAGTTTCAGGAGCTGGAGGAGCTATCTAATCTCACCAGGCTACAAAATGAGCTGGACAACAGAGGAGAATCTTCCATCCTGCAGTCTCCAAACTCACATCATTTTCCATAGATAACAGTACGAGGGACATAAGGTGGAAGTCTGACTCCTCAGAATTTTCCCACGCTTTTTTTTCTTACAGGAATGAAAAATCCTCACCTTTTTGTTGTGAAATTGACTTTTCTGTGAAGAGTTTTATGTTTTAGAACACGTTTGATCGACTGTGAACTCACACATCTGCCACAATGCATGGAACTTGAAATTGTAAAGTCTTAACTGTGATAGCTGCTTGATTTATCGCTCATATTATGACTCTATATATATATCTGAACAATGATTTGGACGTTTGTCTGTTGTCTGCTGGGTTATTGACTTGTTTTTCAGTAAATTGCTGATTATAACCTGCTTTTAGTTGACAAAACACAAGTATTTTACTCCCTGTTATTCACTGTGCCTGTTTTATTGTAATGTTCTCTGTGCTTCTATTTACATAGACTGACTGCCAAAATGACAGTGTTTCTTTTAAATGTGCCGATACCTGTAGCCCAGACTGTCTTGTTAGAGAAAAAACAATTTTGTATGAAACAACACTCAAAGGTTTAGTGTTTTTTTTTAAACATCTGAATGTACTTTTTGAAAAATAATATATACTGTGCACTGTTATCTGTGTGACTTATTCTTCATAAATGACACGGGTTAAGAAAGTGACATTAAGAATATTAAACATTTGAGGTTCATGGGAACACAAAACAAATCTATTGTCATCTTCATTCTGAATAAGCAACTGAACCAGTATGTAATCCTGATTCATTACATATACTGCATAATCACTTTTGATTTGTGTATTTTTTTCATTCATAGACAAGTGCTCCCTTGTGCTTTATTTTGTAAAGCCCAAGCATCCCACCAGCTTCACACTCCTGAATTAGCATGTTGCGTTCATCATTCATAGTTCAGGTGTCCATGAATTAGCATGTTGCGTTCATCATTCATAGTTCAAGTGTCCATGAAGCGCACTTAAATCTAACAGTTGTTTATTGAAAGATAATGACAATTTTAAAGAAATGTATTGATTTGCGTTATAGCAGTCTGTACTGGAGGTGTTAAAGTCCAGAAACGTTCTGAGTTGCCTGGGCGTGAAGAAACTTTAGAGCTCTCGTTGAATAATGAAAAGAGAATTAGTAATGAATGGGTTGTTCAGAAAGAAGCACACAGTTATATAAACACATAGACTTTCACACTCTTCTGTTTGCTGCAGTTGGAAATAACAAAACACAATAAAGGCGATATCTAATATGCTACTAGTATTACATTTATCATGACAAGCTTTGGTAGTTTATAATATTTCAATATAATTATCCAGCTTTAGGTTGATCCTAGAAATAAGCTGTTTTAAATCTAATCTAAATACTTTAGTAATCCTGCGAGGGGAATTTCGGTTTACACTCAGTTTAATGAACATGAACACTCACATAGGTTGAAACACACACATGCACAAACAGGATCCTATGAACATGCATTAATGGAGAGGGGGTTGCCCACAGCGAGCGCTCCAGAGCAGTTTTGGGGTTCCATGCATTGCTCAAGGGCACCTCGGCAGTGCTCAGGAAGTGGACTGGCATCTCCCCAGGTATGAACCAGACCAATTTTCGGACTTGGCCCGTGCCAGGATTTGAACCGGCAACACTCCAGTTCCGAACGCACTATCTATGACGGCAGTAAACTGCATAAACATGTTACTTCATATTACCTCTGTTTTCGTTTCTTTTTAAGTACTTCCATATGTACTTCCATGTGTTTTGTTTTATACCGTGAACAAGATCAATTATTTGGGGGGAAATATTCAGAGAAATCTGACCATAGTGAATAAGATCATGCTATTTGTTTTATTCCCCTTCAGTGAGCGTGTGGCAGAGTGGAAACTTGCTTTTGATCTTCTTCTCGTTCTTCATCAACACTGCTTAAGGTAGGCTGACTGGGCGTCTCTTAAAACCAACTGCATATCCACCAGTTGAATCTAGGGGAAAAAACAGAATTGGAAATGTTTCTGTTCAAACCAACAAATGTGCATATGAAAGGAGCATTTTTATTCAAGATTATTTGATAGTGCTACGCAAGCATGACAGACTGATTTGTGGAAGTGTCTTTAGTCAAAATCATGTACCTGGGGTATTAGATACTCTGTTGGTGTTGGTGCTTCATCCCTTCCAAAATCAGACAAGGTCCCACATTTTGCTATTCCATCCACCCAAAAGCCTTCATAGAGCTGGCCTTTATCGGAGTAATAGAACTTTCCATGTCCATTTCTCAGGCCGTCTTGCCACATGCCTTCATGCCAATTTCCGTTAGCTTGAAAACAATATGTAAAGTCACATTTCATATCTCCAAACTGTGCCCCGACTAAGCACAAAAAAAATATTCTGAGAAAGTCCTCTTACCAAATCGAATGATGCCTTTGCCATGATTTTTATCCTTCAGCCACTCTCCCTCGTAGACGTCTCCATTCTCATAGTACATCCTTCCCCAGCCACTCCTGTAGTCCTCGCTCCACTCCCCCTCATAAACTGATGAGTTATTGTAGAAGTACATCCCATACCCCTACACAGATGTAGAATGATGGAAGCTATACAGTGTATATACTTTTGTTATACTGAATAGAATTATAGAAATCAATACATACATGCTTCTTTCCATTCTTCCATTCACCACAGTACTTCTTTGAATACTCCTTCTTTTCTGGCAGAAGCACACTGTAGGTACCGTATCCGTCACGTTTTCCAAATTTCCACTCTCCATCATAAATGGCACCTGACTTCTTCCACACCTGAGTTCCCTTTCCTTGAGGAAGGATTTAAGGAAATATTTCAGCTAAAGCATAGCTGGATTATGTCATGTTCTTTTACAACAAGAGATGTACAGAAATGCATGGTCATAGAAGCTGACTTTAAACAGTATCTCACCATGCTTCTTGTTGTCTCTCCACTCTCCAGTGTATTCACTTCCATTGACTGAGAACACTGTGTGCCGCAGGCCACATTTCTGTGACTTAATATCCAGCAGTTTAGAGAGGCGCTGATTTATCTGTGTTGTTTTAAAATATGGCATGGCTTGCGGGAGCTTGATGAAAAGGACATTAATAACATATTAGACTCACAATGTCTTCCCTATTAACAATACCATAAAAAAATGAGTAAACACATACAATATCTATTAGTTTTCTTTAAATGCAGGAATATAATTTCATTGTTTATAGTTATCACATAAGGCACAAGGGACGGTGACGTTTATTGTAAACGAAATATTTTAACAAAAACCACTAGCTTTTAAAAAAAAAATTACCAGGATTGTTTTATTTTTGTCCATATCTGTTGATATAACAATCAATTGATGCAGTAGAACAAAAAAAAAACAACGAAATCTCACCAAAAAACAGAAACCTACTTCAGAGGAAAGGATGCAAAGTTGTGAACCATCTTTAAAATATAACTACATTTATTGACGTTTGTTAGGTACAGTACCAGCGAGCTACCAAACACTCATTCACTCGTTCAAAGCAGTTTACTTGTACCTCAGCGACGTGTCCAAGCGGGTGACTTACTTAAACTCTATCCGCTTGTGGACGCAGGCCATGTAGCTAACAAATAAACTAACTAAACATGTTAGAGAGCTGACTAAACTTTACTAACTGGTTTCCGCTACTGAGGGAGCCGAGTATCCTATCGTATCCTAGCAACCGAGTTGTGCACAGTTGAGGGCGCAGTGGAAAATACATTTTTATAAATACATTTTAAACTTTAGTGAAATGTGTCTGGAATGTCTAGTGAATGACTACAGGTTTTGTTTTTTTTTCATCTTTTTTTTTTTTTCATCTTTTATTTTGTCTTTTATTTAAAGCACCGTTTCTGTCCGGACTGTTTGACGATGTGCGCATGCTCCGTGTACCCCTGGTAGAACCGCTCTGAGTGGACAGTCAGTGTGAGGAGAGACTTTCAGGGTGGATCCGTGTGAAGCCGTCCTCTTTTTTTTCTACATCAGCGACTGTGCCACAATGTCCAAACCGAAGTTTCAGTCTGATTGGGAGGAAATTGACGTGGAATATCAACAATTACAGGTGAAAGAACACACTTAGATGAGTACATCATGTATGGTAGAGTGTTGCCTGTAGCATGCTGAGGATGATACTGACAGAAGATACTCTTTGGCGGCTACGATAGTTTGGATGGCTCTTTCTTATTCGTCATTCATTCTCAGCCCAGTCATAAAGGCAGCTTTGGACCAATAAGTGCTCTGTTGAGAGCACTTTCTGATGGTTGGATTGTGTCTCACGAGAGGTTTATCATGCTTTCTGCTACATCCTTTTGCTACAGGAGCTAACGTTAGCAGCAGCTAATGAGCAGCTATAATAACTTAGCTTGCCACACAGAGCTATAAAGAGCCAGAAATGTTGTTTAATAACTGCTTGTGGAAAATGAAAAAATCAGGTCTGTTTTTTTCCTCTTGCTTTGCCCTTTGTGAATTATTCTGTATCGCATGAACTAATGATTGAAAAAGCTAGCCTTTGTTTGCTAGCTGGCTAACTTGAAACAATAATTGAAGTAGAGGTTGTTTTTGAAGCTCACTTTGAGTTTTACCTCACGACGTGGTCTGTGTTGTGTTGTCACCTGATCATACTGAAAGGTGTAGCTGTTGATGCATAAATTAAAACGCACAGTGTGGGGAAGGTTGATAAAGATGACTGTCAACTTTTGTCATGTGAGGTTCAAAGGTGTCACCTGCCAAGACAAAAGAAACACTTAAAGCCAGTTACACCTCTACAGGTTGTGTATTTTAACATCTGTGGCTTTTTATATCCTGAACACTGGGGTCTCAGTGAGGTTGACCTGTATGAACCCTTCAGAATAACACTTCTTTTAGATTTTTTATGTTCATTTGTATGTAAAATGAGACTGTGGATTTATTATGCTGCTTATCTTAAAGGCTGCAATGACACTACCCGATAGATTAGTAGAGACTCCCATTAAACATTTCTCAATATCCAGTTTTGCATCAATACAAATTCTACGACAAATAATTCGAACGACTTCATTCAAATGTCCAATTTTACTTAACATCGTGGACCAACTCTTGTGTGGACCACTTTCAGCTAAACTGTGATGCTAAGCTACATGGAGACTTAGAAATATTGCATGTTAAGCTGGACAAATAACATAATGAAAACATTTATAATGGGTTTATATCAGCCTGATAATATTCTCCAACATATTTATCGCCAGGGCTCCATACTGAAAGTTTTCTACTTGTGAATAACATAAGAGGTTCGTCGCTGTGTAATCGTACCTATGGGGTCTGAGAACGAGCCCTTCACCTTATAGACCAAAAGGATTATCTCTGCTGAATGTGCATCCTCTCCTCTACACACGCAAACACAGTCCCGTCTCATGAGCCCGCGGGGGATAAAGTGACGACACTGTAGCTGAATGTTGTGGTGTGGTTCAGCAAAGGGCATAGATGGATGGATAGAAACTGGATTACACATTACAGCATGTCATTGAGTTTGAAGGGCTGTTTGATAGAAGGGTCAGGCACCATTTCACAGGTGGAAGCATCTGAAAAGACACCCTGTTTCTTTTTTCAGTGCTGCCCACCACTGAGTTAAAATGAAGCTCGTCTAGCTCAAGATACACATTCAATCTTTCTGAGAAACATTTCCACGGGGGAATACGACAAGCCTGTGATGCTTTTTTTCCCCCTCAGGAGTCGTAATCATCCATCAGCAGTGCTGTGTAATTTCCCATAAAATATGAAGGACTTGATTTTTCTTCATTTTACAAAAGACACATTTGTAAGTTACTGAGCGTTACAGGAGCCATTTCTTTGCTCATTCTTTGTTTTTGTTTTTTTTGGTCATTAGGAAACCCACAAAATCTACCGACAAAAGCTTGAGGAGCTCACCAGTCTTCAGGTCATGTGCAGCAGCTCGATCAGCAAACAGAGAAAATGCCTCAAGGACATTCGGAGCAGCTTGAAGAAGTTTGTGTTCTCTGATTTTGGAATCTTTGAGACATTGTTTGTTCTGGGGATGAATGAGAAGAAAAGACAGGGACGAGTGTGTGTGAGAGAAATAGATAGAAAGAGTTGAGGAACACTTGATAGATTTTTAAAATAAAACACACTTTATTTTCTATGCTGTCAAAAAAAAAAAAAAATTCCAGCTTCTATTTTATTCTTTTTATTTTCCCTTAGTTAATTCACACCCTTTAGAATAATTTCTCATAATCTGCTCTAACTGCTTAAATGTTCTCTCTGCTAACTTTGCACTCAGTCATGTGATGTTTTCCTTTTCAAAGGTGTGCACAAATGTGTGATGAAAAAGACTTGGAGCTTATATCGGAAATCAAAACCCAAATCAAAGAAAAAGAAAATGTCTTCTTTGATATGGAGGCATATTTACCAAAGAGAAACGGGTAGGCACTGTTTTCCATCAACCTTTCATTAGAGACAATGAGATTTTGTTTCCTCACATTTTTTCACGTGGATGTGTTTTCAGACTTTACCTGAATTTGGTCCTGGGTAACGTGAACGTAACTCTCCTCAGCAACCAGACAAAGTAAGTTAAGTACATAACCTTCAAAGTAGTTAAAAAAAAAAAAAGAGAAATAAAACAGTTTAAGAATTTGGGTTCATTTTTTATTTGTCTTCCATAGATTTGCATACAAAGACGAGTACGAGAAGTTTAAGCTGTGTATGACAATAATCCTGATGTTCGGAGCAATAACCTGCCTCTTCTTTCTCAACTACCGGTGAGATCCCTTCTGCTCCTGAACTATTCTGCTTCTTGTCCTCGACGTGATAAACATAGTTTTCACTATCTCTCTCTCTCTCTCTCTCTCTGTCTCTCTCTCTCTCTCTCTCTCTAGAGTCACTGATGAAATCTTCAACTTTTTGCTCGTGTGGTACTACTGTACGTTGACTATAAGGGAAAGCATCCTCATGAGTAATGGCTCCAGGTAGGCGCGATAAGCTTTCCCAGCTTTTCCTGTAAAAAAAAAAAAAAGATTTGGGTCTGAAAATGTGCTGGTGGAATGGCTCGCTTTAATAATGGTAAGCTGGTTTGTTTTTTTTTCTCCACAGGATCAAAGGTTGGTGGGTGTCTCACCATTATGTCTCGACCTTTCTGTCAGGCGTGATGCTCACCTGGTGAGTTTTCTTTTTTGTTTGGATGGTCGTATTTTTAAGTTCAGGTGAAAAGCACATGCAGGTTAATAACTAGTAAAGCGATGAAGGCTGCATTTTCTCTGCTGCTAACTTTGTGTTGAATGCTGTGTCTTCTCTCAGGCCGGAGGGGCCCATGTATCAGATGTTCAGAAGCCAGTTTCTCGCTTTCTCCATATATCAAAGTAAGACATGAATGTATTCTCTAGATGTAGAACTAAACGTGAGTGCATATTTGAAGTCTTCTTGTGTATTTGTATTGTTGTTTATTTGTCATAACCAGAAAGATTTTTGTGACTGTGTTCATAGTAAAGTCCAGTTTTGTCATTTTTAATGAATATGAATTCATTAAAAAGACTTAAAACCCGACTTTAATACTTTAAATATTGACTTCAACATTTACACATCTGCCTGTCGATTTTAGTTTTTTCATTTATATCTATTATGATAGTCTTCATTCAGAACTATTATACATGTAGATTAGCCACAACCGTAACCTTTAACGAACTTCTGTTGTCTCTCAAACCGGAAGGTCGAGGGTTCGATCCCCAGCTTCTGCGAGCAACATGTCCGATGTGTCCTTGGGCAAGACACTGAACCCCAAATTGCTCCCCGTGCTCTGTCAGGGTGTATGTGGGTCGCTGCTCCTGTGGTCGGCCGCTCGGTGCGCTAATTGCCCCACGAGAATAGAAAAAAAAATAATACAACTTAATTATAATTTCCGCTAAAACCTTCATTGTATTTTATTCTATTCTACTACGATGTACTGCATTTTACTTTTCTTATGACTTCAGTTGAGAACATAAGTACAGTCACAAAAACAGTTCACATGCGCATCCTCTATGCTTATGCGGCAAAAAAAACAACCTTTGAATCTTGAATCACAAACATGTCGGAGAGGACTCTTTTTCCTCCGCTAAAAAAAAAATCGATGTTTAGCACAGACAGCAACAAGAGTGGTAGTAGTGGTAACTTCTGTCTTTTCTATAAGGTTACAGGGAACTTCTGTCGTCTTGTTTTTTATGACCTTGTAGCAATTCAATGTTATTGTTTTTTTTAATGACTTTGGCCGAGTGTTCATCCACCATAGATAGATGACTAACGGGAAACAAACACAC
This sequence comes from Symphodus melops, assembly GCF_947650265.1. Lineage (NCBI taxonomy): Eukaryota > Metazoa > Chordata > Actinopteri > Labriformes > Labridae > Symphodus > Symphodus melops. Next base: position 9,864,150 of record NC_136706.1, on the reverse strand, counting down.
TCATATAACATCTTCAGCTGAAGGACCTAAGTGTGTATATTTGTAAAAAGCTGACACAGCTCAGGTGAAATATAGAAAAAGGATGGCACGGCGCTCCTGCTGATGGAGGACGTTACGCTACAGATCCGTTAGCTGCTAGCCTGCTAATACTGCACTGAAATAGATTCACGTTTGTGTGACAAGTGCATGCTCACTCAGAAAAGGGAAGCGATCTCTTTCCACACGCTGCTAGTTCCATGTCATAAACAAGAGCGTCACATGTTCGTTTTCAGGTTTCCACCACGGCGTTCGAGATGTGTCAGTGACAACAGATCAGCTGTGAGGAGCCACGCCATAAAGAACTAGAAACCACAGCTGTGAATACGCTTATGATCATTAGAAAAAGACCTCAAACTAGTTTTAGGACTCGGCATAAAAGCATGTAGGGGCTGGACAGGGGATTCTTGGAGCAGACTGAAACAATGTCATGATGACTGTTTTGTGGATCAGTGGGTAGAGTCATCGTCTCTCAACCGGAAGGTCGAGGGTTCGATCCCCAGCTCCTGCGAGCAACATGTCTGATGTGTCCTTGGGCAAGACACTTAACCCTGAATTGCTCCCTCTGCTCTATCTGGCTGTATGCAGTTCGCTGCTCCTGTGGTCGAACACTTGGTGCGCTATTTGCCCCACGGGGATAAATAGATTTTCGGGGAAAAAAAGAAGACCACCCTCTGAAACAGCTGATAACAGAAAGTGACATGAAATGCCCTCTGCTGTCCACGTTCTGCAATCACTTTGGTGTTTTCCACAAAACTTCAGTTGTGACTTAAACACTGCTCACGGACACTTGGACTTGTTTTTACTGTGACGAGGATGATGGGGCTCTCAGGTTTGAGGTTTTGGGTGATGAGTCAGGTGACCACTTGTTTAACTAGCTTACAAAATTCAAACAAACAGAACAGAGCGGCTCTATGTGTGTGTGTGGGGGGGGTTTTTTTTATAAAAAAACTCTTAATAACTACATGAATAATAACTACATGAATCATACCAAGTCACTGTTTTGTGTTCCAGGCTTTGTTCAGTTCTTGCAGTATTACTACCAGAGCGGCTGCTTATACAGGCTGCGAGCTCTGGGAGAGAGAAATCAGCTGGACCTCACAGTGGGTGAGTTGTAAGCTATTTTTGGTCGTAGTCATTTCAATCGTTTGAACTCTCGAGCCATCTGCAACAACCACGAAAAAGGGGGGGGAAAGGTCGCGAGCATCAGTGTGCTGCTCGTTGCCGCACACTTCACGTCTCCAATACCGAGCTGTCCCTCAAGAGTGGACAGAATCATTTATACGGGGTTCTGTGTCGAGTTGTCCGACGGTTATTGTTCCACTTTTGTGTCTCTGCAGAGGGCTTTCAGTCCTGGATGTGGAGAGGCCTCACCTTTCTTTTGCCATTTCTCTTCTTTGGCCACGTAAGTCACATGTTTTTTCCACTCGAGTGTCACCTCACAACTACAGCAGTATCACTTTATTCCAAATGTCAAAAGCAGGAGGACGTTGCACAGGATCGCCACAGCAGTTATTCTTTAGTCTCTATAAAAGCATGTAGTTGCAAAAGTGTTTTTTTTGGGGGGGGGGGGGGGGGGGGGACAGGAAAGATAATAAGTTCTCTTCCTTCACAGTTTTGGCAGCTGTACAACTCAGTGACCCTGTTTCGCTTGGCAGGACATGAGGACTGTAAGGAGTGGCAGGTAAAGATGCAGATCCATAGACTAAATGTTTACAGGAAGTAAATAGTGTGACAAGCTTTGTTTGCCCATGTGTCTTAATCCCTTTCTTTATGACACAGACTACTGCTAAAGTCTGTCTTGAGTGCTTGCAAACAATCCCACCTACTTAAATGTAGAAGTAAAAATGCCTTTTCACTTGTGTTCTGACTTGTGTTCTCATTTTGTCTTCAGATATTTATGTTGGCGCTGACGTTTCTTGTCCTGTTCCTGGGAAATTTCCTCACCACGTTAAAAGTCGTCCACCAAAAGATTCAGAAAGTGCAGAAAGAAGACTGAGAGCACAGCTCAGAGACACAACTCAGAATCTTCCACCGGCCAGTCATTTTTCAACGCACACACGACCACTCGAACAGACCGACCTCGGTGTGAGCAAGCCGGGAGAAGATGAAGCCCCAAGCCACTTTTTTTTTTTTTTTCTCTCTCTCTCTCTCTCAGGCTTCGATGATGGCAGCAGCGTCCAGCCAAAGTTTCTGGTCACAAGGCTTCTTCTTCTGTTTTTTTTTTTTTTTTTTTTGTGCTTCTTTTGAGCTGCTGTCGGGTCACAACACAAAGTGTCGTTTCTATGCTCCATGAACAGTTTGTCGCTTTCCTCCTGTACAATAAGAGGAAAGAATGTGTCTCGTTGGTGTCCGTCAGAGAGCCTTCGTTCAGACCATATGCAATTAAAGAGAGCAGGTAGCAAACAAGTGTCAGAGCAGAACATGGTTTGCCTTTGAAGACCGAAAGTCTGTCGTGTACATTCTTCATACTTCTGTGAAGTAGTGATGGTCAAACTTGAACAAAGCTGTTCAACTTGGCAACCGCGCTTGTACGACTTTTTATGTGTAGTTCTCCAATTCCTGTTGTGCTATTTCACTGCTAACCAGTGTTTTAACTCGACTTACAGCAAGTGTCGGTCAACAACTTCACAGAAACATACATGTGATACTGAACTGCCCGAGATGACAAACACTTTTCTGAAGAGGAAAAGCCTTCGGTCTATTTTTTGTATATCTGTACCTCTGTTTTTGTTTACTAGTTCTTCTTCTTCTTCAAAAAAAAAAAAAAGTCTGACTACAACCCAGTGTGTCCCTTCAGGCAGCGGTTACAAAAGCCATAACTGTTAGTTTTTTTTTATAGTATGACCTAATGCCTAAGCCGGGGGAGCTAGCGAAGTCACATGAACACATGACATAAAAGCTCAGACCGGCTCAATAAAAACTGGTTCCTCCCAGCTAGAGGTCTTCTTGTGAGCTCGTCCCCAACTGTTCCACTTGTGTGTTGTCACTAACATAATGCTAGCTACTTAATAATAATTAAAAAAACAGATAAATGTAGGTTTCTATAATGTTTCACAGTTAAGAGAGCAGCCTGTCAAAGATTTTCTTACAATAAGGGACGTGAGAAGTTCACATTTGATTCACAGTCTGGCTTTCTCATTTCTGTGCTGAGAAATAAAAGTGTATTTCTTCCTTTGTAGTCCTATGGTGTTGTAGAAATGATCCAATGCTGCTAGTAATGAATTAATAAAAGTTACTAACTTATGGCCAAATCTTCATACTGTTACTCTTGTTCACTGTGGGGTACGGATATAACAATTCACTAAACTCACGATACGATTCTCTCGCGATTTTGTTTACAAAGTGAGAATGTAGACAAGTGATGACTGATGAAGATTCATTCAGGGGCTCGGTGATCGGAGCCTCTTATTGTGGTGTTGAATAAATGTAGTTCCCCGTCTTCTTGCAATATCTGCACACAGTTTTTGTCTCGCCTTTTATCTTCCCACCTCTTTCATTTTCTTTTTTAGGGAACCTTAAGTGTTTCCACTCCTCCGTTTTAAGAGACAGTGGTGTGTCCTCAATTTCAAAAATCTTGCTCTGACGCTGCGGACGCTCACCATAATAATGCGATTAATTTTTTAGAGTAGCGATGTGAATCTTGACACCTTTGAATCGATTTATCACGATTAATCTTGACATCCCTACTGCGGTGCGGTCTGGTCTGGTCCATATTTCATATTACTCAGTGATCCTTGTGTTTGTTTTTTGAAGCAAGGGTTCAGATGAGTTTCGTTTATTCTCCCTTCAACCTGTCACAGTGAGAAATGCTCTCTTTGACAAATCAGAAGAAGTAGCATCATGAAATGTTTGTCACGCCCCACAAAGCAATCATGCAGAAAAGAATCAGTTTTCACTTTAATTCAAGGGGGAGCGTTTCACCACCACTATATTACATTTGATACCAGAGCTGCCAGAATGCACTTTACAGTTTTGCTTTCTCATGTTAATACTGTAGCTTAATGTTAAACATGTTTCCATGGATCAATTCAACAATGCAACTTGTTCCTGAGCCTGATACATTATTGTAAAACAAAAAATAATTTATAATTAAACACAAAATGATAAATCATCACTTTTTCGATGTTCACTGACAAAAATTATTATAGTTTTGTACCTTTTTTTTCGTGAAATTGTGCCCCATATGTCTAATGTGCTGCCATTGCAGACATTTATTTTCTCCCAACACTAGTGGGCGCTGTTGTTAAAGAGACCGCTCCAGGACTAATTGTTGTTCAGCGTTGCTTCACTGGGAACGAAGTAACCCTGCGATGTTGTTCATGATGGCTTATGTGTTGTTTTTTAATTAATTTATTTATTTTATTTTTTTTAAAGAATTTTAAAGCTACAGTACGATTATATGTACGTCAACTTTTTTAACCAGGTAGGACATTCAAAATAACTCTTACAAAAATATCTTTATGTGTCATACAGGAGATGCCAGGTTAATTTGAAAACTATAAAAGATTCTTGTAAAATTGTGGAAAAAAAACAAGACATTTCCTGCTGCATCATAATCAGGTGATTCTCCAAACTGTTGCAGCTTCTCTGTTGGCGCTCCTGTCACATCAGTCACTTTTTTTGTAACAGTCAGGGGTTCACACTGATGAATCAGTGAATCCAAAACATACAGGGACTGATGAGTGCTTTTTAAACCAAACAGCTGTTAACACATCTGCCTGGTAACCTCAGCTTCTTTTATCTCTAAATTTCCAACTTTTTTTTTGGCATCACAAAATGGCACACCTCTTTTTGTGTTTTTTTTGTTTTCGATGATAGGCCAGAGTTCTTTTAGTGGCTTCCCTGAAAATGTTGTCGACATTCTCCTGATGCTTCGCCGAACACTCGAGGTAGAGCTCTGCGTTCATCTGCTGTCTGGTCTCCTCACCCTGCACATCCCAAACAAAGCCAACATTAACACCAAGGTCTCTGGGATGTAAACAAATCAACAAAAATAGATGCTGGAAAGAGAACTGCTGTGTTCAAACTGTTGGACATTCAATCTAGTTTTAGATTAGGGAGGTTCCTCCTACATGACGCACAAGATTGCTCATCATAACATTTTGTGCACGTTCTCATTGCATTACCTGAGTGTACGTGATGGGAGCCAGATCCATGGCCTTGAGCTTCCTCGTACACTCTTTGTCCTTTCTGAGGTCGGTTTTGCAGCCAATCAGGATGACTGGAGTGTCTCCGCAGAAGTGCTTCACCTCAGGATACCACTGGTTGGGGAAAAAAAGTCAATGAAATACTGCATGTCCTTGTGTCTTATTTACTTGTGTTTTGCTTCAGCATGACTCTCTTTCTTGGCATTCTCACAGTGTTTGTTAGCCCTATCTGTGTGCATAAGGGGGTTCAATGTCCACTTGCAGGCTCACTTTCATGAGTTAATCATGTAGCTAAAACAAATGCAGCCAGCACCGACACGCTGTACTGCCTCTTAACAATAATTTACAAATTGTGTTGAAAGTAAACCTTACGCTGTAACATTCTTGTCTCATCAGATTTGTTGGTCAAACTTGGTCGTGAAGACAGATTACCTTTATCATGACATTCTCAAAACTGGTCGGGTTGGTCACATCAAAGCACACTAAAACCAGATCAGCTTCTTGATATGAAAGCGGCCGCAGTCTGTCATAGTCCTCCTGGCCTAAAAGAATAAGAGTAGAAAGTGTGTGCTGAACTGAAATATAGACAAAAGTAAATGCAGCAACAAAAGACTGTTCATGTGTAAATGGACAATAGGAGTGTACACTAAGTGGTCACTTGAGGAAAAGCAATGTGAACATGAAGATATGATGTATTTCTTAGAGTCTGTGAGCATGTTAAAACCACATCCTGCCTACAGCTTCCTTTTCCGCTGATGTAAGGCACACTGCTGCAACTGCACCAGAGATAAGCAACCAACTCAGTGTTTGAATAGGTTTTCCTGTCTACCAAGTCAATACTTCAATGTATGTTCCAATAATTAAAAAGAAGTTTGCCTTTAATACCCTAATGTGCCACATTTGAGAATTTGTCCTCAAAGCATTTCTTTTTTTTTTTACTTAAATAACTGGACCTCTACCTCCATTTAAATACAACACATATCACATTATACATGATGTATATATTTATATCAGTTCACATTAGAAACTGATATATATGTTTAATAATGACTTTCACTTAATGACACTTTGGACCCTTTTTCCATTTCTATTAGTGACTAAACTTTTGATAACTGAGACAGGGTGTAGTCGTCCAAAAAGAAGGAAATAAAACAAAACAGTGATCAAAACACAAGTCAAAGAAACTTTGACTTATGTCATCAATAACTAAAATAAAACTTATAGTCATGATGAATGTTACATATTTAGCATAAAGCATTAAGGAGGAGTTCGACTCAAGAACAGTTTTCGCTGATTTTAGAAGTCAAGAACAATCTCTCATACAAAGTTTGGCTCTAAAGTTGACGCCTGGTAGGATTGATATTAGAAACTAATATGCAAACAGTTGCTCAGTTCCTGAAAGTATGACAATGATGACACTAACTGCTTCCTCTGCGTCCATGTTGGTGATATAGAGATAGTGAGTGTCGAGATGTCTGAACTTAGATATTAAATATTTTTTCTTGAGAATTCAATTATCCCTCCCCTGGCAGTCACATGTGTCCAGCTCTTTGCCAGTATATGTGAAGTGTGTCTGCTATAATTCATCCAGTGGCCTGGGGCTGGGCAATTCATTGTGTTTCAATGTTTAATGACAATGTCGCCTGCCCACGATCTTAAAAAGAACAAGAGAATCGAGATAATTATTGTGCTTATTTTTGTTGTGTTCGGTAAATTTTTCAAAGTGTTTGTTACTATATTTTGGCCACAAGAGTACATCGCAACTACGTGAAAAATACAATTTTATTTGTATTAACTATTATTATTTCAATAGTTAAAACAAACAAAAAAAGACATGTTTTCTTTCACATATTGCTTGTTATGCAGTGTTCTGATGATTTTAGGAGTTTTTAAGTTCCATCAATTCTTGTGATGCAAATGTTGTAAAAAAAATAAATAATAATAATTAAAAAAAATCCTTTTAATAAACGTAATCTCAATATCTATCAAAAATAATTAGGATTAGGATTTTTTCCCTGATCCAGCAGCCCTACAGTGGACTAAATGTGTTTCACTTTCCAAACCCTGCTGTCTCTCAACATGAAGTATAACAGGATGGTTTCTCATCGTCTTACCGGCTGTGTCATACAGGTTGAGCTTTATCTCTTTGCCTCCAAGGGAGATAGTGGTGACATATTTTTCAAAGACTGATGGCGCATATTTCTGTTTTTGCAAGACAAAAGAAATACATTTATTTCAAGATTCAACTTTATTGTACATTTACATCTTCTATCATATACTTCTGCTCATTTAAGACATAATTACAATAATGCTGTTCCCACTGGGTTCACTGCATTTGAGTCAAGAAAGGGGCATTCATTTATTCTGATGTTAGGAATGTCTTTTAAGAAATTATCAGGAAATCTTTACAAATTAACCAATTTAAATAAATTGACATTATAAGGTAAAAATAAAATAAAAGCTGTTCTTACCTCTGGAAAATCACCTTTTGCATAAACCATCAGAAGTGAGGTTTTTCCACAGCCTCCATCTCCCACTATCACAATTTTAAGTTCACCATTTTTTGTGGTACCATTACTAGTCACAGCACTGTTTTGTGTCATTTTTTTTAGAATTCCAAAAATAAAAAATCAAAGCGATGGGGCTGAAAACGCTCCTTTCAGATATATGTTAAATACATGATGAAGCCAATTGAGGTCTAAATGTGGAACAGCTGAGATATACAGTCAGAGTGACGAGAGGAACAGACCAGCCTCATGTTGTTACCAGGTAGCTCGCTCAGCTCACCACTTCCTGTTCCTGTCGCACTGATGCGATTTCCAATTGTACCCCCAAACACGCCTTCCTAGTTCTCCTCTTTCAGCAGTCTGATCACTGAAAGCACCCTTGGGGGAGAATAAAACCACACAACTGGAGTGGTTGACGCTGGATGTTCCACTTCCTGTATTGCACTACAGTAAGCCCAGCCTCCACCCTGCGAGTTCAGCTTTTGTTGACTTGCACTGTTAGATTTGTATCTTGGAAGTCATGCATGAGCGTCCCGGAGATGCTCTGATGACAATGAATAGGTACATGTACATCAAACATTTTACCTCCATTACAATGTTTTGCTTTCAGGGACTAACTTTCAAAGCCACACATGCAGGTCAAAGGCCAGAGCTTCATTTCCTTTGACACAAGATTAAAGATGACTCTATAGGTTCTTCAAGTGTTAGTGTATTTTATTTTCAGATTTCCATCCAGTCAGCATGTGAATTAATATGGAGTATACTGTTCATGTTGTTTCATTAAAAGGCCACCCCAACAAATACAGGATGCCATACACACAACTGAAAATATTCATTATACTGCTCCAGAAACCCGAATCCGAGGCACATACATTAGAAATGATTTTGTCTTTTTACATAATCTCTCTATGCAAACAAAAGACACATTCTGTGTTTGTCTATGTGTAATTTCCCTTTAATGAGATAATTTTCTGTCCACAGATTAATCCACGAGCATGATCTCAGTTATATCTCTCTGTTCAGTCTGTTTGGCTGAACACATAAATGACATCACAGATCGGGTGTAAAGGACAAATTAAATTCTGTCATATATAAACATTAAATGAGTGAAAATAAAAGGACTGGTTTTGGAATAGTATTCTTAGGTATCATCATACATAAGGTAAAAACATCTGAGTGTTTTTTTTAAAAACAGGAAGGTGAAGTGTGTAAGGCTTCAGGGCATTACAAATGACTCATAAGTGATTCAATCAGAACGCAATAGAATAGCTATGACTAAGAAAACGTAACATGCATTAAAAGTCTTTTTACCCTTGAACAAATGAATCAGAATGTCGATCCTGCTCAGTAACATAGGGATTTTTTTAGAATTGGTAATGTGTTTCACAACGCAACATACAGCAATCTGATGAAAGTATAGGTTATAGTGGTTGTCAAGAGAGAGCCTATGAGGATTGAGCTGTGCATTTCAGATAACTCGTTAGATTTACATTTAGCGTTTTCACAATTCCACAGGAAGCTGAACTCATCCTGAAGGCTTTATAGTGAGATGTGAAAGCTACATTTGAGTATACTGGAGGGGGAAATGTGCAGTAAGGTAACAAGCTGTTCCTTTAAGAACTGAAGCGAACACTGCCCTTAGCCTTTTTCCTTTAAGAAAAACCAATGTTTGAGTATTTTGCCTAAATTTTCTGCAATAAACAGAAAAGAGGTTTCAGCTGCACTATGTGTATTTCAAGGACAGGAAAGGCTTAGAACAATGATGGAAATATTTTGATGTTAAAAACTGCATTAATATAAGTCCATAAAAATATATTTTAGTTTCCACAACAACAAACCATGAAGTGAATTTAAGAAAGTCTATTTATTCAAACATTTCATAAAAACAGACATAGTAAAGAATAAGTGACTTAATTACACTGAAATATCAGACATGCAAATAAGAGTTGAAGAGAAAGAAAGACATTAGTACAGTACCACCAATCTGCATGAAGGGTCCTTGATTAAGCCAGTGTACCCATAAATAATCATTAAACACAAGGCGACGAGAAAACCTGGTTTGATCCACTGAACAGTCCTTCAGGCTGTACAAGACAGACAGAGATAAAATGGCATGTAGCAGTTTGCCTGGTAATTCTGTCTCCAAATAGTCATACTTTTCCTTGTGGCCAAAGTGATACAATTTGTAACACAATCCATGACAGGAACCTGTACCATAGTAAAAAAAAAAACCCAAAAAAACCCAACAAAAAAAAAACAAGTGCTTTTTGAGGTGAAACTGATAGTCTTACATTCAAACAAAGGTAACATATAAAAGGATATCAAATTGTCCTGTAGATATAAGAAATATCCATACCTATAAACCCCATTTCTGTAAGGGTAATTAATTAGCAAAGAACGTCTGTTAAAAATAGTTTTCGCAGTGCAGAGACAGCTGTCCAGCAGGAGAAAGGCCAATCCTCTGTGTGGAATCTTCCAGTCTTTCAGCTGCGCGCAAAGCTGAGTGGCGCAACCCACAAGGGAGTTTTTTTTTTTTTTGTTAAACAAAGGCCTATAAATAACCTCATTGGAGGATTTGGGCGCAATATATATGTTACTATTTGTTACACACACGGCTTCATATTTTTGATCCCCGTTAAACAAGAGATGGTGTCTAAAAGCAGGGTTAGTAAGAGAAGAGTGCTGTAACAGCCTCGTGACCTACAACGGGGGGAGCGCGCGCACTTGGCAGTCTGAGCAAGGAGTGGATAACAGGAAAAACAGGCCTGACACACCAACGACAATTTTGTGTCCAGGCAGACAAAACACGTTTGTACGTGAAAGTAAAACAGAAAAACTGCTCCCAGAGACAATATTGAGACGGTCCAAGATACCTTATCTACTAACACAGACCTCCCTCTCCTCAACTTTCAACTCCTTCTCTAATAAAATACAGAAACGCATGTTGTAAATCTGTAACGTATCTGCAGTCTTAAAACATACAATGTTGTTGATCCGCATAGTCTTTGCCTCGAGCCATCGAGCACCCGCTGAAGTCTAAACCCCAAGTGTTATTTTCGCCAGATGCAACCAACGGTGCTGAAGTAGATTCCTTATGACCTTATATGGCAGTGTGGGGGTGCAGCAACACGCTCGAGCTCTCGTGGCAAACGTCCAGAGCTCTCGGATTACTGCCGTCGTCAGGGCGAGTCAGCCTAGCAACCGACAGGCTGAACACGAAAACAAGTACCGTCGACTGTGTTTCGTCTTATTTACTTCTTTTCAAGCTTACGTCGTCCAAGTAAAATCCCCCTTTTGTCAGCTGTTGGAAAGATATCCTGAATGCATCACCGAGAAACGTCCTCTCAGTAAAAAAAAAACAAATATATCCTCTCTCCGACTGAACCAGCCTCACCCAGTTATGGCGCAGCAACATTATACAGCTCACTGTTCTCCTTTGTCTGTAAAGAAGCCATTTTGAGAGGGGAGAACAGCAGAGAAACCACAATAAAAGGGTATCTTTCTTACACCATAAACGCTGTGTAGATGAAGAGAAGCAGCCAAAACTTTCCTTAATATATTTCTTCTTTTTTTTCGTTAAAGACTTCTACTAGGCTACACATTTTAAATAACCTGACTGCAAATTTGCGACGTTAATCAAAGAATGTGGGATTAAAGCTAAAATGTACAAAAGTGAATAGTTTTGCCAATGACGTTTTACCACAAGACAATGTTCATGTTGTCTGTTCTCTAGTATAATCACCTATAAATGCGTATAGGTAGGCTGTAAACAAAGAGAAATAGCTAAAAATCCATTACCTTTCCAAAGATATTTCCTTTGGTTTTATATGCTGCAGCTCAGTAAGAAAAGTCGAGATAGGCTAGAAGAAGTTATAGTAGGCTACTTGACAGCAATCCTGTCTTCAAGGAGAGAGAGAGAGAGGAGATGGTTTGCATATTGCCCACACAGATGATGCTTGAAGATGAATATTCGCTTGCTAAGAGGCAATGCCTGCCACTGATTAAAAAAAAGTTTCAAAAAGAGCTTTATCTTTCGTGCTAATGGATTCCTTCCCTTTCAGGAGACGCTCACCCACCCTTAATTAATGCCTTTAACAGAGGATCCGAAGATGGAGCTGAAAACATTCCTCCTGCCCCTGCGTTTAGGCCTGTTAACTGCATTTCACCAAAGTGCTGAGGTAAATATTTTCGACACGAGTTATCCCTCCATCGGTTTCCTCTTGTGTGTCACAATTTATTTTTAGACGTTATATAAAATGCTTGAATGCCACCTGGCTACTTTAAAATTTGCCCTTGCAGCAAGGTCAAGCTGTCGTTTACACTTTAGATGTTTTTGGATCCTAAATGGCAAATGAAAAGGACAAACCTAATCATGCTTGAGGCTGTCTCCCAAGATGTGGAGTACAACACAAACCACCGTGGTGTTTAGCATTTTGCTGTTGTGAAAGGAAATGTTTAAAGTCATTAATCAAAGCAAAGGGGTTATCAATCAACAGTCAGGATTGCTGGCAGAACAATAAACTCATTTGCAAAAGGCCATTGGTTAACCACGACCTGCTTACCTGTCATTTGAGGAGTATGATAGCATATGTAAACTGGACTGTATCTATATTTTATGTCTGCATGCTAGTGAACATAAAAAATAAAGTTGCTAGATTCAAACATTTCTGTTAAAAATTGATGACAGCTCAATAAATAACATGATAGAAAATACTTTTACTTACAGTAACTGCATGCCTCACATTTACATTGATAATTACCAAAGCTGATAAAAAATTATAAAAGAGTTGGACTTACTCATTGCTACTCTTATCCTACAAGGCCAGAAGTGCAATGCCAACAACCAGCCATTACACATTTTCACTTTGACTGTGTTTGTTTCCTCTAGTTTAACATAAAAACACAATGCTGTTTATTCAAAACATTTGGTTTCTTTTCACTTAAGAAATATAAATACTATTGTATGGGTGTGCCATGACCTAGTTAAGACAAAGATGGATTCCAGGCAGAGGAAAAAAGGCTCAAAATGTCACAGGGTATTACATCCAGTACATTCTCTTCCTTCTTCTCAATCCTTTAAAAGGAGGAATCATAGTTTTATCATAGTCCGTGAGAGATGAGGAAATCAAGTGTAAGATCCCTTTTGGAACAAAGGAAACCCATATAGGCCATTGAGTCCTGTTTTAGGAAAATGGCTGCCGAGAGCGCTCAGCCCCCTCTCTCTCTGCTCTCTGTTGAAGGACTCCTGAGCTGTGCTTCTAATAGCAGACAGCGTCTCCGCTGCTGCGCTCTGATTGGTCGGCTGAACTGCCGCTGTTAACCAGCCAATTGCCCGAGCACTGCAAAACACCAGGCGAACCATAGCCAGTCTGTCTGACCAAAATGCACTTCTCTAAAATAATAAAATGAGGAGAAAAAAATCAGTGCGTTTAATTATGAATATAATTGTAAGTTAAAAACATTACATACATTTAAAATAAGCAAATTTTGCGAAAAAATGCAGCCCTGTTAAACATTTCACATGAGTGGTAAACAACGAGGTTTGCAGGTAGCTCTTTCCCCTCCCATTTTAAATGTTGCCCTACACGCTTGAATATTTTCACATTTCACTGGCGTGCTCACAATAGCTGGACAAAATCGTGTTTTTGAGCTTTTAGTGGCAGTTAAGAGGATACCCAATCGTGTCTATTTTGTTTGCCACAATCCGCAGATTCGACAAAAAAAATGAATGGAGGTATTTACCGAGTCAAATCAGTAAACCAGGAGTTAAATGTTCTAATGCTTGTTTAAAAAAAACACGGCTCTATTTTGTGTTTGTTTTTAAAACAAAATAACTTTCAACATAGCAAACGCGGCATTAAATTGCCGATGGAAAAGTGCGACGAAAGTGCGACAGTCATATGAGGTGGGCAAGCCTAGCGGTGTATTGTGGGAGAGACAGAAGCTACAGACTAAGAGGCACACAATATGTGTTGGCTCTAGCCCGAAAAGGAGGCTGTATTCTTCAAGCTAAATCATGTAATGTAAGCAGCGAAAGGAGAGCGATTTCGTATTTTCATCAATTACAGGGAGGGAAAAAAATTACTCGATCGGACAAAAACATGTCCAAGCCAGGGGAGAGAAACAGATTGAACGAAGACCATGGCAGAAAGCAGAGTTCAAGTAAGCTTGTTCTTTTTTTCCTCTTTCTCCAGCCCTCCTAATGCCTGTTTTCCGTAACTGGGAATCTACGCTAGATCCCGTTTTCCCTCTCACTTAGGGCTCTCCCCTCTTTTACGCACAAAGTCATGCATGTGTAATGTTTGTTGTAAAGTGTTAAGGTTGCTGGTAACGGGACCGTGTTTAACGTAGCTGCTTCTCTCCTTGTCGCTGCCTGTCGTTTCAGGTCTGGCGAACGGCATGGACAGTCATCCCGTGTGCGGCTCGGCGGAGAAACGGAGTCACCACTGGAGAAGTTACAAGTTGATCATCGACCCGGCGCTGAAGAAGGGACCCCACAAACTGTATCGCTACGATGGACAGACTTTCAACATGCCCGTAAGTTGGACCCTCTCTGTTCGGCGACAATAGTAACCGAGCAGCCCGACCTCCATGATAGGTTACAATGTATCCGTGTTGCCGCTGGCACGTTCCAGCACCTGTAAGCAAGGCATGTCGGCGGTAGTCACACTGGACAAAACACCGCGTGGGATTTTGTGTTAAAAAAAAAGTACTTTGCAACAAGTGAAGTTGTGAATGGGATGATAACACTGTATCCCCCTTCCTCTTATCTCCAACAGAACCCCGGGATACCCCCAGTGGACATGGTCCGGGACCCGAGGATCGGTCGTCTGTGGACTAAGTATAAAGAAACGGACCTACCTGTGCCGAAATTTAAGGTGCCTGCTCCGACACAAACTCAGCATGTTGTCCGCTTTTTGGGAATATAGGGGGGCTGTCAGGAGTTGCAGACACACCCCCCTCCTCGCTCATCTTTGGGACATGGAGTGGAGATGTGATTGTCGGATGGATGTCAAAAAGTAGAATAACGCACGTGCACATGGCCGAGGATGTGCACGTTCATGGTTACTAGCTACTCTGCCACTGTTTTCCTCACACCAACTGCCAGGGATGATCACACGTGGTCCAACATGAACAGCCAGTTTTAACTCCCTTTCCTTCTTGTTGCAGATCGACGAGTGCTACATCGGCCCCGTGCCTCCGAAGGAGGTGACATTCGCCCGACTTAACGACAACATCAGGGAAGGGTTTCTTACCGACATGTGCAAGAAATTCGGAGAAATCGAAGAAGTGGAGATCTTGTATAATCCGAAGAATAAAAAACACTTGGGAATTGCTAAAGTTGTTTTTGAGACCGTGAAAGCCGCCAAGGTGGCCGTGCAGTCGCTCCACGACACGTCTGTTATGGGAAACATCATCCACGTGGAGCTGGACCCGAAAGGTAAACAGTGATTCAGCCTGTCAAGGAAACGACTTGTAACCCGCTTCTATGCACAACTGAGCACTCTCTCTATCATCTGTAGAAGAAAAAAAAAAGTTGTAGTCAAAGTAAAGTGTCGTCTTGTTTTGAGTCATGATAGGAGTTAAGGTAGTCACGTGTATACATTTACGTGCGTTGCCTGGTAACGTTTGGTAATTGAATTTCAGTGAATGTTAGCTTGCTCCCACAAGCCTGGAGCAGAGGGTGCTGTGTACTCCCACTGTGCATAATTTCAACCCATAAACAAACACTGACAGAGTCCCTGATCACATCCCCTCCATTCACTGGCTCTTTAATAACAATTTTAGCCCATTTTTCTTTTCCATCTATAGCGCTTTAAGATACTTCCCTAAACAAAACTTATGTTATAAATATGATTTAGTTAGGAACAATGTTTTTCACTTGTTGTGCTCAGTTAGTAATTCAAATAATGAATGATTTAAAAAAAAAAATCTACTACAAAGACAGTTTTAATGCCTACACAAGTTCAGTTCTCTTGAACTCTTCCCATGACTTGATTTTTTTCTTCTTTTTGTCCATAGGCTTAGAAAGAAGTTTGTATGTGTTAGATATGTTTTGTCACTGGTAATCTACAAATCTGAGTGGGTGATGTTATTTTGCTTTGGTGTATCCCATTCATTCTCGCATGTATATCTTGGGTTTGACAGTGTAGATGTGACATATGCACAGAAGCATAACGTGTGCAGTAAAATAAGTCTTTGGATGATGATTGCTTGGGAACAAACCTGCACACGTGTAGACAGCCCCTTATTACAAATGTTTAGATTTTGCTTTCGTATTCAAAGCATGCCTAATCAGTTGTATTAAAGCCTGCTGGAGTTCTGCTTTATAGACTTGGCATGAGTATGTTTGCTGTTCTGCAGGTGAGAATCGCCTCAGGTACTTCCAGCTCTTGATGAATGGCAGCTACACCCCACGGACCCTGCCTGTTGGAGGAGAGGAAGCCAGAGAAATTTCCCCTCGGAGTCTGGCAGAAGCCTTACTGGTAAAAAAAAAAAAACCTATCTTCTATGCAAAACTTTAGTTTGTATGTGTAGATTGTGGTTGATCACTCTTTTAGCTGTGACAGTGCAAATAGGTGCAGTGTCTACTGTTTTTTTTTTTTTTTTTGCAATAGTTGTCTATGCTGTGTAGTTGTAATGACTTGGTTTTCATGTTTCCCTTGAGTCTTAACTGACACTCTTATCATCAGTGATCGAGTTTATCAGTGCAGCAGGTGGTGGGGTAGAGAAGAGTATCGTGACCCTTAGTTGTGGACTGAAATCACAAAGAAACGTGCACTTTGGCCTCGTAGCACGTGTCTGCTCAGGCGTTGTGTTCAGGTTCTCTGATACTTTAGTTCTTTTGTTTTGCAGGTGTAGACTGTAAAGTTAGTCATGTTGTGAAAAGTATTCAACTCTTTTTTTAAATGATCCGATTGAAACAGATGCGTGTAAAGTTTTATCCTAAATTCAAAGTTAGCTCATTTGTTTTATGGGGGGGGGGGGGGGATGTTTGCCTTTGACCATCCAGATTCACCCTGGTACTGTCTCTCTCTCCTCTCAGGCCTGTGAGCCGATCCGCAGGCTGTCAGAGAGCAGCGTGTCTGCTGCTGGAGGAACATTGCCCCCCAGCAGCTCCACCACTCCACTGTCCCTGGAAACGGGCTACTCCAGCCTAAGGCAGGACACACCCCAATCCCAGGGTACCCCACGCCAGACCGGTACGCCCTTCTCACAAGACTCCAACTTCTCCAGCAGGCAGTCCACGCCTGCGTATCAGTCCGGCCGGCCTGAGAGCTCTGGGGCTTACAAATCTCGCAGGCATGAGAGTAAGTTCCAGGATGCGTACAACCGCAGACCGGAGAGACCTCAGTACCGCAGCAACATGTTCCGAAGTACGACAACATCGGAATCCTTTAAACAGAACCAACTCACCCCGCCTGAACCTCCACCGTCCACCCCTTCCTTCACCTACACAGCTCCCCCGCCTGCTACGCCCAATTTTAAGTCCGCTTTCTCGCCCTATCAGGCCCCTTTGCCCCCTGCGTTCCCCCCGTCAGAGCCAGCTTTCCATCACCCTGCCCAAAGGGAGGGTGAGTATGTCCGACCACCTCAGCCACCTCTAGCAGCCGCCACAGACTTTTTACCTGCCAAGGAAAGACCTGAAACTCCTCCCATCCCAGAACCCCCACCAGAGCCCAGTCCCCATCCCACCACACCTCCTCCTCAAACCCCTGAGCGCTGCCCCTCCCCCGGCTCCCCGACGCTTGATCCAGAGCGAAATAGCCTGGATTCCCGCATCGAGATGCTCCTCAAGGAAAAAAGGACAAAACTTCTGCCGTTCCTTGAGGAGCGAGACTCGGACACTGAGGTGAGGATGGAGGGGAGCCCGATCTCCTCCTCGTCCTCTCAGCTCTCCCCGATCCCCCCTTTCACGGGTGGCTCCCAAGGTGGCCAGCTGAATTCCCGCCCCTCCAGCACAGGTTTAGAGGACATCAGTCCCACGCCGCTACCAGACTCGGAAGATGAAGAGCCCATTCCTGGAACGGCTTCCATGATCAAGAGAACCAGCTCTCCTGTCCAGGAGATGAAGAGCAACAGCGAGCTCAAAGACGGACACTTCAGAGTCCAGACGCCGTCTGACACAATGGAAACGGTAAGCCAGAAGCCGTTTCGTCCCATTTGCATGAAACTTTTATCTTTGTCTGTAAAGACTATCGGCAATTATTTCAATATGCTAAGTATTTCCAGTTTCACTGAAAGCAGCATCATGGAGAGCTACATGTTGTTCAAAGTCGTTTCACAGTGCTGATGTTTACTTCCAGATTTGAATGACAGTTACACAGAAGACACCGGAAGTCAGGACTGGTTTCAGTGCAGGGCGGTAGTAGTAGTAAACTTTCTCTTTTGTTTCACTGTGTTGGCTCTGCTTGGTAAATGAAGTTATTATGCATGAAAGGTACCACAGCAAGGAGTCTCAGTGAAAATCTATCTTTATATTTGCATTGTAAAGTACCTGTATGTATTCTTAAACAACGTTAGGTAGTTTTTAATTTTAATTTAATTTAATTTTTTTTAAGAAATACTAAGAACGGATTTTGAAAAAGTGTATTGCACCCGTTGTATTTTATGGAGTTGTGAATGAAAACTTTTCAACACAACCTTCAGATTCAAACAAGTGGCTCTCCTTGTTTGAAGTCGCAGTAAACACCATCTGGCCTGTGAAGTTGAGTTTCTACACTCCGGCCTGAAAAGAGAAATAAGAGCCTCTCTGCTGTTGGGGAATTGGAACACTCTTGTTTCCTCTTTCTTACACTCACACACTCGCATGCAGGAAGACAACGTTTGACCGAGGGGCCCCATTCACAAGCACACTCGCTGCTTTTGCTGAGCCTGACAGTCGCGATCGGGCCCGCCGCGTCCCACGTTCTCACATTTCGAGTGATCACAAAGCAAGCCGCGTCGAACGGGTCGTTCGTGTGTAACGCCACTCACTTTCACCCCTGAAACCGTTTTAACACAAAACCTTTCATAAGATCACTATGAGCGAATGGAGAGGATTTCACAATGATGTGCTGAACAATTCAAACTTTGTGGACAGAATAGCTCGCTTACTGCTCCTTTTTGCATATCATTGAAAAGTACACATAGAATTAGAGATTCAATATATCTGTAATGTTGGAGAAGTGAATGTCCTGCCTCATGAAGGCTTCTTATAAACATTACAGGAACACTACAGAACCTGCAGGTACAAAGTACATTTATAAGTGTATATATTTTGAACTATTAAGTGATAGGACGTTGGTAGGCAGGCACTCTGGTTGCAGGTTCTACTCCCGGTCCTGATGCTAATCGCTAACTTGCTTTAAGGATAAAGTTGGTTAAAAATGTTGCCAATTTATCTTTTAAAACGCAACAGAAATTTATTTAAAATGTCAAATATTAAATGTGTTCACGCTCATATGGCAACACAGATAGTCTATCTATACATTCACTGAAAATGAAGATTTTTTTCAAGAAAGCATTTTCAATCTTTTCATAAAGCAGTCTGATAAGCAACATAAAAAGTTGCAATAATTACAGAAAGCTTTTTTAAATGCGTCTTTTAAATGAATGTGTTCAAAATGACACAATTGGCTGATTTAGGGAGAATTAGTCAAAACTCTTGACGTGTATTTTACATTAGTAATCACAGAGCCTTTACTGATACAACAAGTTAGATCTCTATGGTAACGCACGTTACAAATGTGGTCCTCGTGTTATTACTGTCACTTATTCTCTTCTGTGGTTTGAAGAGTTACCAGTCTGAAAAAGCAAACACATCTGTTTGGAATTGGGACTGCATGGGCCAGCTGTGTTTGTCTTTATAGATGCTAAACTTTGAACTTAAATCAGTCCTCCTATCACAGAAATCATTTGGTGCTCTGATTCCAAACGCCTGATTGACCTCTTTGACCTGTAATAACACGTCAATGAATCTGTGATGACACTGTTTAGAGATATAGCGTTGAAAATAATAAGAAGGGGGGGGGGGGGAACATTAATTTTGCTGAGTCATCATGGAGATCAGAGGGATATGTGATCGAATCTGTCAAACCTGAGGAGAAAAAAAAAAAAAAAGAACTGCTTCATTTTTCATTTTCCTCCAGGGTCATCAGTCAGACATGGAGATCTCTGAAGACGAGATGCCGGGGACTCCCATCACCAGTGGGGACTGTGGCCAGATGCAGACCATCACCATGCCTCCCCACGGCTTCCCCCACCTCCCCCACCAGGCCGGCTTCCCCATCCCGCACCACCACCTGCACTCTGCCGTCCAGGGACATCCTGCTCACATGACTGCTCACCCCGGGGTGCCTCATCATTTGCTGCCCCACATGGGTCCCTACGCTCCGAGCATGATGCCGCTGGTGCAGATGGAGCTGATGAACTGCCTGCGCTGGGAGCAGTGGAGCAGCACCGTCCCAATGTCCTTCCAGATGCAGCAGCAGATGCTGAGTCGCATGGCGCAGACTCGAGGGCCGTTTCCTTTCCCACATTTTTTGGACAGTGGTGCGTCGGGGCCCTTTGGAGGACCTTATCCACCTCTGTCTATGGGTGCTACGCCTGCTGGCGGCACAGGAGCACCCGGACAACAGTGGCAGCACCCCAGTATACCAAAGTTTAACCCCACCGTTCCCCCTCCTGGATATGAGACTAAAAAGGAGGATCCCCACAAAGCCACCGTCGACGGCGTGCTGCTTGTCATCGTCAAAGAGCTGAAGGCCATCATGAAGAGGGACCTCAACCGCAAGATGGTGGAGGTGGTGGCTTTCAGAGCCTTTGATGAGTGGTGGGATAAGAAGGAGCGCTCAGCAAAAGTAAGTCTTTTATTTGACCTAAAAAGACTTAAACACAGCGTCACCTGCAGAAGAAACCAACAATCACATTTTGTTTTACTTTGGAAAATGTGCCATTATTTGTACCTTGTAGAATCAACAATTAATAGGGAACAAAAAAATGATAATGTACTTTTACATGTGCATGATGACAATTGTTCTGTAGTCTGAATCAGGTAAAAATAAATTCTTTTTTTTTTTTCTTTTTTTTTTCCAAAAAATATTGTTTAGTGAAGTAGCAGATTTAATCCAAAAATACCTAAAAATTAAAACAAAATCTTGTCTTGCTTCCTAGGCATCTTTGACTCCAGTGAAGGGTGCAGAGGGGAAGGAAGAAGAAAAACCCAAACCCAAAGAGACCATGGGTTCAAGCCTGCTGGAGAACTGGAACAAGGGGGAGGGGCTTGGCTATGAGGGGATGGGCCTGGGGATCGGTTTGCGAGGAGCCATCCGCTTACCTTCCTTCAAGGTTAGCCTTTCAGTGTGTATTCTCGATGAGACAGACGGGGGTGGGCGCACTGTTTGTCTGTTGGCGCTTAACGGTTGCATGTTGTGTTCAGGTGAAAAGAAAAGACCCACCTGAGACCACAGTGGCGGGAGACAACAAACGAGCACGGCCCTCCACTCCTGTAGACGACGAGCTGGAGGACGAAGGTAAGCACAAACTTAAATACTAGTTTGTCCTTTCATCTTCTTTTCAGATTGTCTTTTTGCTTCCTGGTGTTCTTAGGCTGCTCACTGTTAATTCATCCTGTTCACTTCCATCAGACCGGGATCGAGAACCCACTGGTCTCCCCTCCGATGATTCCAAAGTGGACGCCGATGGTTTGGCGGCAAAGCGGCGGCACTCGCGTCCTCTCGAACTGGACAGTGAGGGCGAGGAGGAGGTGGACACCTCGGGGAAGGAGGAGGAGTCGTTATCAGACAGGGAGCAGGAACCTGACGGAATGGAGGCTGCTGATAGGCTGTTGCCGGGCAAAGTAAGCGTTCTTAAAAAAACAAAAAAACAAAAAAACGCCACCATTTATTGCGTGTGTAAACTTTAAACATGGTGCCGTCGATATTTCACTGATTAGTTTAAAATCCTCTTTCAGGGAAGTGAGGAGGAGGATGGTGATGATGAAGACGAGTCGTCCAGTGATAGCGCTTCCTCAGACTCTTCTGATGATGGTACTTTGAAGAGCCTCTGCAACAGTTGGTTTATTTAGCTTGTCTTTGTCTTGATATGAATCATTCCCACTCCCCCCCCTTTTTTTTTTTCTCACAGAAGAAAGTTCGTCTTCCTCCAAGGCCAGGTCGGACTCCTCGGGAGACAGCGACGACTCCTCTTCTGAGTACGAGTTAAGCTCGGAGGAGGAGGAGGAGGAGGAGGAGGAGAAGGCCTCGCGTGAAGTCGACATTGATGTCCAGAAGGCGGGCACTTCCTCGTCGTCTTCGTCCTCATCTTCTTCGTCCTCTGATGAAGAGGAGGAGGAGGAGATCAAGGCGTCAAGCTCTCCTGCGAGACTGGTTTCAGAGGAGAGGGAGGACCAGAGGAGCAAGGAGGAGCTGAGCAGCAAAGCCAACCACAGACCTCCCAGTCCTAAAGACGAGGACAGGAAACCGCCATCACCCAAAGGACTCCTAGGTGGGGTTTTCTTTATCCCTTTTATATATATACAGAATTTGGAGAAAATAGACGTCGTTTTTAAAGACAGATTAAAGAGGTTGAATGAGATGTATCTTTTTTTTCTGACTTCTAGTTAAAGAGCGAGTCATCAGTGTGGACGAAAAGATTCCTGTAGTCAACTCTGAACCTCAGGAGCGGGTAGCCACCCTCCAGCCGTCCACACCCACAGGCGCCCTGCCTGACAGCGACCAGGAGACAAAGGCCAAAGGTAAAGCAGAGCCAGAGGAGTCCCCCTGCACCCCTGGTCGATTAGCCCCCACCCACTTAGAGGCAAACACCCCTGTCCCCAAATCCACCTCTGCATCTTTAATGCACCTCCCTCTCCCTCCTCACCCAGCACTAGAAGGTCGCTCCCTCCTACACCCGCCCCCCGGTCTTCTGCCCGACTTACCTCAACGACCACGCCTCCCCACAGACGAGGACATCCCTCGCACGCCGGGCAGGGACCTGCTGGAGCGAGCCAGAAGCCTGGGCAAGTCTCACAGCACGGACACTGTGCCCAATACGCCCGGCAGCGACGCGCCGTTGACAGGTAGCAGCCTCCTGCTTAGCTCCCCCCACATCCCCGGTAGCCCCTTTTCCTACCCCTCGCAGTCCCCCGTTCTTAGCGCCGGAGTCCCCCGCACTCCAGGAAGAGACTTAACCTTCACCCCTGTCTTCCCTGACCCTGCAGCACTAACTCTGAATAGGAAAATCTCCTCCGAGAGTATAGATGATAGACCAGTTTTTAAGGAGCCTCCTGTCACTGTCCTACCTAACCAAACGCTGTCAGCTGGAACAGAGCACTCAGCTCGAGTCCCAGACGATCTGCCTACTGGTCTCACTGTAGATGTCCCTGTGCCATCAGATACCCCCTCCTCAAAGAAGAAACCCGGACGATCCAAAAACAAAAAGAGCTCGGCTCTCGCCGCGTCTGAAAACTCTTTGGAGCTCCCCTCCGAGTCCACCCTTCTGCCTCATGAGGCGCATCTCCGCGAACTATCCGCGCAAATCTCCTCCAAGTCCCCGGATCACCCGAGCCTGGACTTCAGGGAAGCAAAGGCGGAGCCTCAGACGGTTCTGCCTGCAGAAGATGGCTTCCGTTGCTACGACGACGAGCCCCCTGCGCCGGCGGTGAAGCCGACGCGGAGACCCCGGCGAGGATGGGAGGCACTGCTACTCGGAAACCTGTCCCCTGTCACCTCGCCACCCCGGCCGTACTTCAACCCGCGATCCGAATTTGAGGAGATGACCATCCTGTACGATATCTGGAACGAGGGGATAGACGAGGAGGACATGAGGCTTCTGCAGATCACCTACGACAAGATGCTACAGCAGGATAACGGCAACGACTGGCTCAACGACACGCTTTGGGTCAACCATCCTGATATCCTTTACTGCTCTACATTAACTACCAAATATTAAGGATTACATAAATCGCTGTTGTCCTTAAATCAAAGGAAAATAATTGTGTTCAGGTAACTTAACTGTTTTGTACTGTCTAACAAATAGCAGCCCCCCCTGGTGGTGAAAAGTTGAAACTTTTCGGCTGGTGTTACTATTTATCCCTCTGAAGTGTGGTTGCACTCCAGCTATGGTTTAAAGTGTTTCCAGTTTCTTCCTTGACTTCCTCCGCACCAACCAACATCCTGAGCGTCAAGAAGAAGAGGCGAGACGACGGCATGAGGGATCACATGACCGGATGTGCGAGAAGCGAGGGATACTACAAGATCGACAAGAAGGACAAGATTAAATACCTCCAGAGCACAAAGCTGCAGTCAGAGGAGCCGCCGATGGACACGCAGGTGGGGGGGGAAAAACCCAACTGTTTCCTGATAATGTCGACGTGCTTATTTGGGCAAACAAATCTAACTCCCTGTACTCTCTCTAGGGTATGAGTATTCCTGCACAGGTGCACGCCTCTACCAGAGCGGGTTCAGAGCGGCGGTCGGAGCAGAGGCGTTTGCTATCCTCGTTCGCGTGCGACAGTGACCTGCTGAAGTTCAACCAGCTGAAGGTAAACACCACCAAACAGAAGTTTGCTCCAGTAGGTGAAACTTAGAAAAGGAATTGTGAATGAGGGCATAAGGCAGACTCTCACACAGATGCCATTGCCTTAACTAGCATCATAAAGACCATCGGCTTCTCTGTTACTAAAAGTGACACCTTGCTCCACTTTTTTTCTCTTAGTTCCGAAAGAAAAAGATCCGATTCTGTAGGTCGCACATCCACGACTGGGGTCTGTTTGCCATGGAGCCTATTGCTGCAGATGAAATGGTCATCGAGTACGTGGGGCAGAACATCAGACAGGTGAGAGGCAGCTGATTGGTTGGTTTGATATTGAGTTTTCTCTAGGTATGTAAAGTGTTTTAGAATTTGTCTTAAACTGAATTAATCGGTAGTATATATATATATATATATATTATTTATTTATTTGTCAAAAACGTGTACACATATTCAGAACATTTTGGAAATTCCTTTTTAAAAAGTCATATTTTTAGACTTCCAAAGTTTTTTTTTTAAGACTGCAAGGACTTCTTCATAGTTCTTCCACTGTTGGAACCCTCACCCTTTGTTATTCCACACCGCAGGAACTATGAACTATTTTAGCTCCTTGAACCCTGTTAAGAGGAACCTTTTCTGCTCCTGCTTCAGAGTAGGTACCATGGTGGTGCAAATGCAAAAAGTGCCCATGGTGTGAAGTATTCAGGGAACTAATTACCGTAGTGGATAGTTTCTCTTCAAAAAGTCCCCAGAACAGTTTGGACCAAAAATAACCAGCCGTAACTTACGGTATTCAAAATCTGTAATCTCAGCTTTTTAGAACAAAACACACAACTTGCAAAAAAAAGCCCCAAAGCCCTCATTACAACAATATAAAGCTGAAACCTTTCATCAAAAAGAACTTCTACCTACATTACCCAAACATGACTTTATAGCAAAAGTTCAGCATGTAAATAATTCCCTAAATCATTGAAATCAACAAAGTTACCTTTCTCGGGAACTCTTTACAGCTTCTTTTTCTGTTTAAAAAGAAGCAGGGGACACTCTGTCTTTGATGTACGAATGTAGCCTCGTTTGTCATTAAAGCAGGACTGCAGCCGGGAAATGCTGTCTCATCATATTTAGAAGGGCCAGGGCTACTGAAGCGAGCAAGCACCACAAATGGAAGAAATGAGTGTGGAGACCAAGTGGCTATTGTATGGTTTAATTTTAAAGCCGGCGAACGTGTAACCTGTGGCAAATTCTTAACTTGACAACAAGGTGATTGCTGACATGCGGGAGAAGCGCTACGAGGAGGAGGGCATCGGCAGCAGCTACATGTTCCGCGTCGACCACGACACCATCATAGACGCTACCAAGTGTGGCAACTTTGCCCGTTTCATCAACCACAGCTGCAATGTAAGATAGCATCCACGTGGTGTTCAGTTTGTCTCCGCGTCAGCGCTGCGTGTTCTGACTTTCTCGCCTTGTCTTTTCAGCCTAACTGTTATGCGAAGGTGATCACGGTGGAGTCTCAAAAGAAGATTGTGATCTACTCCAGACAGCCGATTAACGTCAACGAGGAGATCACATACGACTACAAGTTCCCCATCGAGGACGAGAAGATCCCCTGTTTGTGCGGGGCGGAGAACTGCAGAGGAACGCTGAATTAACGTCCATTTGAGGTCGAGCCCCTCCTGCATGTTAAAGTGCTATCCTTGAACTGAACTGAAGTTTCACAGAGGACACTTCAGGTGAGGGGAAAGTAAAGAGGAAACATCCTTGCTTCCCGTAAGGTGCTCTTCACATATTAAAATCTAGATTGTTTACGATTTATGGTGCTCTTGAAATGAAAAAAATAGTTTTTTACCTCTGCCAGTGACCCAGAATTATGAAAACACTTGACTTGCTGGTACAGCATCCCCCCCCTCCCCTTCTCTTGTCAACACGGGACAGTATTTGAGCATGGTTTCTTCCACATCATCCAGTACTTCTTTGTACAGTTTTTTACACTTTTTTTTGCCCTCTGGGTTGTCTCATAAGCTTTACTTACACCACACTTGGTTAAAGAAACAAACACAAACTCACATGTTCAGCTGCTTTTAATACTGTCGAGGCGCACAAACCTGAGGCCTGAACACCAATCAGACAGCGGATGGCAGCAGAGTGTCGTGGCCGGCCAATCCTGCCCCTCCGCACAAGTTATCATTATGTGGAAATAACTTATGGAAGTTCAAAGAAAAAAAACAAAAAAACAAGCAACACAATTAGTTTAAACCTACCACAAAATCTGGAATACCAGCCAATCACAGATCATGCTGCTCTCGATTTGTTTATGCAAAGAAAAAAACAAGTTAAAATGAAAGTGAAAAATTTGTATTAATGATACTTCAGTGTTTGCCCGTTTTTGTTTAGGTCTTCCTTGTCTTGCTTGTTCTTCAAAAACACTATCGGTGTGTGAATCTGTCCTGATTGAGTTTTCATATCCTGTGAATGCGAGTGCACTGCCCCCTGTAGGCCGCTTGAGAGAAACTCCGAATCATGCAGAAAAAGAATCCACCTCTTTCATCCTCTGGGCAGTTCAAACGAAGTTTTGAAGAATACATAATTTGTCATTTTTAAGTGCCATATGATTGTGTTATTGTTTGTGTCTATGATGAGCAGCAAGTGACCATTTCAAAAGACGTGTACAAAAACTTGCTGCCTATTTTTTCCAGAGCTGCTTGATGACGAGGTTTTGCGGCGTTTTGACCGTCACTTATTGATTCCTGTTCATCTGAAACACTTGATTACTCTAACAGTGTTGTTGATGATGATGATGACTGCAAGCCAGACGTTTATCCTACCCACACAGACAGCGACGTTTCTTTCTTTATGATCTCATTAAGATAAAAAAAATAATGCACTCGAGGCTTGCACTTCTGCTTTACGCCCTCTCTTAGCGACTCCATCAAGACCAAGTTCATCATTTCTTTTTCATTCAGTTTGATTGACGTTTTTTTTTCTCAACATTGATGTTTATATTGTATATGATTACTTGTACAGAAGATCTAAAGCTTTTTTTTTTTTTTTTATCATCACAGGGGTTATACTTTTAAGATGCATCTCTCTCTATTTCTCTTTTTTTAACAAAAGACTGAGTATTTAAAAATATTTTCAGGGATCTGTAAAAGGAATCTAAGGATTTAAAAGGTTGTTTATTTAAAGGAAAAAGGTCCACCGTGTACAGGAAAAGTCTCCACCTACTTTTTGGAAAGATTGTTTCTTGTAGAAACGTCTTCATTTTCTGCCCATTTGCTTCCGAATCCTAGAATCTGTAAATACTTTAACTGTGAATACTATATAAATATATATATATATATTTTTGTTCCTTGGGATTTGCTACATAAACTCAGCTCAGAGATCTATGTAATATACAAGACAGGAGATGAGCTCGTAGCAGGAAAATTCAGCTTGTGTCAAGCTTGTTTTTTTTTTTTTAAATTTCTGTTGTAAATTCTATGAAAATTGTTTGCGGTGTGGAGGGGAAAAAAGGTGCAGAATTGGCATGGGAAGAGGATTGAGGCATCAGCCTGTTTCTTAGGTCTATTTATTACACGACAAATGTATGAAAAAGGAAAATGGAAATAAAGCAAT
This sequence comes from Symphodus melops, assembly GCF_947650265.1. Taxonomy (NCBI): domain Eukaryota; kingdom Metazoa; phylum Chordata; class Actinopteri; order Labriformes; family Labridae; genus Symphodus; species Symphodus melops. The sequence continues at coordinate 9,836,330 of NC_136706.1, read as the reverse complement.
TTTGCATACATCCATAAAAGGCTGTTCTTTTCTTCTGAAGCATCAAGTGAAGAGTATTTATGCTAATATAAGGACAAACTCGCTATAAGTGAATTAAATCATTGATAAATGTAGCACGCTGTTCTTGAATGGAGACTGATGGCAGCAGCAGAGCAAACAATACCTCTGTGTCAGGCTGGTTTGATAGAAAAAAAGGGTCATGTGATCCACTGTCCTCCAAACACACAGCCAGTAGGAGAAAGGTCACCATGACATACCTCATTTAAAAAAATAGGGTTTGGTAGTCGATTCAGAGAGTATGAGTTGAGATGGGAGAGCGAGCGTGGCAAAGAAGTCCGATCAATCCTGTAATCACTGGACCTGTGTTTTTCTTATCTGAAAAACTCATCGTACCATGTATTTGCTTGGTCATGGGAATTTAAAGATGTCCCATTTATACTGACATACCATAACATACTTAAATTTGTAGTATTTTTTTTTTATTTTTATTTTATTTATAATAGCCACTTTCTCAACAAACAGGGAGCAATAGGTAATGCTTCCCACTTGCCAAAAATGACAAAAGTGACACAAGATAAGATATGGTATTTATTGTTTCCGTCTAGGGAATCAATATTATTTTATAAATGTAAAAAAGTGACGTGTTTATGGGTAATTTTTCATGTCCATTGCTACGTGTTGCTATTGATGCTGGTGGCAAATAAGCAAATAATGCAAACGTGTAGAGATACTTTGCATGCTGAATGCAGGACAGCTGGATCATTAGCCAATTATAGCCTCACTTTACTTTGTAAAACAGCTCTGGGTTTTTAATGGGCCTTTTTCTGACTAGTCATTTTAGGACACACAGGTGTTACCGATGACATCGATGATCTCTCTGTTCCATTCAAGTGCAGCCTATCAGCCAAAATGTAAAGTAGCACAAAAGAAAGAGAGGAGGCTAAATAGATTCAGCTCATTTTAAAAGTCATTTATTACACCAGTGATTTTCCTTTTCAGTCAAAGTGTCAGTGAAAACACACTCTCATTCTCTGTGGCTAAAGCTGTGCTGAAAACTTTTACATTCATGCTCACACTAAAAAGTACAGTAATTTAATACTACTACTGCATGTGTTTAAAACTATTCCCAACTCAATGTTCATTTGAACAATACTTGATGTTGATGTTAACTTTTACATTAACTTTTATTTGCCTTTCCTTTTCTTTGTAACCCTGCTAGCAGTGCATAGTACTAAATATTACAATTTAAATGTTTTTTACTTTTATGGCCAAATAACATTTCCTTAAGACTCAGCTTTACTATATGTTTAGTTATAATTAAAAAAAACGTTAACATTGTTATTATCTCTATAAACACATACTACACTAAAGCTGCTAATAGTGGCATTAGCTTGAAGGGAAAACATGCTTTCAGTGGAAAAGAACCTTAGTCATAAAAAACATGGCTGCCTTCAGAAAAACGAATGCTACTGTTGCTCAAATTTAAAGACATAAGACTTGTATTATGTATGTTATTTAACAGTTGTACATTTTCAATGCACACAGCTATTGTAAAACATTTAGTAACAAATTAACATTTTACAGTACTTCATCTTCACAGTTTGTTTTAAATGCTTTTGTATGTGTGTGAAAACTCTACATTTAAACGTCAAGTTTGGGTAAACAACACAACAGTAGAAACTTGGACTCGGGTTGTGCTAAAGTCCAAACATGAGGCTACCCAGCAGAATTATTTGAAGCAGTGACGTAGCTAACTTGTTGATATGACTGGCCGCCCCTTTGAGCAGTTTGGCATCTTTGGACATGGAGACGATGCGACTGAAGGTGGGGTGGATGTGTCTAAAGTTGTTCTGCAGAGGTGTCATCTGCTCTACATCCTCCTCTGTTGAGAAGATCTGCCACGTAAACTGAGCCAGCTGAGGAATAGAAATATATATATTTTTAAAACCTGTGTGTGTGCACAACTATTTATATGTTAATTATTTGTAAAATGACTAAATACCTACTTGTGACCATGAGATGTAGATAGGGACTTCATACAGAGTCCATATGACTGCTTGTGAACATGGAGGAGTGGTGAGGCTGCCGTGATAGCGGAAATACTGACTCATGTTGTGCTTCGGCAGAAGGCTCATCAGCGGAAATGGCTTTACTTTAGTAGCTTGACCTTGTGGAAAGATGCACAGCCATAATGAGAACAGATGAAAACAACCGAATGAGATATACATTTGGTATGGTTTTCTTCATACCTTTGTAAGCAACAGATGACAGCTTTTGTGATATATGTCCAAAGTGCACATTATCTGCATAAACAACCTGTAAAAGGAGCAAAATCAGGATGAAAATAACTAGAAACGCCTAGAAATAGATTAATAAACATGATTAATTGAAAACTGACATCAATAAAGAATCCGAGAACTGCGAGTCCTGTTGGGTCATCTAAGGCTGCTGTCAAGTTTGGATGGATGGATTTCATGTTGACAATGTGCATCTAGAGAAACCAAACAAAAAAGACATTAAGGGAAGTCTGCTCTGTCTTATTCTTTTGACACTGTATTTTGGTGACCATGCATATCTGTCTACTGACCGTACTGTACCTCCATCGGGTATCTGCGTCCGTTCACTGTGTGCTCTGATCCGTTCGTCGCTGGGCTTCCCCAGTGGAAGTGCAGCTGCATGGTGTGATAAACACCTGGAAGACCTCCACCGCTCACTGACATGCCACTGCTGACCTGCAGCACCACTGGAAGTGACCAAAAACATTACAGACATCGGCAAAAAGAGAAAACAAATCCTAATTCAGTTTATTAAAAATATTCACCAGAGTGTCCGTCATTTTCAAGCGTCCAGTGGCCTGTTTGGATCGCATCAAAGCCCTCGAGATGTAGAGAATCCAGAGACTCGTTTCTGGTCATCTGGTGGTCCAGGTTGATGGGGGAGTGAAGCTCTTCAAGTAAAGGATGACAGGATGAGAACATGTCTCCCCATGCATAAGGATCTGAGGGAGGTGAAGGAATCATGTAAGAAACACAGTGCAGTGAAAGAACAGATGACATGACACATCCATGGAAAGTCAGGACCTAAATCTAATGTGAAAGAAGGGCAAACCTATTCAAAATATCCAGTGAAAAAGACTGCATGACCTGATCAAAAGCAACAGAACAATTACTAACAATCCCTACTTGATACTAAAATATTGTTTTACTGTATATTTTCCTGCTTTTTTCTCAAAAAATCTTTTAGGTCTCCAACACCTTATAATAAAAAATATTCTGGAGGTCTTATGAAAAAAATATCTGCTCACAGCTGAAACACAGGATTTGGTTCAGTTGGTAGAGACGCCTCTCAACCAGAAGGTCAAGGGTTCAAACCCCAGCGCCAGCAGCTACATGTCCGATGTGTCCTTGGGCCAAACTGTTACCCCAAAATTGCTCCTGCTGCTTCTTTGGCGGTGTATGAATATGTATGAATGGGATTAGTTACTTCTGATGTCCTCACTACATAGAAACCTCTGCCATCAGTGTGTGAATGGGTAGGTGTGACGTGGTGTAAAAGCCCTTTGAGAAGTCAGACAGCGACATACAAACTCAAGTCCATTTTACCATTTTACTGTTTGGGAAATGCACAGCTTCCATATACATTTAAGAAAGCTCATAAAAAACAGACTTGTTTGATGAAAAAAAAAAATGTATGTAACTCTAATTTGCCTGCAAGTTATTCAGCAAACCCATCATTATTATAATAACACCTTTAGGCCTGTTTGCAGAGCACCTCTAAAAACAAACGAAAAACAAAATGTTTTCTAGGAAACAACCTAACTAAAATCTCACCAACAATCAGAGACAGTAAAAACTGGTGTTGGTTAAACTATTCCATCACATAAAGGTACAGGGTACTTTAATGTGTATTTACATTAAAGCCTGTTAATTAAAAGATTTAAAAGATCACACTGGCTTAATGTCCTCTGACAGGCTACTCCACAGTTCACCACAGATATTCTAAAACTGCTGACCGTGTGTTTTTAAATGAAAAGGTAGCTCCGAGATTACTCACCACAGTGCGGCTCAGTGTAACAGTAGTCCTCTAGAATACAAAAAAACAGCAAAATGTTGAGAAAAAAAATGCTTTTCTTAAACTTTAGCAGCTTGAATCTATTCAAAACATAGAGGGAGATTGTAGTCACCTGAAATTGGAGCAGGACTCTCACCTGAAATAACATATGAAACAAGAGTGATGAGGACAGCAGCGGTCTGAATCATGGTCAGAAGTGGCACTCGATGAACCCGGACAGGTGCGCGTTTGTGAGGTAGACTCGAGAGGAGGCAGAACGTCGTCCTGCTTAAATAGCAGCCGAGGTGGAAGCTGAGTTTTCCTCCTGGTGTGATCAGTGATCTGTGTCATTACAAGTCCAGTGGTCTTTTCTGATCAACAGGCTCATTGATGCAAGACAGCCCCCATCCCCCAACCACCAACCCTCCTTCTCACTGCTGCCAGCAAAGATACCCACTGACCAGTAACAAGACCCATTCATCTCATAGGAAAGTCAGGATGTGTGGCAAGCAGAAAACGAAAGGTGCAGAACATACACGACCTCATGAGCAGGATTTAATCTTTCTAAATATCTCTTCAAAATAAGAGTTCATCGATTTTTGGTTTTTCATCTTTGATTCTGTTATTTGAAATCACAGTAATATAAAAGCACATTAAGGACAAGCTATCATTTAAGTTTTAAATGTCTTAGTTGATCACTACAACAAATGCATCTAAATATATTGGTTATTAAGAGAGTAGCCAGGGTAAAAAAAAATCGTACGCTCTAAAATGATCTCTTTAAAAACATCCAAATATTTGCTGAATATTTTTCCCACACTGTCCCATAAATACATCAAACCATGAGCAGGCTTCTCAGCGTCAAGTGTTACGTCTCCCTCATCTGGAAAACGATCATGTGCTTCTGTCACTACTCGGCCTGCGTGAACAAAGCCTCTTTTCTTCAGTGACAATGCTCCCCAGCAGGGTATCACTATCTGCTCTGACTGCTGCCTTATGAGTCACTGTGAAATGCAATATATGCACTTTCTTTAAATCATTTGACTCAGGAAGAGGGCGGGGGATTTCCCTGCATCGCACCTTAATCCTTTGACATTTGGTGACTGCAGACGAGGGATATTTCCTCCACGAGTCAAAGGAGTCAGAGCGGGTAAATGTAATGGATGCTGTGTTCATACCCACTGACGCATGAGTCGTCCTTCATGGTGCAGTTTATTTGGCATTTGATTAGATGTACATCTACCTCAGGAAAAAAAAAAAAAAAAGCCCCCCCCCGCCCCGGCAAATGAAGCATTCTTTAAGTTTAAAGGCTATGAAATAAAAGACAATGACTTGTATTTGTTGTGTTATACATAAAACATTTCAGATGAGTTGTAACACCATCATAGTCTAGCACAGAAACGAGCGTCGCTGCAGCTGTTCCAGTCATGGGCAGGATTCTTTGATGCACACAGAGGATTTTAACCTACTTTACAGGACAGACTGTCGAGTTTTAAAATGTTGCTTTTAAAAGAAAATTCTCTCAGCATGCCAAGCGACAAATAAACATGCACCTAGGGTCCAATAAGCAAGTTAAAAAAAATTAAAATAAAATAAAATTCAAACCAAACAAAGCTGATGGGTAAAGGAAATTTAAATCAAAGCAGAACATCTTTCTATAAACATGCACACTTTTTTTTTTACACTTTTGGAGATTTTGTTGTTTATAATCCTTTGTGGATTGTCAAAGTCAAACTAAAAAAAAAAAAAATAAAAAAAAAAAATAAAGAAAAGAAAAGAAAACTTTTTTAAGGGAAAATAAGCTTCATCACAAAAAAAAAGTTGCCTCCACATACAGTACATTCAAACAGGAGCTACAGACGTACACAGTCATATGGACACAGCTGGTTCTCTTAATGCAGATCAAACGGTTCTTGCTGGTGGTTGGGGGTCGACTATGTCAAACACTTGTTCATTCGTTTTAAAGCTCGTCTTTGAGTGAATCAAATGATTGTCATCATATCGGAGGTCTAAACATTTTCACACTTTTCTTTATTACAATTGTTTTTTTTGTTGTTTTTACTGCGAACCCACCGATAAACAGAAACAGTAACAGACCCATCAACAACACCAAAGAGGAAAAGACTCACAGCTATAGTCAGCCCCATCGTCTTCTTCAGTAGCTGAGGAAATATAAGCACATCAGGGATGGAGGAGCAAGCATCCTAACATTTCCCCTCACATTAATCTCCAAAAGTAAAAAAAAAAAAAAAAAAAAACCCCAAACATTAAAAAAAAAAACCTGAATTAATAAAGAGATGAACGTGCAAAACATTGAGCTTTGAGTCACTAAACATGGTTCAGTTCGCAAATACACAACTATCCTGCGGAGTGTTAATGATAAAGCAACAACAATGGGACTGTTTGCATGATTCAACAACTTCATGATTGCAATATGATCTGTAAATTAACGGATTTTCTCAAATTCATTAGTGGGATGTGTCAACCCCCTTATCTTCACACATGCACTTAATCGCGCTTTGCTCACTGATCAGTGGACAATAAAACCATCAAGATTACAGCCTGCAGTCAAACATTATAATCATAAAGAACACAACACAAGACTCCCATATTTATAAGTACCACCACAATCCTTGATACACAATGCCTTGTGTTCGCATTACCTAGTAAAATCCTACAGTAGGAAACTAACTGTACCTTCTCGAAAGGTTAAACCTCTTTATTACAAAACAGCTTTTGCTTCAAATATGCGCTATAAACCTGGAAGACCGCTTCATGTAACAGACTCGTAAGAAAGTGAAGGGACAGGAAGTTTGGGGTTTTTTTGTATGAGCGAGTAGAAATTGTGATCCGGGACATGCCGAGAGACAGATTCGATGAAAAAGGTTATTGAAGCCTGGAGATCGTTCTGATCCGTCTGAAAGACACTATGATGCTCAACGAAGACGCAAAAAGGGAACATTCGCCCGCTCCGCTGTCCGTTCATCGTTCTTCGCCTCGTGACGCGCAGGTATAAACAAATTCGAGCGGCACAGACCTGAGGGGTATTTACATCTGGGCTTCCCGACCCAAATCGGAACACCTCTGAGATGTTTCACAAGCTTCCCGAAGTTAAGAGTAAGAGCCTTCTCGGCCTCGGTAAAGTTTGACTTTCTCTGTACAGAAACGGTCCTCTTTGCGCCTTCAGAAGCTTTTAAATAAAAAAACAAACAAACAAAAAAAAAAAAAAACACTCAGAAGGCCGACTGTAGAAGAGTCTCCAGAGAGAGGGCGTCCTGGTTTCGTTGCATCTTCTAAAAAGAAATGTGCTTCCTCTGATATGTCTGTACAAACATAAACTACACAAAAGTCGGCTGCATCCTCTCCTGCCGCGGCGTGCGCACGCGGGCTTCCTCGACCGGCAGGTAATGTCTCAACGCAGCTCTGTGTTGTCAGCCCACAGTCCTATACCACGGTGCTGAGGGAGGCGTCTGCTGACATGGAGGCGGGTACGAGGCCGTCTGTCGGGGTGTCGGGCCCCACAAGGAGGGTGCTGCTATCTATGGAGTCCTCTCTCTCCTGCGGAGGGGGAGCCGAGTTTGACACGGGACCCGAGACGTTGGGAATATCGGCATGCATCACGTCTCCCATGGTGTTCATCTGGCTTGGCACCAAGGCGACGCCACTGTGTCCTGAAGTAAACGGCAAAGAGAGGACATGAGGACGAGAGCGTGACTCCGGTAACACTGGGGGCGCGGCAAAGCAAACAAGAATAAGTGTGTACCTAGGTCCACGTAGAGCAGGCTGTCTGGGTTGATGGAGGCTTCGTATGGAGGAGGGGGGTCGTCGGGGTGCTGGATGTCGGGGTATTTGTAGGCTGCGTACGGTGGGGGGGGCTCTTGGAAGTGGAAAGCGCCTCCCTCGCCGTCATCGGAGAGATGCAGGGGAGTGAGGCCTGTGCCAAAGACATCCGGGCCGTAGTCGAAGCCTGGGACTCGTCTTCCAAGGTTAAAGTGGTGCACTGTGCAAAAAAGAAAAAAGAAAAAGAAAAGCAGGCATGATGATGAAAAATAACCACCAAAAATACATCAACAAACCGAGCTTTTAAGAAGACACTAAACAGACGCATTGAATTAGCAAGAAGGAGAGGGTTTCATTCGACTGCTTCTTTAAATAAAACTCATTTTTAACAGCAGCTGCGTGTATCGCAGGGTTTGAAATTAATGGCTGCCGTCCAATTAACTGAAACTAATTATGATAAGAAAGCCTCGTGACATAAAGCGAAGGATCGCGCTTTGGAGAGTGGTTGTGTGCGCGCGCACTCACAGTTTCCTCCGATCAGAGTCTCGATGCGTTCACGTCTCCGCTGTCGGAGTCTGTGCACCATGAAGAGCAGCAGCGAGAGGATGAGGAAGGAGGAGATGCAGCTGACGATCAGCCTCATCCCGCTGGCCATCGAGTCAAACAGGCTGTTGCCATCTGAGGAGAGAAAGGACGCGACGCAAACAGGTGAGCTCCGGATCATTTTCTTTTTGGCTCAAACTGAGAAACTGCATAAAGCACGTGTGATGTTATTTGCAAACAGAGTACATTTAAAATAAGCCATACACTGATGTAAATACATGAAAATCCCTCCATGTTTATATCTCTGTAGTAACTAACAATCTATTTTCTAAATGTTTAAATATCAAAGATGTTTTTGCTTGGCTCTAATCGTTGAGGTGAGGCAGTACCTGGGTCCAGGCAGGTGAACTTGCAGCACTCTTTAGGATCCTTGCGGAAGTGCTGGCAGCCCTGCGGACGCTCACACAGCGCTGCGACACACATCTCCGGCTCCCCGTCGTGACACGTGCAGCTCAGACACGGGTCGTCCCCTTTAGGCGTGAAGTAGTAGCCCTCGTTTACAACGTTGTCTTTAATATCCACGCACGTTTGCCCTGCGGATCAGATACATCATCAATATATATATATACGCACACAATGACAGGAGCCTTTCTCAGGTTTCTTTTTTAGATCGTACTACTGATGAAGAACAACTGAGCACTCACTCCTCTTGCAAAGAAAGGGAAACTTTTTATAACAGTTCTCAGCGTGCCAGCTGTGCAGGCCTCGTTCATTCATGCTTTTAATTTGAAAGCGCTGCAGCTGGGCACAGAAGACGTTGTCCTGAGTGGGAGACGCCTCCCCAAAATTGGTTAGACCCTCAGGTGGCAGAAACACCTGCATCGATCCTGACGGGACAAAAAAAACAAAACGCTTTTTAAGCATTACACTGATTGATGAAGGAAATCTGAGTTTCTGAAAGAGCAGATCTATACCTTTGTATGCCACCTCCCAGCGGCCCTCCAGGGAGTTGTTCTGATTGGTGATCACATACTGGTATCCCACCCAAAACCTGAAAGCAAACGAAAACAGCAAATCACTCAAATGTTTAACTTTACCTATAAAATAATTGAACTACCACAGTTGGCCACTAGAGGGCCTGCAAAACAAAACAGAGCAATGCCATTCCACCACAGCGGAGCCCCAAATCAGTACATGATATTTCATGGGAAAATGCATAATGTAAAAAAAAACAAAAAAAACATCAGTCTTACAATTCTTGAAAAGTTTTTGATCTCTCGAAACAGGGAAGAGTTTGTGGAGTAAAAACTCACTTGCACTGGTCTCTGCGCTCACACACTTTGTCATCAAAATCCACCTCGATCTTCAGTATGAACTGCAGCTCCTCGTTGGTACCAAAAGTAGCCAAAGAGCCGTTGACTTTCTGACAGGTATCCACGGCCTGCCAGTAGTTCTCGTTCCTCAGGTAGACTTTGTAGCAGCTGGCTGTCTTCTCGTAGTGGTGCCACCCGCTGGGACATTTCTCTGTGGTCAGGAAAAAAAAAAAAAAAGACGTTTCAGCATTGTGGCGTGATAATAGCTGAGGTCATAATGCAGATTTAAAGACTTTATAAGTCACCAAAAAATAAAAAAATAAAATAAAAAATAAAGTATGATTCTTACTGTTGAAGCGCACAGGCTGAGCCACACCTATGACGTCTTCTACCTGGTCATATCCGTTACCGAAACGAAACCTCTCCTCCTTAATAGCTGCAAAACAAAAGTCTCGAGGTGAACTCGTGTGGAACCGTTTTACATCCTTCAGCTCTAAATCACGCGTGTGCAAATGCCTTTTTCAAATCAAAACAAGATGCACGTTCAGATTAAGAAAAAGCTCCGTAGACGGTATGGGCGACTAACGGCTCTCTCCTCAGGGTGCTCCTACAGTTTCTGACTTCATGAGCTTCAGATTAAACTCAGTGGTACCTCGATTCAAATTAAAACCCGATGTCAGAAGTTCCCTTCTCTTCGGAAACATAAAGAGAAAACAAGATCAGCAGCAGAGAAAGTGTAACAACAAGCAAAGGTTTTTTTTTTAAATATTCCCTCGTCATTTCAACTAGAAATTATATTCTTTGAAAAAAAAAAAAAAAAAAAAAAGTTTTTTTTGCAGCCTGGTTTATATTTGTTGAGTCTGCTAAACGTTGGTTTCTAGTTGTAATCATGTTTTTATTACCTGCTCTTTTGTAATGTTAACAGACACAGAGTAAGGTCCTCTACCTGCTTTTTGTGTTTTGAGATAACACTTGTTATAAATTGACGCTACACAAAAAGATTGATAGATTGATAATTAGTTATCCATATAACAGCTTCAAACTTCTGCTCTTTAACCTGCACTGAGGTACATGATTAAACACTTTACTTTTTTTTTTTGCTTGAGTTAAGTGAGACAGATCGCTCCACCTTTGACTGTATTTCAGAAAGAATTAATCCCATCATGCAACACTGAGTCTGTGCAGTCTGTTAATCTAGCCTCAGAGGCGTGACGTGGATTGTTTGGGTTTTTCTTCCGTTCTGTATGATGCCACAGCACATAAATAAAGAGGACAAATCATGCCATGGAAGCTTTTTATTCGAGAAGCCTATACATAGATCTGTAGTTAATTACATTATATTGTTGGCTAAACAGGCTTTACGTGCTGTTCCCATTTCTTTCCTTTAAAGCTTTAAGTTTAAAAAAAAAATGTTTTAACTGAGAAATGATGAACACAGGCTAATGTGAAAGCTCAATCAGGACACAGTGCTGTTAACACAGGCCTTCAGCACCACTTCTGTACAGAGATCACATGCTGAACTCAATCCTTTCAATAATTCCTATTATGCATTCAGCAATCTGGGGATAAGGTCTCTCTGGGTTTAAGAGCGGAAAACAATAGGATTTTCGGTCAAAGGATTAACTGCTCCTGCAACATTTCTGCTGTGTTTCCAAGAGACTTAACAAGCAGTAAACAAAAACAGAGACACATGTGCAGCCACTCAAATGTAACTCGGCCTCCCTCTGCCATGCTGATGCTGCTTTCACTGCGGTGGATATCCGCTGACGAACATCACGTCTGAACCAATCAGCTGGATTGAAGTGAGTTTGAGGATTTTACTGCGCAAATGTGTTGAGGCTGTTTCTTCGTCCACATGCTTCACTGAACATCTCTGTATATTGCTGAAATTGGACCTCAGTACTCGTCTAAACTCGTGCATGGGAGCTGTGATAAGAGCTGCCCAGGTGTGGGTTGGATTGTGTCTTGTGAGTTTTTTTATTTTTTTTTGCTATTCTTTGCAAAAGTCAAGGGCTCAAGTGTGCAAAACTCACGAGGACAGTCCATCTCATCGCTCTTGTCCTCGCACGCTGTCCAGCCGTCGCACTGCCAGGACATGGGGATACACTGCATCTTCCCGCTGCGGCAGGCGAACTGCCCGGGACTGCAGCGCTGCTCTGTAACACAAGAGAGTTTGCGTGGTCAAACCTGCACAAAGACGGTCTTCCCAAACAAAAACAAAAAAAATAACACATGTTCAGAATTAAGAGTGGAGCCGAGGCCCTGTTGAGTCCTGGAGTTGTTCCAATTTCAGTGTGAGCTTCTCAGCTGACTCTGGATGGAGCAATAACAAGCGACAACAATGTGGTGTCAGTAGAGAGTCAGAAATGTCTTTCTGCTGTACGACGCCGCAGACAGAAAATGTCCCTGATGTTGTCTGAGCTCGGCTGTTTTCTGAATTTTTTGTTCATCATTTAGAAGGTAAGGCGCCTTAAAAACATAAAAGCATCTCCCTCGAGCGGCCCTCTTAAATCAAACACTGCAGAACCTCCAAACCAAATAGTTTGAAAGACGTTGAAATGTCTCGAAAAGCTCCGTCTTGTATTTGTGTGGCCATGTTTTGCCAAAGGTGTAACTCGAGACGTCACATCGATACGGGAAAAAGGTTTGATTTTCAAGTGTTGGACTCACATCTATCACATAAAACACACAAGGTTTGTCACGATACGGTTTGTGTTTTCATCTTCCATGATGGGAGTAAAAATCAAACAATGTTGGTCCCTTCTTCATTAGGTTATTTCTTCTTTGCATCACAAACTACTTCCAGCAAACTACAAAGTTTGAACCGCTTCTAAATTTCACAAATGTTTGTCGTGTCTCTTATTTACACAGTTAGAACCCTGTCGGTCTCGCTTTCTGTGAGATTGATTGAAATGCGTCCTGCTGGGTTTCCGGTGAGACAAACTTCAAAATCAAGAGACACAGAAGACTGCTTCGAAATATAAATACAACATCTGTCAATCCCGGCTGCTCAGTCACAGATACGACACTCGGAGAAAGTTCAGGTTGGACGAAAGCAACATTGAAGCTGTAGAATAAAAAGAGAAAAAAAAGTCTCAGGAGTTGATAAGAGAAAACGGATCCTTTCGGAGAATCCTGCATATTCACAAGAGTCAGACCATGTTGCTCAATGAGAAAATGACAATAGATTGAGTTGTTTTCTTCGGTTATGACGGCATGCAGAAAGAAGGAGCTTCATTTAGACCTGCAGCAGAGGTCACAGAACAATTTTCTGTTTGTCTCTCCACGCTGCACGTGAGTAACATAAAGGACGCTTCGGCATCAGAGCTGCATGTCTCCTGATTCAGTCATGTGATTCAAGGTTCTATAAGCAAACTCAGTGTTTACCGAAGAATAGGGGATTATTGTAGAACTTAGGCCTTGTGTCCACCTTGCGTCTTCTCTCTGTTGTTTTTAACGGGTTGAGGGCGTTTTCAGCAGACAGCGGGCGGCTGGATGAAAAGCGTCGGCGCCCAGAGTGTGTTTAACAAGCGCTCTGCTGTTTTTGTGCGGACGCTCCAGGCGCTCAAGTTAAAAATCTTTCAACTTGTCAAAAAGGCCCTGCAGACATCACTAGCGTTTTTTTTTTTTTTTTTTTTTAATTTCAACAAACCAATCACAAGGTTGAACGGCCGGTAGTCGTCATCTTGGCAACCAAAAACAATGAAGGAGAAGTTGGTGTTGGCCGTTTCAGTTCATCCTGAACTGTACGACATGTCAGATAAAAACACCTTCACAAAGAGAGAAAGTTCTATATGCAGGAGCAGATTGGATGGTTGGATGTTGATGTGCGAGTGTTTTAATTTCAACTCCTGGACAGGGCGGTGATATTATCCTTCTCCTGCGGATCCTGTCACGTACCCACAATCCTCCTTGTTCCCTTTCTGATCAGAGTCGTGATAGCGTCCAAAACAAGTACAAGGGCTAGTATATTCTGATGGATGCTCATAGTAAGAGAAAAAAAACAATCTAAAATATTATAAAAACACATCCATAACAGACCGTTGTCATGGAGACGGGGCTGACGTGCAGCAAGTTTTTTTCCTCAGCACAAAAATGCTCATGCGAGCGCTTTTCAGCCCAGAAAGAAAAAAAAAAAAAAAAAAAAAAAAGAAGCGAGGTGGACACGAGGGGGGCCTGCATGTTTTTAAAGGCGGGTTCACTACGTTACAGTCTGTGAAAGGTTCGAAGTGAGGGAACTGCTAACATAACATAATAAAACCACTAGACACATACACTGCTTGCTTACCTGACAATAATCTTGCCAGAGCTACCCGTGGACCTGAAAAGAATAGAAACAATAACAGTGACCATCCTGTTTGTGCTGCCCAGTGTGTCCAAGGACATCTCTGATTTACACCGTTCACAGTGCTCTGGCATTTGCAGCGGCGCTCCCTGACCCACCCGCCCCCCCCCCCCCCGCCAAGTTGTTTCCCCAGTAGTGGGTCCATATACACCCTACCATCTGTTTCTTGGATACAGCAGGTGGTTGTGTTTGCCTACAATGGAGCTGGACCACCCACTCACCTGACAACAATGGCTGAACTATTTTTTATTTTTTTTTACACTAGGAGCTATTTTAAGGGGACTATTGTTTCATGTGTGTAGCAACAAGCCAGGTGACTTTAACCTGAACAAGCCGGTCTTACAGTCCCACCAGCTACACTGTGGAGATTAAAACATGCCTTTGTTTAGACTGGAGTTCAGACTTCACAAGTTCTGATCACTCGCCTCAAATAAGGGAAGCCAAAAGCAGTGGGCATGTTGCTTAGGGAGGTTCTCCGGAAAGATTTACCTTTCACAATCAGATCGCCGAGAGACGACATCTCTCACTCTTCCACTGCAGTGTTTCCCTGAGTTTCAACTATTTAGACCCCAAAAAAAAAAGATGATTTATTGATATCTTTAAACAAAAACAAAAAGAGGTCGTCTTTTTATTCTCCACTGTGACAAAAGGCCGTAATGACCTCATTTTGTCCGACCTCCTGCTTCCTTCCCCAGTCTTGACGTAGGTTCGCAAAGTATGACAAAGTATTCTTCAGGACAAAGGCTACGACTCAATATCTGATACAGCAATATCCGCTTCTCCAGACTCGTTTGATAAAACTCATCCGACCGCTGTTGCGATTGTATTTTAGAAAAACAGAGTCGCCCGCCAATTCTGACTCACTGCTTCCTGACTCCTCACACGGACACTCGTGACATGATCGAGTGGAAAGGGAGCTACAGGTGATCCGCCAAAGAAGGAGGAAACAGCCGAATATGGGGAGATGATGAAAAACCGACGAGAAAGAAAAAACAGCAATAAAAATAACAATTGTTTTGCAGCACACCCGTGAGGGCCAGGTATTAATTCATGTCATAGTGTACTGCATAGTAAGTTACCGTTTGATTCCTCTCCCCCTACTACAACCCAGTTTCATTTACAATTCTAACCAGTGGAGTGATGCTGTGAGCTTCCTGTTTTTGCTAAAGCTAGTTCATTTTTGTGACTGAAGGCTTGAACTCTTTCCTCAGTGGACTGGAGTGTTGCAGTTTTTTTTGTTTGTTTGTCTGGAACACAAACAAGATAAAAACATGCAAATAAAGCCTCATGCTTGAGAGGTTGACCCGTCTAATAAGGCTGACCTCAAAGCGTTTCCTCTTCGCTCTGCCAAGAGCCGACGTCACCTCGTCTTAGTTAATGCTAAGTGGATTGAGATGCTTTACAGGCCTGCGGCTCTCCTGGGTAAAGGATCCATTCTCATTAGTCCCACTGAGCCTGAATATGTGTCAGACTGATGGACGACATTAGAGCCCCGTGTATCCAAACACATTAGGAGAGGATGTGTGACGTTAATAATGAATGCTTCATGTTAAGACGGAGGATCTGGTTGTGCGTAGAACGCAGATGCAACAAATGCAGAGCCGAGTCCAGTCGGGGTCAGGTGTTTTAAATACAGCCGACTACATGTTTCAAGCTGTCTGCATGAGCGCTTCACTCTCTCTCTCTCCCCCCCCCCCAAAATATAAAACTCCACGCCTGATTTGTGCGGCCTGTGGATTGAGTAGAGCTGCTTTGCTGTCTGAACAGTCTTCCAGCGTATTCATTCTTCCTGAGAAGTACTGCAGGAGAATTCTTCCACTGGCTCCTTACTTTTGGAGTTGTGAGATATGACGCGTTGTAGGAAAGGAAAAACAGCTCCATAAGACGAGTGCGTGTCCCGATGAATGATCTGAGCTGCAGGGTGGGATGGAGTTTATGTGAAGGGGGGGGGGGGGGGGGGGACGACTGTGGCCGGCAGCTTCTGAAAGCTTCTTCTGTCCCTTCATGTTTGAGGAGGATTTCATCGGAGAGATGGGTTTTTTTTACTTCGATGACCTGACAAAACGCCTGATTGAACGGCCCTGAATTTGCTTCGTAACCGCTTGAAAGATAAGGACGACTTTTCTGTATGAAGGCAAAAAAAAACAAAAAACAGGATTATATCACCTCTTATTGAAGCATTACATGCGGTCTACAAACGAGTGAATGCCGACTACTCCGAGAAATGAAAGCCTCCGCATCTCTTACGTAAGCCAGAGGAAAAACACAATGAAGACTATGAGACTGCACTGACTCAGAGCTACTGAAGTATCAACAGTCAACCGGCCCCTGTGAAAAACGCTGCTTCATCTCCAGCAGCTGATGACGAGCCACAGTTCATCGTCAGATAGGAAACGTGATGAGGCGCAGAGAGCATTCATTTGTTCTTCATTCAGAGCGGCTTACATTTAAAACCAAATACATTTCTTTTTACAGTGGATGAAAGCACACCAGGCTACAAACAAGGACGTTTGGTTACGTTAAAATTTTTTTTAAAGAAATAATAATAATAAAAAAAAAATCAGTTTAGGGGTTGGAAATGTTTCCCTAATAACTGGCTTTGAAGAATTGAATCAGAGGAATATAAAACAATTAACTAATTAATGCTGCGCAATTTATTTATGCATTTAATGTGCTCCAACTACAATAAACTTTGATCCTCACCTGATGAAAAATACACTCCATCTATCTGTTGTTACATGACTCTCTGCTGTCACAAACATTGAGCCCGTCTGAAACCTCTCGGCTCTGCACTGCAGGACCAGAGTGCGAGCAAGACGTTTCGAAACGTTTCGTTCTTCTGCAAAAACAACAACCGTGTTGAAGGTCGGGGGCCGTTACATGTCTCTGACAGGAAGCTCTTCATCTGCGTTCTTTGAACTCACCACCACTGAATCAAAAGCGAAAATAAGTTGTCACTGTTGGTGGGTTACTTCTGTCCCGCTTAAACCCAATAACTTTTTTTTTGTTTTTTTAAACATACCTGTGAGAAGTTCTGGCTGTATTTAATGTTCAACACATTTTTTTGGGTCACGGCAAGTTAACCGTCAACTTCAGCCGTAGACTCCAGTCATCTGATGCAGAACTGATGTCTGTCATCATGTAAACTATAGCTAGCTCTGATGTGAACTATAAAAAAAAAGTGTTAAAACAGCTGCCAGTGTTTATCAGCCCCTCAGAAAGCTCAGCAGACTGCTCGTTCTTGTTGATGTCTGTATCTGAAGTTTTTTCAGTCTCCGGAGTGTCTGGCATGTCTGCACTTTAAAAGGCGTCCCACTATCTGAAGTAGTCCAGTCTAGCCTGAGGTTGGAGGCCTTTACGTGACCCATATCTGCTTGTTCAGTCTCCTCATAACACAGAGTCGTGTTGACAACGAATGTGGTGATAAAAAAAACACACAAAATCACAAAGCAAAGTGTCTCATTCTCTGGATCGTAGGAGGCAGTCATATCAACACAGTGATTAATGGCTGTGTTTTTATCTCATCTAAGGAAAGCTGTCAAAGTGTAAAGGTTACTTACTTCTCGGACAAACCAAGCAATGGGCTTCGGACTGTGCTTTCGTAACAAAAAAAGGGAGCTTTTTTTTTTTTTTTTTTAAATCATTGATAAAGTATAAAGTACAACATGCCAATTTCCACACAGCCCATTCACAACACCTTTAACTGTTTCTGTACTGAATGAAGGCCTCTAAGTTCTAGTCTTCTTTCATGGCTTTGAACAGGAGGTCGATAAAAAACCCGACACCGATCAGACGGACGAAGTCCTCATGAATCTATACACACCCGAGACCCCGGCTGCTTTCAATGTCCTTCTATGTGTGAATGTACCTGGCAATAAAACTACACACTGACAACATAGAGCGTGTAGTACGTCTGTCGGGCTGAGGTTATGATGTTTGACAGACAGGCCCAGCTAAACAGTTTTACCCTCTTGGAATGTGAAAGTAAACAACCGTCCAGCTGACGGCAAACGTGACAGAATATCACCCATTTATGATCTGAATTTTTTTTTTTCAAATTTTCCTCAGTGGTATCTTTGTGTGATTTGCACTGATTTTGATCATTTCGCTTGTTACCATCGTCGTGGCTGTCCGTCATTTTGATCACTGATCAACTGATATGGAGCTTTGCATTGTGGGAATCAGTTTTTTATTTTAATTTTAGATTTGTTCCTGCCTCACTACACATGCAGATATTTATGTTTTGCAACACTGAGTTGAACACCACAGTGCTGCTACTGGAGATTATTTTAACGTGCATCTGAAAATAGGTCATTGAAGATTCTGTTGATATTTTGGAATAAATGCACAACCTCCTTCCCTGAATGGAGCGTGACGAAGCCTGCAACTTCACTGCACATGCACTGGCAAGTTTTAAGACCGAGTTGTACGAAACTGAAGGTCACCACCAAAGAGCCTTTACCAAAATATATAAGGTCACCTGGGTGTTAAATTCAATCTTCACCCGTTAGGACACACCTAGCTTACGTGATACAACATGATGTGGAACAGGTCATGTAAGTTTGGGATTTATCAAGGCCAGCTGCAGTCTGTTTGGAGACTTGATTTTGAGGTCTGACATGATATAAGCTGCAGGTACCTTTGCCAAGTCCTACTGAAAGACTCAGTAAGATAGTTTCAGCTCACCTGTGTGACAGAAGTGTTTCACGTTCACAGCTGCATGATTTTGCCGAATTTTGCTCCAATAAACTGGAGTATTTTAAAGTGAGTGTCCGAGTCATGCGGGCATCAAGGTTTTGAAAGGCCTGAACGTCTGTGTGCACCAGCATGATCTGAGCTCTGTAAAACAAGACGTGTGTAGAAGCCCTGACATGAAGGAAACAGCATCCCTCCAACAAGGTGTATACACACAAAGTGAAAAGTATGTGAAGGAGTATTCGATTCAAACGTATTTGACACAGATAGCTTAAAGTAAACCTTTTGAAAGATGACTGATAACAGTTGATTACATTGTGCAATTAAGTACAAATTAACCTCAGCGTGCACCCTGACATGAATGTAATGTCTGCTTAAAAAACAAACCTCCAGACAAATAAACAATAGGAGGGATGCAGCGCTGTGTGTAATGCATTTTCCGGGCAGGATTCTTGTTGCTTCTTTGGATTAAGCTAAACAATAACGCGTTTATCCAGGACTTGAATTGATAGCAGTTTCTCCAAGCCACACAATTGTCAGGATCCCAAGATGCATTTGTCCTCTTGCTGCTTAAAATGTATCAAGGAGAGAGCCAAGGAAGCATTTGCATTCACAGCACGAGTACCGGCTTCCAATTGAGACAAATTAGGTAAAATAATTTGCTTGTTTGGTTCATGTAACACTGGCATTTTGTGTCAAACACAATTACCTGAAGTGGGCTTCTGTGTGCCCGTCCGCTGCTATTTTAAGCATCAACAGTGTTTTTCCTTGTGAGGGGTTTTGTATGGTTACGTTATGAATTGCCGGCAGTATTTGAGTCTTTTATGACAAAAGGATTGAATGCAATGTATATAGCAAATGCATATCAGTCATGAATTATTGATTTTCCGGTCAAGTAGTCTAAAGCATTTCTTTTTATAACTATTCACATTGACAGTGTAATACAAATGACGGTAAATGGTGCGTCTACTGAAAAGATTCAGATTGCATTAACGTGAGGCAGCATTAGTGATGGAGGAGCATGAATCTCTAACATGCATTTCATATTAAATCTTTGAAGTGCAAGTTTTATGGGGTCACTACATGAGCTAATAACCTTTGTGCACCAAATGTGTCTCAAGATCATTATCTGTAACATAATTTACCCTTACAGCCGTGTCCATAAGTGTCAAAACTAGCTTGCTAGTTTAAAAAAAAGAGAGACAAAGGTCCATACTTGAAGAGGAATTGTGTTAAAGACTACAGATTACACCCTTTTTTCACCTTTTCAAACAGTCCCCCCCCCCCATGCTCTAAATGAAACATCTTTGCTGTGCTTTGGTCCAAATATAACATGAATCAAGCAGCAGAGGTTTGTGACCCTGTAGAAACCAGCTCTCTCAGAGCGCTCCGTTCTGGTCTCTTTATATGCCCTCCTGAGTTTTCCTTGTCGACATCACTCCTCTGTGGAGACAATAATAGTGGACAGACCTGTGCAAAAGTTTTACTCTAGTCTGGAGGTGGAGTCCATGGGGGAGCGGAGGGGAGTTTAACAGAATCCAACTTGTGATGTCACAAACTGGGAACATTTAAAACGGAGCATTTTTCTCTGTATGGTAAGACTATTGCAGACCACAAACAAAGGACTGGATGGATTTATTTCAAATTCTGTGGGTTGATAGACTCTCAGGTTACTCAAATAAATGGTTCAAAAACACTGTAAAAGTGGATTTTTCATAATATGTCCCCTTTAAATGTTTGTTTACGGTAAATGTATTGATATTTGGTTATTCAATGGCAGCAATATGTCTTAAAGTAAGCCCACTTAAATAAATGCAGATAAGTGCACAAGAGTCCTGCACACGGTCCAGCATTAGCACCGGAGTCCCCCGATTCATCGAGCAGGCCTGACCGGCCGCTTTCTGCCTCTGGCTGTAATCTCCGTTTGCCCCTCTTCTTCTTCACAGACACGCAAAGACCAAAACACAATTCAGATGTATTTACCTGTCCGTGGTGGATCCGTTACCGTGAGGACGAAGAGAAGAGAGAAGAGGACGAAACTGCTGCTGTCAGCCTTCGGCAACATTTATCCTCCATTCATAGTATCTCCTCTATTCAGAAATGTTCAAAGATATACCGAGGATCTGCACCGTCGCCGCCCTCTTCGGGTTTATAACGTTAACCGCTCAGCACACTTCTTCCTACCCATTTCTATGCACTCGAAGCGCCGTTTAAGAGAGATAAACACCGTGTATCAGCACACATACTCGCAACGCTGATTGTTGTTAATCTGGCCGAGGGGCTAACATTAGCTAGCTGGCTCTGCCGTTAACGTCTCCTCGTCCTCTCCCGCTGCTGTGTGGAGCCGCGCTGATCCAAGATGGCTGCGGCCTCCCCATCACAACAATCCAACAATCCCAAACATGGAACAAGCAGGATATCAGCTGGACGGAGGGGGGCGGAGTTTAGGAGATTACACTCGGCGTGACCGTGACACACGATAACCACCAGTGTGTTTGCCCTTTGAGATTGTTACGTGGTGAATCTCAGCCAAAATACTAGCACTGGCTGTACTTAGAGGATGTCAACATACTGTTTAAGTCTCACAGCTTCGTGCACAGGGCGTGGTGTAAGTTCCGTTATTATTAAATGACTGTGATGAAGACCGACTCTGTTCATTGAAATGCAGCAATATATCAAGGTCCCACACTCACATGAACCAATGTTTGTAACCTCTCACTGGGATAGTAACCTTTTTGACCTTGTGAGACAGCACGTGTTAATCCGTCTAGGAAATGTCCTAGATTATTTACTTTTTGTTAAACATCACTTTTTTTTTTCTTCAAAGTTTAAAGTTTGAGTACAACATACTACCCACTAGATATGGAACGACAGACTTTCTTGTAAGAAATAAAGTGTTAAAGATTCATTATGCTCAAGTTTTACTGAGGTTATACACTTAATAGTACTCAAAGTAACGTTTGGCGACTCAACCAGATTTATGTTTAACCCACACAAGAACACGGGTTATGAAAACACTGACCTTTGACTTCTGCACCCCTCCTTAAGAGGTGAAGTTATAAATCAGGTTGAAGCATCTGTTTCAATTTACTCATACAAGATGGTAACCATTTCGCAACAAAACTGCCAGTAGGGAATCCCCTTTTAAATTATAATTTCCTCAGTGAATTTCCCTCAGGATCGATAAAGTATCCATTGTATCTAGTGTTGGCAAGAAGTAGAACAGAACAATTGAAAAGGTAATTCATTGAGTTAATCTCTTGCAAACACATGTTGGCTGAAGCTGTGTAATATAATTTAATCATACATTTTAATAAAAGGTTGTACAGAGGCCATTCAGATCTCCCTGTAAGCATCTTGACTCCTAAATTAAAGCTCCTGTCAGGAATTTTCAATTTGTGTTGATTTTGGCACCCCCCTGAGGACAAACTAGTACACAATCAGAATGAGCTTCACTGGCCATGCCTCTTGCCTCTTAAATAATCTTTCAGTGTAAATCACGTTCTAAAATCTGCAATATTCTGTTATTTATTATTCACTTTTTGGTTAGATAGTCCTTGGCAGCAGTTTCAGGTGTTAGAAATTACTTCATAGAAGTAATCAATCTTTATGCTGATCTTCTCCTGTATTTGTAAGTCATAAACAGAAATCAGTGTAGATGCAATTTCTTTTTCTTTTTTTTTTTATTATTTACAGTTTTCTTTTTAAATGTACAATGTTGAATAACATTAAATGTGATGTTGGGGAAGTCTGATAGGCCAGCAAACTGTAACATTGAGTTTTTCTATGATGCAGAGACAAAAACTGATATGACATGTCAGAATATAAGGACACCTGGGCCCCAGCTGTTGGATGTTGTGCTTTGAAATCTGTGTATGTATGTATGAATCCGGCTACTACATTTTCAATGTAAAAATTAAAACTAGACATGAGCTGCTTAGTTAGTTGCTGTACAAACATCCATGAAAGCTTCGACTGGAAAAAAAAATAAAATTATAAAAAATTAAATAAAGTGTGGCCACTACGTTGTATTTTACATTTATCCAAAGAAGTGGCCATAAAATGAGAAGATTTCTTCAGTCCTCTGTACATTTCTTCAGACATACAGTAGGAACGTGTGTTTTGTCGTTTGGGGAAAAAAAAGGATCTGTAGTTTAAAATCAAATCCTCTCAAACACATTCAGTCTGCTCTCTACAATTTCTGCAGAGATCTTCTACTTGTCCTTAAAAATAGTCTGCGGCTTTTCGTCTCTTGGGCAGCTCCAGCAGATTGTCTGTGAGTGATGTGATGTCCTGGGAGCTCGGTGTCTTGGCTTTGTTTGGCGTTGGTGTGCCTGAAGGTGTGGACGGGCCACCGAAGGGAGACTTGCAGCTGTTGGCTCTATGCGAGGGTGATGGGGTGTAACTTGCTCGCAGTGCTTTGTCAGTGTATTTACTAGACGTCCGATTAACGAGTCTCTGCAGGGCAGGGGTGAGGGCGGGGCTTAGACCTTTGGGTGTAAGACTGCAACACAAAGTTTGATTTAGCCACTTGGTTTAAAATACTGGCAACCATTTATTACACAAGTAAAACAATTACAAACTGAAGCTATACTTCACACTTTAAAGAAAGGAGTTAACAAAAAAAAAGCTGTATTCACTAAGGCAAAATTAATCTAATGGCTTTACCTTGCGAGATTCTCTGTAGCTTTTCGCAATGCTTCATGTTTCTTTGCACGGTTTTTAGCGGCAGCTTCATTGGCCATCTTTAGACCCAGCCTCTCTCTTCTTCCTGGTTCTGGAATCTTTCACAAAAGAACACGTTTAGTGTGATAAAATCATTTTAAAATCAACCATAAACAAATCCTTACAGACAGCACTGAAGGTTCAGTACCTTAAAGGAGGGACCATGGTTTCTTTCGACATAAGGGCTGTCTGATCCATCCAGACGAAACGGCGTGCTCTCGATCTCTCCCCAGGTCATTAGAGGCGACTCGGAAACTCCTGAGGAGACAGAAACAGCTTTCAGAAATCGTGGTCCAAATGTAGGAAGAACTCTTGAGTCAGTCAATGAAGGTAACATTCATCTTCATCTGACCCAGGGCTGTTTCTATGGTGAGGAAGACGTAAAGAACCACTTACCAGGGGCAGGGGAAGGCATCGTTTCAAAACCGTATCCGTTCACTGTTGGAGATTCATGAGGGATGAGCTCTTTCCCATCGGGGCCTACTTTACCCTGTTTGAACTGGACAGAAAACCACACACACATCAGCGACAGAAGACATTCCTCAGACCGAAAGCAGTCCAACTCAACGTCGTTCCTCATTTCTTCACGTCATAGACTACATTCCTCAATCATACCTGTGCATTGAGGGCTGCAGCTTGCTGAATCTGACTTTTGTTGAGAGCCTTGCTGAAGGGGTCTCCAGCAAAGCGCGTGTTCTTGTGAATTACCTCCCTCGGCTTCTTAAATAAAGCATCTTCGTCCGGTACACCTGATTTATAAAAACGGAAAATGGATATCAAATTGACATTTCTCTCACAGCAGAATGTCATCAGTTCCATGCCTTCAGTAAGGATTCATGTCAATGAAAAATATTCTGAAATGTAATCCAAGTTTGGTGTTCTCACCCTCTGGATAATACATCAAGGCATTCTTTGCTTTGTACTCCCATGTCTCAAGTCCAGCTTTGACACATTCAAGCGCCCCCTTCTCTACAGATGGTAAGGCAAGGTTCTCTTCATGGCGCTGGGGGAAAAAAAAGAAAAGAAAAAAAATCAGAATGGTCATTTCATTGGGTTCCACAATTTTAATAGCTGGTTTCCTGTCTCAGAAAGCATGCATCAAATATTCTGTTAATCAGTTAAGCGGCACTTCCATCAGTACATGCAGAAGTTTGGGACTGAATTGGTGCTTCAAGCTGTGTTTGTACCTACCTGTTTATATTCAGCCTCAGCCTCATATAACCACGAGTGCTTCATCTTCTCCTTGTCACTGGCCAGTTCCATTATCTGTTCGAACGACGCGTTGTCTTCACTGGTGTTTTTAGCGAGGAAACGATCGAGAGAAGGCAGCTCTTTCTCTTCCTTGTCATCATCTTTGCCTTCTAAAAACACAAAAACAAAACTAACAGTTACATTTCTGTTCACCATTTGATTGTACACTTATTTCAATATCACTGAGAAACATATTTAATTAGCTGCGGACAGATTTTAAAGTTCATACAAACGGTCTAATTAAGCTCAGAACATTCTGTTGGATCTTACCTCCATCTTTATGGCCGACAGTGGAGGAGGGAGAACCTGCGTGGCCCACTGGCGTCTCAAAGCTCGCCGGCGTCACATCTAATGCATGAACAAAGGGGCAAAAACAAAGGGGTGTGAAGAACAACCAGACTAAGCTTTGTTTCTTTTAAGTGGTATATTGTATGTTTGCAAGGGCAGTACTCACAGGGAGCGTTAGAACGTGGTGTAGATTTAGTCAAAGACGATCCATATCGGATGGAAATCTCTCTCATTC
Source organism: Symphodus melops (assembly GCF_947650265.1). Taxonomy (NCBI): domain Eukaryota; kingdom Metazoa; phylum Chordata; class Actinopteri; order Labriformes; family Labridae; genus Symphodus; species Symphodus melops. Next base: position 9,811,105 of record NC_136706.1, on the reverse strand, counting down.
TCCCCAAGTCGCCATTTTCCTCTGCGTCAAGATAGTCCTTCTGCGCTTGCAGTTTAGTCACATCTGGGAAGAAATCCCTCTGAATGATCTTCTCTAAATTCTGTTGACATCAGACAAGAAATTAGATTTTACTTTGTTTTAGAAGAGATGACCACATGTTCTTTGTAAATATACCAGAACTAGGGCTGCGGCGGAATGGACCAGAAATCACTTCTTAATCATTTGTAGCTGATTGCAGATACACGACATGACGATATTTCTTTCTGACAATAAAATAACAAGAACAAAGACGTAAGTTGTAAATCAAATCCTCATGGGCCGATTGTCAAATATCACCACACACTCTTATTAACAGCCACCTTCACAACGTCAACACGCAGTGGGTCAGAGAGAGAGATGAATGGTAGAATGAATAAAAGCACACTTTTGTAAAGTGACAAACTAGCTTATATCTCATTTGGAAAAAAAAATACACACACACACACACACATATATATATATATATATATATATATACACACACAAAGAGTTCATTTATCGCTTAGCCCTACCTGGAACCATTCTTTCATTTGAAGTGCATATTTCTTTAAAGAAGTCCTTGACATATCATGCAGTTCAGTGTCTAAACATTCACTCTGAACAATATATGCAAAGAAGGCTCAAGGAGACATTTTGAATCTCTTGACTGGTTCAAAACTTAGTCAAGTACATATGACATACAGTCGTTTTTGGAAAACATGGACATTTAACACTTAACATCTCACGTTAACTATCACACACATCTATTTCAAAGTTTTGTTTACTGATAAATTAAGCCTTTGAACTGTTTGAACTAATGTATTATTACTATTATTTAGCATGCTAACACTGTCGTTTGTTCTAGCAGTCGGATATGAAACTACCAGGTACCTCAATGTACTCCTCTTCATCAAGGACCTTTCTCTTCATCTTCCCCTTGTCTGTCTCTTCGGGTTGGGGTAAGAGAGCCACTGTTGTGGTCGTCGTAGGGACGAGAGTCCCGGACAGTGATCTCCTCACACTCGCGCTGCCCTCCATTGTGGTTTCTGTTAGCCTTTTAGGCTAGCGGCTAAAGCGTCACTTTTTACCAAAAACCGACAAGAATTGAGCCGATTGCCTTTTTTTTTACTCGAAAACACAGAAAAGTATCTTAGACGTGCCTCATCCAACAAACAATTAAAGTGTGAACGCCACCAACACACCAAAGAATTACTGTAAGCTAACTTTAGCACATCGTAAAAACAATGTAGGTAGTAACCGTGTTGACGTCACCGGAAGTTTACTTCCTCGCAGATTTTCTTTCTTCTTCTTGTAGATTTTGTGGAGGTTAAGACGCATCTAGGCGTATTGCTGCCCTCCACAGGTAGATAAATGTCAAATATCATGTTCTGTCTTTGTGATGTATTTTCTACAGGTAAACAAGCACACATTAAACTGTTCCTGCTTGATTTAAAAACTTCAGAGACCAGGACCTCACCTCAGTCCTGTTGCCCTTCCTATATTTGACGATATAAATTTTACTCTGAATTAAATATAATTGTCTGATTGTTCCAATAGGCCGGATGTGACGATAACATCAGTCCTGTCGTTTTTTTGTTTGTTTGTTTACAACTTGTCCACCTTGTCCTTTCTCTACAATGCTTGTATGTGCTGGAACTCAAATGTCATTTGAGCCCTGCATTACCACCCATGCATGTCTGAGTCTTATTTCACACGTTTAGTCTGGGCTAGATGATGCTGTTTGAATCACTGCATGTCAGCTCTTTGCTTGACCCATTCTACAGACATTAAGGTGGCATACAACTCTACTGTGTACACGTTCATGAAATCTCCTTCAAGATTTCAGTGTGGGATTCAGTTTCTAAATTATTATTTTCCTGAAAATAATTTAATAATATGTATATTCCTTGAATTTCCCTCGGGATCAATAAAGTATCTATCTATCTATCTATCTATCTATGTGTACATGTCTATATATTCAAATACTACAATTTCTACCACTGCTGCCAGGCTACTACTTATCATCATTACTATTTATTACTAAAGTTCTATAATATATAAACCAAGCCAGACTTATCCAGGTCATCTGCCTAAAAAACAAAAATATTTAAGCCCCAAATGTTCCTGTCATCATATTTGATTATCTCTTGAGACTCATGACAGACAATCTCAGACATTTGTCAAGTTTTGAAAAACTTGAAAGTTGTGAACATCTGGATGATTAACTTTTCCCCCAGCACAAGCTTTTTGCGATGAACAAAAATAAAAGGAAAACAAAAATTAAATTCCTCACCCAATGCCTGGTTATAAATCTACAGTATGTGGATGTTTTGTGGCTTGTGTGAAAGAATCACCTTCTTCCCTTATCTAAAAACAAATTTATTTGTTCTCAAGGACACTTTTTTGCCTACACACAATTATAATGCACTTACAAATGTAAGATGTAATGTTCAGGAGTTGCATCACATGGTGTCTGTTCTTCTATCATGCACTCAAAGTGGCTTCAGTCATGATACTGGACTGGCATTAAAAATCATGTTTGATAATCAGTATCCATAGCAACAATAAATCCTTGTATCACACACACACACACACACACACACACAGTCGTACACATTTTACTCTTTTTTTAATGGAATTTAGTTTTCTGTGTTTCCCACACCAAATGACAGTCTTTTCTGACGCCTCCACTTTGCTCTTCGGTTTTTAAACCAAACCTGTCAACAGAAAGAAAAAGATGATTTTTATTTGTTTCTATCGTCATGACATACAGTACAGTACTGATGGCACCTTGTTTATTCTAATTTGAACAGATACATACAACTGCATTGTGTATCATATTCAGCGCAGATGTTTCATTTCAACAAAACAGAGAGAAGATTCGGTTTAATCTCGAGGCTTTAATGTCAAACTATGTCATCATACTTGCATTCATACCTCTACTCTTTCTTCTCTTAAGTGAGTTTGTTGTGCTAGTCTCTCCCTCGTGTTCACATCTGGATATTGATTCTGCAGGAACAGCTCCTCCAGTGCGTCCAGCTGCTCCTCTGTGAAAATAGTGCGATGTCTCCTTGTTCTCCTCTGCACCTGACCAGGTCCCGGTGACATCTCATCTCTGTGAGCATCTCCAAGCCTGCAGGGGTCTGTGAGCATCGCTGGGGGCCATCCGTACTGACAGACTGCAAGGGAGGGAGGAGATCTGAAGTGAGCATTACTGAAGTATATAAATCAGCTAACAACAGGTCTCCGAGTAGGTGATGCTCTTACCTTCATGGATGAAATCAGTCTGGAAAATGTCTCCACAGTGGGAGCAGCAGCAGCAGCACATGCAGGCATGATGAACAGTCTCTGTCTGGCCTCCAACAGCACACAGCGCCTTCTCTTTTAATCCATTTGTCCCACATGACCGCCTGTCTCCATTACTGTTCGGATATTTGCTCAGTATGTTCTCAATAGTGAAAGGAAACTTTTGTCTTTCCATCCTGATCAGCCCATCCATCTCCAAAGAAATCCCAAGAAAACAAAAGCAGTGAATATCACAAAATATATCGACAGCAAACCCTTTTTCTGAGAGGTAAGGCTCGGCTGCTCTTCTGCTTCTCTGCTCTCCACAACATCAGTCAGGCCCTTATAGTGAAATTGGGAGGCAAAAAAAAAAAAGTAAAACCATAATCCCCCCGATGGACCAGACACATAAAACGGTTGAAACTTAATTCCTAGCTAATCTGGGCAGTTTTGTGAAGAGGTTAGGGAGGACAGCAGATTCCGTTAATCTTACCTCATTCCTTTTCTCCCAAAGAAATCAGATTTCAGTGCATACAATGAGAAGTGGAGAGCTCCTTAGATCCTCATTGTTGAGGTTTTGGAGAAAAGGGGATTGCCTGGTATTAGAAAACCTGGATTTAAAGATGATTTTTTTTTAAATTTATTTATTTTTTTGCTGTGCAGAGACTTGTGCATGCTGAATTTAAAGATTAGCTGTTAAATGTACTTCACTTTTCTATTTTTCCGGATAAACAAATGATCACAAGCAGAGTCTGACAACAACAGTATTTATGGTTACATACATTAATAAGGCAGATGAATAAATCTTGCAAGTGACAGGTATTCGCGACACTGAGAGAATTGTGCCTTATACGCCAAATAAATTTAAAGAATAAACAGAGAAATGTCCGCGGAATGTGGTTTGTATTCCCAAGCATACAAAGTGTTTCTTATCTATGTGCTGCAGTATTTCGCAGCAGAGTATTACAGGTTAAATTCAAACCCCCTCCTAAATAAATCCTGTGATTTCATACATCGCAATAAACCTTTTTTTCCAGTCAGGAGAACCACACTTCATATACGGCTCAACTGAGGGACTGGTGTCTAAATCCCGAGCTGGTCTCTGAGATTTGGTGCCGGTTCGGGAAGGCAGAGGAGAGGAGGATCTGTTTGCCGCACGTGAAAAAGTTCAGTGCGCGCTGTGGTTCTCACGGGACAATCCTCCTAAGTGAGTGGATGCGTCTGTCGGTCCCTTATTTCAAGCTGGTTTTACGCGCGCTCATCATAGCGCTGTTTGAACCTCTGGATCAAGTTTCTATGAAATTTCTGTCGCTCAAAACAAAACCTTCAAATCAAATCAAATCAAAACCTTGCTTTTGCCTCTGACGTAAGCAAAGAGAGTGAGTGATTTTTCTGCTCTCTCTCTGTGGCTCCTTCATGCCTCAGGATTCAAGAGGATGGCAGTTCGGCTACTTTACGCCCTAACCCGGCTTTTACGCTTAAAAATCTCACGAGCACTTTCAGATCGAGAGTGATGCCTCTGACTGGATTCTTCTCTCCTCCTCCTTATAGCTCTGAGAAGGAGGCCGCTTATCATCTTCTCTGGCCCTGGCGCGCGCACTATTTTTGCTAAGTTGCGCGCACGGCTGCACTGCGCAGCTGACAGCGTCTGTTTGTGCACTACAGAGAACAATCACAGGGGCCTCCCCTGTCTGCTCAGCGCGTGTCACACTGGCTGTGTGATGCTATGTTACAGGCTTATCGGTCATCTGGCATGGACCCCCCCAGTCGTCAAAGCTCACTCCACCAGGGGCATTTCCTGTTATGACTTTGCACAGAGGAATGACAGTCCCTGTTTTGTGTCCTGCATTACCCTGTCAGCGATAATTTCTCTACCCATATTTCTCAAATAAAGTTAAAAAAACAAATAAAAAACACTGAACGATAGGGAATTAATACAATAACTTAAGTTTCCTAAACTGACTACCCATACTGAATGTGTTAAGGTTTGCTGTGATTATTTCACGTTTATATATCCCACTGTAAAATGAATGCAGTGTCACTGGAAAAAAAAAACCCTCTTACATTTAAAATGAATATAATACAAGGCTATACATCAGTCAGGCCATGAGGATCAACCTCAGTCACTAGAAAGGGAGTTTGTTCTCTACACGCTCAAGTCCATTATTTTTGGGTAGTTTTGAATGTATTTTTTTAAGATAAGTAATTTAGTGAACAAATGCAGAATGGTTTCAAAAGCAAAGAATCAATTATAATAATAGTTGCCATGATTTTGTCCTTGAGGGCATGCAGTTGTTTTGCAACATTATTAGTATTTAACTTTGAAGTGCATTTTGGGGTATGTAGTTTTGTGGCTGACAATATGGAACATTGTTTGTCAATGTCATAGTTTGAAACAAGTGTTGCTTCAGTTAGGAACCTATTGGTTGCACGACTATAAGAAATAAGCAACAACAGCATCTGTACTGTTGAAAGACTGACTTAAAAAGATGCAAACCAACAATACCGTATTGTGTGTGAAGAGATTCCTTTGGAATTTATTTACCATGCATCCTAAGGACAATGGAAAAAGTATATATCTATATTTAGCATTTACTTTGATCATCTTTTAATTTCTGAATGCATCCATCAAGGGTCAAGCCTTTTCCCCGACAACAAAACACTGAGAGAAAGAACCAGGGAGGTATATATGACTGATAGAATCATTAAAAAAACACCTCTTGTACCACATCACCATCCAGTAGCAATAAGTCTTAGTTATTATGCTTTGTTTTAAAAGAGGATTTCATTTAGTCTTACCAGACTTCACAAACTATAGAAATCATAACAGATCATAACAATGATATGATCATAACAATGATATGATATCAATGTCTGAACACATTGTTTACACAGGGTTTATGTATTAATGTAAATTGTCAATGTTGTAATCAGTTTTATAAAGCATCTTATTATTGGTTCTACGCTTCTACTGACTACTACTACTACCACTTTAGTATTTGATTTCACTTGGACTTTAAGCAGCTTTTTCCCCCTCTTGTCAGAGAATTAATGGATTTCCACAATCTGTCTTAAGCTCCTCTTATAAGGGCTTTTGAAAACGGATAACAATAAACACCATCCCATCCTTTTCACTTGGGTTTAATAGCAGCCAGATTGTTGATGTATAGTTTGTGGAGCATGTGAGATCACTATCTGCCCTCATTGTAGTTCTCAATAGAGGGAATTGTAGCACATCCACGCTGGTTCAAGCAGTTCAAATTTCATTACTGGGGATTAGAATGATAAAGGTTCATTTTGTTGTTGTAAGAGAAATATTTGGTCTCAGAGGGGAGGTGGGGAAAAAAAGCCTCCAAAGCCAAAAGACTTTGTTGTAGATTGTCGGTGAGACACCTCACTGTTTCACTTTCAACTGGACATGTTGCAAAATCAAACATGCCAAAGCTCACATTCTTCACACAACATAGGTTGACATGGACTTGGACATTTATAACAAACAAATTTTACTTTCTCACTATGCATAAACAAAGGCAGACACAATTGGTCAAGAGATAAAGTTTTTAACGTTTGTTTTATTTTTTTTAATTTTTTTTTGGGGGGGGGGATATTTTGCTCTTGCTTTGCTGCCGTACTGTGTTGTAATGCCAGATTTTGAATCTGGGAGAGATATATTAAACATCTGTGATGCAGAGTTTGTGAAGGCGCTGCTGACATATATAAGATCTGTGTCTGTAATGTCCCCTTGCCTTAGGATGTGATTTCATGAAGAGCAGGTCTGTGGGAGCAAATAACATCTGTACAATTCAGACAGAAGATATGAGAATTCAAACACAGCCACACAGTGAGTGTTGATGAATAACAGAAGAGTCCACAAGACATCAGACTATTCATGCAAGAAAAGCTCAGTGTCTCTGTTCGCTGCTGCACCAGGGCCCAAAGCCCCCTGGAAATCTGGATGTTGCAGCTGTGACCTGAAAACACAGAGGAGCAACCTTCCTCTCAGTGTTTTCTCCAGCTTGTCCAGGGAAACTTAGTAAACAGGGGGAAATCAAGACAACCACCATGTGGTTGCAGAATCTCCTTTGCTGTGTAATTACAAACATGATGTTTTTTCTTCTTTTCCCAAGAAACTGAGAATGAGCTCTGGGATCTGGTGCTGAATTTGTCTGGCACTCCTGCCTTGCAGACTTTCTCAACACTGAATGTTGATGAACACATCTTTCCTCATGTTAATATGTTCAGGAGCTGTGCTATGCATATTTTGCAGAGTAAGATCAGCATAAACCCCAAGGAAGAAATAAATGTATTTCCTACCAGGTCCTGGGCCTCTTGGGAATCTGTAAGCTGTGAAGGAGGAGAGCTGTCAAGAACATCCTGGAAGTGGCTGAGAAGGCTAAAGAGGAGTGATGCGTGGCAGTGTATAATACCTGGACACAAGCTGGGGTCTGATCACCCCCCCCCCCCCCCCCTTCAGGTCGCCCGGCTGAGTGACCCGATGACTCAGGGCACATCTATGACAATGTGTCCATGCAGGCTGCACCAATAGGTGTTTATGCTACAATGCTTTAACTTAGTCCACTTTTCTGATGTTTCTGTAAACAACTGTTTCGTATTTTAAATCCTCTTTCAAAGCCTTAAATTCTATGGACAATACTTTCAGTGTAAGTTTACATTCTACTGTATTATTAGAGTAAGAGGCCAGAGTTCAAACCAAGCAAAGTATCGAGAAAAGTTAGAAATAAACAACAACAGTGTTGAAACCAAAATATATTTTCCTTCTTCATACATTGAAAACAACTATACAAAGCCTTTTAAGTGACTGTGAGCATCAAGATTAAACAACGTTAAACAACTTTTGAAATAGGCTGTCTTACTTCCCTTCTCAATAAAAAAAGGATGTTATCTTTTGTATAATATTAGTGCCTCATTCAAAACGGTCTTTTGGTAGAGCTCTAGAAATAGCTACAACAATGCCAGAGGACAAAACAGAAATTGAAATTAACACAAACGAAACAAAAAAAGGTTCTTATCTAATGCTATTTCCAGGCCCAAGATTAAGGAAGAGCGTGTGGGTCTATAAATAGGCCAAGAATTATGTTTTGGTCTTGGCTCAAAAAGCTAACATGACCCCTGTGACTTGGCTGTAATAAAAATAGATAGCTTATAATTTAACACCATAGCAGGGCAGCGTCATAATGGAAGGCAATAAAATAGTCGTGCGCCCCCCTGTGACAAAAGACTAGAATGCCACCGTGGAACAGCGGAGCGACACTGCGCGGCAGGCAGCCCGCCACTCGCGATAACTCGCGTTCGGTCAGCAGCAACAGGGCGGAAAAGGCGGGAGAAGACTGCCGCTTCCGCGTCCGCGCAGCACAGACAGAAGAGCACTGGGGCAAAATGGACGATAAGTTAATATTGGCTGTATTTAACTGCCCAGAGCTTTACAATGTCACTCTGCCGAATTACCGCTGCACAGAAAGTAGGGCAAATGCTTGGAGAAACATTGGTATGATACTTGGTATTACATGTAAGTGTTAATTTATTTATTTTTTTGCTTCACACAACTTTTATTGTAATCTGTTTAACGGACGTTGGTGCGTAGTCCTAAACACACGGGGAAAAGAAAACACTGTGGAGGAGTTTTACGTGTCTCCTGCTGCAATTTGTTAACTTTATTTATTTATTTATTTTTATCCGCGCGAGCATATCATGGCGGTGAGGATGCAGCCGCGCGTACCGTGCTAGCGGTAGCAGGCGCAGCTCGCAAGCCGTAGGCCGCGCTGCACCGAACGGCACGGTCCAGCTCCGTCTGTGCGGCGCCAGCCGCGTGACCAGGCAGCACCGCACGGCCGGAGAGGAAAAATGCTCAGCGGCACAGACTCGCGGTCTTCACCGATCCGCGTGCCTTCGGTCTCGCTCATGAAACAGCCAGAGCTCCGTGTAAACAGAAAGCTACTCGAAGTCTCGTGAAAACGCCTAGCAGCATGCTGTGTTGAATTCAAACGTGTGGCATGGGTTAGAGGCCCCCAGACTGACATTTAACAGGTTTTAAGAAAGATTCCTTATCTGGACGTAGAAGCATACAAATAAAGAAAATAAACGGCAGCCTATTTAACTTTATTAAACTAAGCTTTAAAACATTGATAGCATATAGTTTGATATTAACTTTTTTTTAAATTTCCCCATATGCTTCTCATGCATTACGATATTATTAGGGATATATTTAAAAACACAAATCCAAAATGACTGATGTTTCAAGAGTTTAATGTTAAACTGCTTCAGTTAGGGACCTATTGGTTGCAAGACTACAGAAGAAAATTAACAGCATGTGTACTGTTGAAAGATTGACTTAAAAAGATGCAAACCAACCAAACAGTATTGTGTGTGAAGAGATTCCTTTGGAATTTATTTATCATGTGTCCCAATAACAATGGAAAAAGTATTTTTCAGTTGTCCACATTTAGCATTTACTTTGATCATCATTCATCTTTTAATTTCAGAATGTCCCATCCATCCATCAAGGGTCAAGCCTTTTCCCCTACAAATAAATACTGAGGGAAAGTACCAGGGAGGTATATGAAATTACTAATTTAATGAATTAATGGATTTCCACAATCTGTCTTAAGCTCCTCTTATAAGAGCTTTTGAAAACGGATAACAATAAACACCATCCCATCCTTTTCACTTGGGTTTAATAGCAGCCAGGTTGTTGATGTATAGTTTGTGGAGCATGTGAGATCACTATCTGCTCTCATTGTAGTTCTCAACAGAGGGAATTGTAGCACATCCACGCTGGTTCAAGCAGTTCAAATTTCATTACTGGGGATTAGAATGATAAAGGTTCATTTTGTTGTTGTAAGAGAAATATTTGGTCTCAGAGGGGAGGTGGGGAAAAAAAGCCTCCAAAGCCAAAAGACTTTGTTGTAGATTGTCGGTGAGACACCTCACTGTTTCACTTTCAACTGGACATGTTGCAAAATCAAACAACGTAAGTTGACATGGACTTGGACATTTAAATCAATTATAGGATGAATTTTACATTCTCACTCTGTATAAACAAAGGTGGACAATATTGGTCAAGAAATACAGTTTTTTTTAAGTTTTGCTGCCAAATCTATTATTTTTCCTTTCAACCACACATTCTTAAAGACCATGATGGTATTCTCAGCTTGTGTGGATCTAAAGGTTGCAGATTGTGAAATAATACTCTGTTATTTTGAGCTTCTTACACTGTGATATTTTTATTTCCCAGCTGAAGAGTGTAAAAGAAAATGGAAGAACATGAGAGACCGGTACTTAAAAGAAGTCAGAATGGAGAACAAAAGCAAGAAACAAGGGGAAGTCTTTCAAAGCAGATGGAAATACAGACAACTCATGAATTTTATTGCACCCTTCGCTGGATCAAGAAGCGGAAACCCAGATATCACAGGCAACAATGACGATGACCACGACAATCTTGATATCGAATCTAACAGCCCGGGAGGAGAAACCGCATCGTCAGAGGCAGGCAAGCCGTCCCACGGGAAGGCTGCGAGTCAGGATATCAAACCGCAGGTAGCGTTTGTGACACAGAGTCCTGCGATGCATCAAGACACTCAGATTGCCCAGCTGGCTGTAATGACAAAGATGTCATCAGGCTCCTCCTACATAAACAAAACTGGGCGAAAGCGAGCCCTCATTCCAGACTCACACTCACTTAATTCTTCTCAAGCGTCCCCGACAAAGTGGCTGGTAAAAGACAATGGTGCGTCGTTCTCCAACAGGCCGCGGGATGAGGACGAACTGTTTCTGCTGAGCTTTGTGCCCGCTCTGAAGCGCCTCGCTCCGCAGAAAAGATGCGAGACAAAAATGAAGATCCAGCAAATAATGTATGAAGCAGAGTTTAACATTACACATCCTGAACCTCAGGAGAAACAAACCGAATCAGACACTCAGGAATAGACCACACGGACAATTAGTGCATCTTTTTCTGATTTCTAAAAACACTTTTTCACACAATGGTCAACCTGTGTTTTTGTTTTTATTCTAATTTTTTCCCCAGGGGAAATAATCGAGAGTGAAGAAAGACTATGTTCACGCCTGTTAATGTTTTTTAACACCACACCGGTTTGGTGGCTCATCTAAGGCTTAGCTGAAGAAAGAAATATTTATAGATTCACAAATAAACAGGACAACACACACAATCTGATTAAGGTCTGTATTTACATCGCTCCATATGGCGAGTGAATTCACGCCACAGCTCATTTCTACGTTGTAATAATATACAGTCTTTGATATTTTATATTACAGTAAAATACAGAAATTAAAACACTTTCTGGATTGGAAAGGACCACTTTCATACATCTTACAACTGTTAACTTGCAAAAAAAAAAAGGAATTTTCTGTAAAATAAAAACACAATTTATGACATTGTTTTGATTTGAGTGGGATTTCTTCTTAATTAGCAAAGGAGATGTTTCATTTATAAAATCAAGCATGGCTGGATAAAACAAAGAAGAAACCAACTTAAGTTAATTAGTGAACAGAAAGACCGTACATGCCAGTAATCAGTTTTTGCTATCAGGTACTTTTCAGTGATTAATAAAAATATGTTTGCCTGAATGAAAAGGCGTTGAAAAATGACAGAAAATATCGTGACAGGTAAGAACAGTCAATTGGGATCAAGTGGGGTACCAGTGTCCAGAAATAGGCTGGTAAAAATGTCTTTAGAAAACATGTGGGACAGACATTATATAGTGTAATAAGCTCACAACATTCAGTGTCTCATTGAATTAAGAATGTGATGTGAGAGGAAACAATGATGGCCTCTTGTGCTGTTTTAATTCTGGCATGATAAAACAGCCGACCAGCCGTTTGCTGATGACAGTTTTGGTGAGTTGAACACCAAGTACAAAAGAACTGCAGATGAAACATTAAGCAACCAGTGTCACCTGGTTTGAAGAGTTGTTATTCTTGGACTAACAAAGGTAGCTTTATTTTTGAAAACTTCTCCCATCTTTGTTGACAGGAGGACAGAAAAAAATTTGTCAAAGAACAATAAATGGTTGAAGGCAGAATCCCATTGGTGCAGACCATTAAGATGTCTTTCGGGTTCTTTTTTTTTTTTTATTGCTCTTAAGCAATCAGCAACCAGAACATAATCACCAGAGCGACAAACAGGAAGAGTCGAGAGAGAAACTGTTCATCCATGTGCTGTGGCGTCCCAGGAGCTGCTGTTTGTGAAATTGTTTAACAGAATATATTTGTAACATTGGCGATATAAAAACAAAAACAAGGGTTAATGGTGGCATATCAAAGATAAATACCTGGAGGAGGCCTTCCGTCATTGATGTTGAAAGCTGTTGCAAAAATACCAAATGGAAACGCGCCGATTCCAAACGACATTTGGAAACCTCCATCCCCAAAACCAAAGCCTTGAAAACCCTGTGAAACAGCAGTTCATGAATGACAAGGGTGTATGTGTGTTAACATGACAAGACCAATATTAAGTTAATCTGAGGTGCAGTCTGACATTCAGAGAGTGGGAGATGTGACGCAACAGTCAGTTGTCATTCTCCAGAGATTAGTCTGCACCTCGAAGCTAATGGAGCCCATTGGGAACTCTATGTTCATGCACACATTAGGGGAGCACCTACATCATCCTTTGTACAAGTTTCATCATACCAAGCATACGAAGACTCTATACACAGCAAAGTTGCCATGTAAAGAATACTGGGGGAATACAGTGGATACTTAGTCCTAAGCATGCAAAGGTATTTGTTTAGTACTCACACCACGGTTTTCTGGCTCAGGTCTTTGCCCCTGTGGTCGCGGAGGTGTTCTTTCTCTATTTATATTAAAAAAAATACATCACGTTTTGTTAGAGCCAACTCTGCTTGCATCTGAAATAAGACTACAAAAATGTGTATTTCTTTTTTTTTCACATGAATCACAAACAGAGTTATTAAATGTTGCTCTAGAATATATATATAATATCAATGGAACATATTCACCTCTGGAGATGCTAGTGTTGTGATTAAATACTAAGTGAAGTTTCAGTTAATAGACCTAATAGATCTAATATGATAGAAAAAGTACCAACCTGGGGTCTTGTTGACCTGTGCTTCCACGCCCATATAAGGGGATAACTTTGTCCCGGCTGATGCCAGCTTTACACACCGGACACACTTGTCTGTTGGGTCTCGTCTCCAACCACTATGTGCAGGGGGGGGGGGGGGGGGGGGAGAGAGAGAGAGAGAGACTTAGGGACCTCGACATGTCTTCATCGCATATCTAAGTTATATTAATTCACAGTGTAGGTGAAGCTTACCTGATGCAAGCAAGGCCAACTTATGGAGAGGAAGTGCAAAGGAAGAGAAGAGGGAAGGTGTTTCAACAAGGAAGAGGTATGATTAGTAAAATTCATCAAAACGTGTCATCCAAATATTGTGTGCTCACGAATGAAAACAATTCATCTCTCCCAAGTGAACGATGAAGACGAGTTCAGATACTTCAGAGCATGGGGAAAAAAACAAGCATAATGGCTCCCTGCTTTTGGACTTTTCGTCTCTTTTTTATGACAACATTGGCACTGTGCTAACATTGATAAGAGACCAGATGCTGACATTGAATGTGAAGGGGGAGACCTGGCTTCAGAGGCTGGAAACTTTCAGTCGAACAGCTTGCAAGTTATACTGTGTTACACTGGCAGCTCTACACTTTCATTTTAAAGACATTTTTTTTCTTTTATCTTGGGAAGCATTTAAGTGTATTTGAAGATAATGCCAAACCTTGTCTGGTATTATAGACGTGTTTAAAATGGGAAATAAAATGGTGGTCTTACAATACAGATGAACATTATTTTCCACTTTGCCTTTTTTCCAACTTGGAGTAGAATTAACAGAAATACTTTAGACACTTTCTGGTTATTATTGTTTGTTTTCCAGACTGATATTAGCTAATAGGATGCGATAAGACAGGCTAGTAAGATCAGCTTTACCTATCTTGATCTGGTCTGTCCCATAGCTACCTGTTGTCTTAAATATTATGAAAAATCCACTTTTACAGTGTTTTTGAACAATTATTTGGGTAACCTGAGTGTCTATCAACCCACAGAATTTGAAATAAATCCATCAAGTCCTTTCTTTGTGGTCTGCATAAGTCTTACCACACAGAGATAAATGCTCCATTTAAAATTTTCTCAGTTTGTGACATCACATATTGGATTCTGGTAAAAAAAAATAAAGAAAAGAAAATCCCTTCCCCTTCCCTGGTATCTCCACATATTTACTCCACCTCCAGCCTAGAGCAAAACACAGGTCTTTGCAGAGGTCTGCCATTTTTATTGTCTCTACAGAGGAGTGATACTGGGAAAACTCAGGGGGGCTTATTGCATTTAAAGAGACACACACACCAAAACGGAGCGTTCTGAGAGAGCTGGTTTCTACAGGTAACAAACCTCCTCTGGTGCTTAATTTACGTTATACTTGGACCAAAGTACAGCACAGATCTGTCATGTAGAGCACAGGGGGACTGTTTGAAAAGTTGAAAAAAATTTATAATATATCCCCTTTAATACCCTGACTGACCTGGGTTATAATGCTCCACTGTAAACAAGAGCCATAAACAACAGTTCTTACCAGAAAAGGTGTCCACACAGACTGATCACTGCATCCTTGGCGGTGTCCAGACAGATGTTACACTCGAAAGTGCTGTCCTGGTTGCCGCTGTCGGCTGCAGACGAGCTGCTGGATCCGGGATTTGGGTTTTCAGTGGCCGCAGTGGAGCCAGAGGCCGGAGGGGGAGCTGCGGTGGCCATTTAAAGATAGATCAGGTCAACGGGAAGGCTCAGCTGACTCCGCCGGCACATAGGGAGGCCAAGTGGTTGAGGGATTTGTTGGTGACAAAAAGACGAGGGGACGAATGACTACCTTTTTTAGAATTAACTCTACAAAGTAAGTTAACTCGTATAAAATCGACTAGATGCTATCGAGCTAGCTTCCATGAAGATACAGCTACCAAGCAGCTAAAGTGAACTGACCGTTTGACTATTTTACGGATTAAATCAGTATAAAGAAAGTACTACAAAGCGTTGATCTAAGCTGTCGTCCAGACAGCAAGTGATTTAAATGAAATATCAAAAGTTGATGAGAGATGTTGAGGGTCTATCCTTACAACTGCTTGCATCACACATCCGCTGCGGATAACCGGTAGTAGATCCTGGAAGGGAGCTTGGCTGACGATTCTCCTCCAATCATGAAGCAGTATACATGTTGACGTCAGTCCTTGTCTTCCGGCAACAAAACGGGAGAGCAAAAAAAAACCCAAAAACACTTCATACTACTCCTGTTCAAACATGTAGGTCTACTTCATGTTTTGTCTTTCTATGTTAGTAGATATTGCTTTTAGAATTTCATTTTCATATTGTTTTATCATTTATTTAACCAGCCTACTTTACATTTACTGACATGTTCGAAATAAACATAGATATCAATCAAGATAAGACAGTGAACCTTTTAGAAGCAACACTTCTGTACTCAAGGTGATTCAAGCCATGCAATGATTCTGAACTTTTTTGCCAGACTATTTACCCCAGAACTAAATTTAGACCATATTTCCCTTCAGTCGAAACTCACTAGTTCCAAAGAGACCCCTAGTTCAGGGGGAAAGTTCCGAGGGTCGAAAAGGAGCTTGAAAGATTCTTGTAGAAGCTCTTTAGAGTTGAGGGAAGTGTTGTGTAACTTTAAGGCCACACTCTCAAAGTAAAATTTTCTTTTGCATCAGACACTTTGTAGTGACCAAGCCTTCTTAGACAAGGTGCCTAGGTTGTGGAACAGCCTTCGTCCCTCAGTCGGGTCTGCCCCATGTTCTGCCCCCTTCTGTGTGAAGTCTCACCTCTTTTACATGTTGGGCGTTTGAGTCCTTATTAGGTTGTTTGCATTTCTATCAATTTTTTTTCACTTGTTATCATGTTTATTTTTAGTATTTAGTGTGTATTTTTGTGGGCACAAATGTAAGTGACTTTTCTGAGGTTTTTTTTTATTTTCTGTAATTATACTGTATTTCTCTTTTCTTTCATGTACAGAACTTTGATCAGCTGTGCGTTATAAGTACATTTCATCAATTGATTGATAATGTATGGTTTTTGTAACAAAAACAAAAAACAAAAGTAAGAGCAGATTGGCTATTAAAAGTTTTATTCATAAATCAAAAACAACAATAAAAATTAATAATTCAACTGGGTAAATATAAATAAAAGATATATTTTAATATCAAAAACTTTGCAGTAAGTTCCAACATTGCAAACAATTAGACAAAGAAAATTTCCCTTTATAAACTCCAATATAAAAAACTCCCTTCAAAATCACAATACATTTTAAAAGCTAAATTTGATTCAAAATGTTTAGGACTCTTACAAAAGGCAATTTAGAGCAAACCGATTCAAAACAAAACATTAACACAAGACATGATTGTACAGATATAATACATCTAAAGATTTATTTACAATATGGTGCACATGAGGTTAAACATGCAATAACATTTGAGTTTGTCACTAAAAAAATGTTTTGGTTATTTGATTCTATCCTGAGCAACATGATGTGCCTCGCCTCAAGTTAGTGGCTTCTTTATGCCAATGGTTTAACTTGATTGTGGATAATTTCCATTGACTTTGACCTTGAGTGATTGAAACCAACCGTCCGAAAATCCTCCGCCATGGCCTCCTCTATCCTCGACGTCAAAGAGCGTTTTAGAATTTGTTTAAAGTCGTTACCAATAAACACATAGAGAACTGGGGAAATGAAGCTGTTTGCTGAAGCCAGCGTGGCCCCCACCTTCAGTCCAGTCTGAAGTACTTCCAGGCTGTGGTTCTTCAGGTCCAACTCTAAGAGGACAAAGCTATGATAGGGCACCCAACAGAAGAAAAACGACAGGATGAGAGCCGCCATCACTTTGTATGGCTTTGTTGACTTCATGGTCAAACGACTCAGCTTGATGCTGAGCACTGAGCAGCAGAACACGATCATCAGGAAGGGGATGAGGAACCCACAGATGAACCGGATAAGTACCACCGCCCTATGTCTGGAGTGGACCTTGTAATCTGTGTAGCACTGAGTAACTGAACCGTGGATTGTGATCTGCCTAAAGATCAGTGAAGGCAGCGTCAGGAGTGAAGAAAGGAACCACATGAGTAGAACAACTCCAAATGCTTTCCTCACTGTCCGATGGTTATGTGACCACACGGGAAAGGAGATCATTAAACAGCGATCCATGCTGATCAGAACCAACAGGAACACACTGCTGTACATGTTGAGGAACAGGGCAGAGGAGGTGAGCTTACACAACACCAGTCCAAAAGGCCAGTGTGAGGTGATCATGTAGAAAACTTCCAGGGGCAAAAAGGCACAGAACAGAAAGTCTGAAATGGCCAAACTGATGTACCAAGTGGTGATGACAGTTCTTTTCATTTTCCATCCACAGATCCAGATCACTAGCGAATTTCCTCCAAGGCCAAGAACAGATATAATGATATTTACCACTACCAGGACATGAGTCAAAGACTGTGATTTAGAACGGCTGAAGTTCACCAATGTGCTGTTGCTGTTCTCAGTTTCATTGTCTGGAGTGTAATCGATGTCAACATAGTCAATATAATCCACATCCATGCTGGTGGCTCAATCTGAAATACAAAGCACAGAATCCCTGTCTTTATAAAAATCTACCAAAAGAAGATATGGATTAATTTGCATTTTTAACAGGTAAATTGTACTCACGTTAAATCTCGGTGCGGAGTCAGTCTGTGAAGCGACCTCTTCTCCTGACTTCCTCCAGCTGGATGCAACTTCTCACTTCTGTTTCCTGGGCAGAGTTGCTGACGAAAGTGACATTTTATCAGAATAGACCTGGCATGTTAGAAATGAGAGTCTGTATTCCTCTAGCTCCATGAAACACATTTTGCCTTTGTAAATAAGACTATTAAAGCCAATAACGTGGTCTTTCACAGAGTTTTATGAGATGCTTTTAAATGGCTGTTTCAAGTCTTGCAACAGCTTATATCTAAATGCTTATATCTATGTTGCAATCTCTAGGAGATCCCCTGTGACACATCTACAAAATGCACCAACTCACATTTCTTAACCAAGGGTGTGACTAAAGGCATTTTAACAGAAGTGCAAAGTTTGCAAAACTTGCACTAAAACTGTGATGCTATTTTTTTGCAGAACTTGTTTTCTCTTTGGAATTAACAATCTATTATTTAAAAAAAAATACTCACAATTAATTTTAGATGAAATCTTTGATTTAAACTTAATTATAATATAACTTATTATATTAGAGGCTAGTTAATGACCAAGAAAGGCAGTTAAAAAATAAGAGAATGGTGAAGAATATTACATTTGCACCTTTAGCGATAACCTCCTACCATCATTGGGCTTCACAGATTTCCTTTCTGTAACCAATAGGTGATTTTACTTAAACTACATCCGTGTATTTTTTGTTTTTTTATTTACAATATTTTATTTTGCTTTTTTTCGAGGACAAACATGACCAAAAACTTCACAAGAATGACAAAATACAGACAAGACAAAAACTACAATAATATTCACCACTACAGCCTTTGAGACAACAGACAATAAAGTGATACAAGATGGCTTACCAAAACTACGTCCATGTATAATACAGTATATGATGTGCAATGTTATAAGTGTTCAACATGTGGTTGTTTCATCACGTTTATTATATGTAAGTGTGAAGGGAAATGCATAAACAGGAACAGTAAGTTTAACATGTTTGCAGTGGCGTTAAATCAACATCACAATCCAGCAAACAGTGGGGCTGTTTGCTGTCCAATGTTATCAGCTTCTGAACATGTTGATGTGCTCAAAAAGCTCCAGCACACTTGGCCTTCATCTGGTTCATCTGGTAAGGTTGTGCTTCTGGAGTGGTTGGGGTGTCATTTTTAAGACTATGATTAAGGCCTACTATTCAAACCAATGCCTGCCTAAGTGACCTAGCAAATACATGACACCCCTATCAGTCTGATTCTGCTTATTTATGAAGCAATTTAACCTTTTCCTCTTACACAATAAAGGCCTAATGTTGTCGTAAGTAGTAACGGTTCCCTAAAAATCATATGATGCTGTGACAGATAAAAAGCTAAAGGTATTCTATGAAGTAAACTATCAGAACTTTGTATTACTTGTATTCATTTATCTTTAAAAAAACATACTTTGTGTATGTAAACTAAAGTCCAACTTCTTTAACCTCCTCTGACCTCTTCCTGCTTTCCCTGCTTAAACGTTTAACTAATGAATGAGCTGTAGGAGTACAACAGCTCTAAGATTAATAAAAAATATGTTAAAAATGTACAACACTGCAAACAAGTATAGTAACAGCTTGGGCTGTTGATCATTGTCTCGCCCTTTCTTTCCCTGCATGTGTTGATGGTTGATTTAGCTTCCTTGCTCATCAGCCAGAAGGCAGAGTCAGGAAGGACTTCAGCAAAGTGTGTACACTGGAGTTAATCCGTCCTGATCTTATTTTAGTAGCTTCCACGTTTAACATCTCTCTCCCTCCCAGGCCTCCACCAGCTGGTTTGGTTTTGGACGTACTTCACAACACCACACTCCATCCATGCATTGAAAACATGACTAATTCATGACTTGCAAAAAAAAAGTAAAAAAAAAAAAAAAAAAAAAGGAAAGCTGATCACTCCTGATCCTTTTGGACTGGGGCTGTGTTCTTCTTCTGCTTGCTTTGGTTTGGGGGGCTGGAAGCTGGAGTGAGTTCAGTGGACTGCTGTGGCGTCTGAGCTTCCAGGGATGATCAGCTGGCTGTCCATTCACAGGAGGCATAGAAGTTCTAAAAAGAAACATCACAAACAACTTTTTAATATTTTATTAACTATCAAATGTCAACATAATACACTGTGTTATGTTGTCTTTAGCTTATCACAATTTGATGTCACTAAAGCTTTAGCTGTAATCTTTTTGAAGGGCTTACCTACTTTAATGATCAAGGCATCACATGATCTCAGTCTTGTCCTGTCAGGAGAAAGCATTTCTTCTTCTTTATCGTCATGGGAACCCTGGATGGATAGCAGGGGTGTCGGGTCCTGGTCCTGGTCCTCCTTCTGGTCTTGTCTTGTCCTTCTGCACCTGAGTAAAAACAAACAACAGAGTGAGTCCCAGAAAGAATCATTGAATCACTTAAAACACCAGCAGTAAGAGTGTAATAAAATAATGATGTACATGCATGTGCCTGTAAAGTCCTCTTTACCTCAGTAACATCAAACAACTTAGAACTTAAATGTGTTGACGAGCACACTGTTATAATATTCAGGGATTTGAAAAGATAAAAATAAAAATGCCATAACATGATGGAAATACAGATGTACACTGTTCATGAGCTCAGTAATAATACTATGAAAATATTTGTATTTCTTTCCCTCATCCAGCAGATGGTGTTGATTGCGTCACATAAACACCCCACCCATCTGATTTGCAGACCCCGCCCAGTTCCGCGTGCTGCAGCAGTTATTGCACGCGACACGCCCCCTGTACTCCCCCCTCTGCCTCTCAGCTCAGCTCACCGGTGTGTGTGGTTACAGGGGGATGGAGTAACGTCAAAGCAAGGAAAGTATGGATCCCATTGAAGAAAAATCAGGCAAAACAGTGGATATATATCGCGACACATGGGTCCGCTTCCTGGGTATGTATTTTATTTGCCATTGGTCGTCGCTCTTTTCTCCTTTTCTTCCTCAGCACACTTACAAATGAACGGGGAGTACTTAACGTTACACTGAAGCCTTTTTTGACCCTCAAAACTAGCTCGCTGAAGGTTAGCATAGCTGGCTAACCCCTCCATTAAACATCTATTTTTAGCTTTAACTCGGCTGTTAAAGGTCGATATGTTGTTGCCATAGGACGTAAAGGACGACGCTCGTGATTGGACAAAGCGGCTGTCGGAGTTTTAAATCCATTACGCGTTTAAAACACGAGAGTTACATTGACTTTAGGTCGCTCAGGTAAGTTACACAGCGAGGTGAGGCAGTGACTCACAAACGGGACAAAACGCCCTTTAGGCATCACCAGACTGACACAACACTGAGGCAGACACAAACTACTTGACTTTTAAAGCTGTTGTAACATCTGGATCAGGATTGTTAGAGTGCGCGAAGAGGAGAAAAATGTGAAGGGCATTCACGCTGCACCAGTTTCCTGACTGGAATACAGTGGCGTCCAAACTTTGTTTTTCCTGCGTGCCAAAATTGTCGTGTTAGAATCGCTCACAGGTTTTGTTTTTTAAGATAATACTGTAAGGAACTTTTTTGGTTTTGACCTCTACAAGAAAATAACTTGAAAACCCAATAAATAATTAATTAACAAAAATAATAGTAAGGCTTTGTGGATCAGAATCAAAAGAGACTGTTTAATAAAAGGAAATCAAACACTTGGACTTTTTCATACGTTATGTGTTTTTTAATTAGTTTTTCTCAGAATCAAGCCTGTAACATGGTTAATTTTTTCCTTAAAGCTTGCTGTGTTTAGCTCCGGTTATTAAATGGTGAGACAACAGTCTGCTTGTTTGCAAAGAATTATGCATAGGTTCTTTTTCATAGTTAAGAAAAAATGTGGAAAATAGTCAAAACTGCTACAAAAAGAAATAAAAAAACACACCTTGGACTGAACATTTTCTATTTCATGAATATCTTTCAGCCCTTGCTAACATGAAAAAGGAAAAAAAAAGAAAAAATGCCAACCTCGCCAAAATCTTCTGATTCTTTGATTGAGGTCAGGGGCCACAAAAAAAAATGCCTCAAGGGCCGCAAATGGCCCCCGGGAGGCACTTTGGACACCCCTGCTCTAATGTAATTCTCCACAGCTGCAGACTCTATCTACAGTTACTTTGTAGTGGTGTGACCATCAACCAACCCCTAAACAAAACTAGAACATATTTCTCACAAATTATAATGGCATTTAAATAAATTGAATTTTTACAAGTCACATAATCACAAAAAAAGTTATTTCCTTAAATATGGAGACAGCTTTTCACAGTCTTTGTGATATATCTTCCAAAAACACCGAGCAGAATCTAACATAATGGTGAGCAGCTGTTTCATCAGACAGATGTGAATCCAGCTGAAAACCCTCCAAGACTTCAACTTTGGTATTTGAAAAAAAAAAAGTGCAATTTAAAACTAAGTGTACATTAAAAGTTCTACTAAAACATATTGTTACACTTATTGTACTTATTACAGTAAATCAACATTTTATACTCTCATGATGTGCAATTTCCCCTTATGTACAAGGTACATTGTGCCACGATGAGATTTTGTTTTTGCCAAACGTACTTTTCTTCCCAGCGTTGACATTTCAAACCTTCTGTCTGGAAAAGTTTATTTTTTTATTGCTTTGGAACAAACGGTACAATGGTTACGCAAGACAGCAACAAATCCCACGTTCAGTGTCTGCCGAGTGAAAACATTAGAGAGTGCAGTGTGAGGAGGATCCTTGGGTTGAGTCTTGACATGTTGTCATTGCAATAATGTTTAAAAATATATACATTTTAAAAATGATGCAGAAAGTCTGTCGCGTCTCCTTTCTGTGACTTCTCCACAGGAAGTTCATCTCAATATTTACCTCCCCTCTTTTACCATCCGAACCTTCGTACCTTCACGCACGTTTTTATCTTCACTTCAGTTCTTCTTCTTTCATCGTCGGCTGAACACACTCCCTCCACACACACACACACACACACACACACACACACACACACACACACACACACACAAGTCTGTGTCCATTGAACCACAGATAAACGCTCCTGTGTGTCATTTATTGGCGATGTAAATGAACTCTGGCGTTTAGCACAGGTGACTTCTTTATAATAAGAGCACGATCGCACTGACGTTCCATTCTGTGCCGTGCCCAAGCTCTCCTCTCTGAAGTGTGCCAAAGCCGAGGAAGTGCAGCGTGCCTGTGAAATGAACGGAGCAGTATGGCCAACTGAAGTGGACTTCAGTGTTGAAGCGTGCTCGGGCACGGTAAGGATTGTCAGTGTGGGGTGCGGTCACACTGGTAATCCGTGCTTTTGGGACTATTCAGACTTTGTGAAATGTGTCACAATTCCCCAAATCCTTCTCTCAGTTTCCACAGTGCCTGAGACAAAGTTCTGGCCTTTTAACCTCTTGATATGTGCTCAAGAATCCAGGGTCGGTATTTAAATGACGGACTGTCCCATGGCTTTGAATGGAATCAAAGCAGAGTTAGTTTTCTTTAAATGTTCAGTCCTAACGATTCTCTTTATGCAGTCTTGACGCCTTCTCAGCTCGGTGACCACTTCAAGCATTTAGAGAAAATGATGAAGGTCAAAAGTCAGATGTGTGTTTTTCCCCACACAGGCTACACCAATGAGGTGGGAGAGGCTTTTCGGGCTCTGGTGCCGGTGAGTTTCGTGTGGGCCAGCTATGCTGTGGCCACGGCATACGTCACCGCGGACGCTGTGGACAAAGGGAAGAAAGCAGCCTTGGTAAGACATTGTGTGTGTGTGTGTGTGTGTGTGTGTGTGTGTGTGTGTGTGTGTGTGTGTGTGTGTGTGTGTGTGTGTGTGTGTGTGTGTGTGTGTGTGTGTGTGTGTGTGTGTGTGTGTGTGTGTGTGTGTGTGTGTGTGTGTGTGTGTGTGTGTGTGTGTGTGTGTGTGTGTGTGTGTGTGTGTGTGTGTGTGTGTGTGTGTGTGTGTGTGTGTGTGTGTGTGTTCTCATTATGTAATGAGAAAGGAGATAAAGAATACCAGGTCAACAGCATCTTATATCACTTGTTTGCTAATGCTACAGCGGATTACTCGACTCATCTGATGGCTGATGTGATTCGTTAACAGACAGCAGAAGTTTTTTTTCGGTTATGCTCATTTTAGTTTGATCAACATCTGGACTCATTCACTGCCTCAGGCTTTAAGCAATGATTTGAGATGAAGTTGTCTGACATGGAAATGAAACAGGTGACTGGATGCAGCTACTTACAAGCAGGTTTGTTTTCGCCGCCTTTTAAGGTCTAATAGAGGCTGTGTCTTTCAATAAAGAGAGTGTTTCTACTGTGTTATCAAACCCGATTTTGCGACAGCTTGCGACTATCCTCATTGTCTCGATCCTCCATCTGTTCCTCAAGGCCCACGGGGAGAACCCGGGGAAGACGACGCGGATAGCGGTGGCGGTGGTGGACACGTTCGTGTGGCAGGCCCTGGCCTCTGTGATAATCCCGGGCTTCACCATCAACCGCGTGTGTGCTGCGTCGCTATACCTGCTGGGCAAAAGCACCAAGTGGCCCCTGCCTGTCCGCAAGTGGACCACCACAGCGATAGGCCTCTCTACGATCCCCTTCATCATCACTCCCATCGACAGGTTGGCTCTTTGTAGATTATGTAAAGCGCTCGTTATGTAAGCTTTGATGGGTTTTTCCGGGTTAGGCTTCAGTCGCTGCTGGGTTAGACGTAAAGTAAGTGCTCACAGCAGATAAATGAGGATCTGTTATTTCATTTCTTTACACTGTTGGAGGTGCATCATTAAGGCCCAAAATTTGAGTATTATTAAGAGACACTTAACCAGGGACCTACGCCAGGACACTTCACCTTTGTTCCATTTATTATTATCGAACAAAAGTGGAAGTATGCGGGTGGTTAAAAGTTTTTTTGTGGGTCTGCTCTTGTTCGGTGCTTCTCTTCTTTAATTCATTACATTTTGCAGGGACAATGCATATTAAAAACAAAAAAATCCCAGACATTTCAGTAAATATGCCAGAGTTAGCCAAAAGGCTAATTTTCATCCGTAGAACATCAAAACAAATTCAGTTGCTAAAAACTACAAATGGAAAAAAATAAACATGGCAGTTAATGAAGCAGACAGATCACAAGTGAAAATACATCACGAGAAGCCAAACAAGCAGCATTTGGTTCATAAAAAAAAAAAAAAAAGTATAACATGCAGGACAGACGTGGAGCAGCATCGAGCAGACATAACAATGTACAAGTTCAACAGGTATTAGTAAAAACACGTATCCAATAACAAACTAAAGTCAATGTTACGTGCACACAACAGGACATGTAGCACTATGATACAGATTACACGAGGTCACGTATAAATAATTGAGCGAGCTTTGCCTGAAGCTCACAACAAAGGACAACTAAAACATGCAGGCCACGTTCATTTTAAACACAGGACGCGTTCAGCGACAAGCAGCCACAAGGTGGCAGCAGAGGGCGGAACTGCCTCAGCGCTGACAGACGTGGTTATTAATTAGCCCGTGTTTCATGAGCGGTAAGAGTTACGCTCTC
The DNA here is from genome assembly GCF_947650265.1 of Symphodus melops. Taxonomy (NCBI): domain Eukaryota; kingdom Metazoa; phylum Chordata; class Actinopteri; order Labriformes; family Labridae; genus Symphodus; species Symphodus melops. The sequence goes on along the minus strand of NC_136706.1, from coordinate 9,785,500 downwards.
TGATAAATGCCGGGATGTTCCATCTCTCGTGAGGTGATGTGCGTTTGTTCGTATGCTTACAAAGTCTCTGAGTAGGGGAGGGGCCAAACCATGGGTCATTTCATAAACCAGGCATGCATTTTTGTGTTTAATCATGTTCAGGAGGATTGAACGGTGGTGAAATTGCTTTGTGTTTTTTTTTTTGTTTTGTTTTGTTTAAAACGTTTATTGTTTAAACCAAGACTGTCGTGGCTTCAGTGCGGTGTGAATTGCCTGAGACCAGCTTGTCAGAAAGCAGGTCAAATGTGAGAAATTCATGGTATGCATGTGCACCTTGAGTTGGAGAGAGCACTGATTAAGCCATGCTGTCATTTCTTTTTTTTGACCATTGCAACTGTTTGGAAGCAACGTCTTCCTTTTGTTTAAACCATGTACATAAAAACAGTGTTGTCAGCATATATTTGAACGTTAACCTCAGGACATACAGATGGCAAGCCATTCACACACAAGCAAAATAAACGCGGGCCCAGAACAGATCCCATCGGGATGCCAGTGGACAAGCAATGCGATATGATTTTTTTTCAATGTGGAAGCAATTAGCTGTCTCTGTTGAACGGTTGGGTCTGAATCCAAACTGCATCAGAGAGCTGTTATCCAGGTGACGTATATATTTGCTTAGCTGCGCATTTCTCTGCAACTTTCGACATAATAGGAGGAATACTGATGGGCCTATAATTGCAGGGGGGAGGGGGTCTCACCAGATTTGTAAATCGGTGTAATAAGTGCAGATTTCCACACCTTCAGATCCCCTTTCCCCTCTGTATGGATGAACAGAGAGTTGGCTTCACTGATATTCTCTATAGATGTGTTTTTTCATCAACCACTTTTCTTTCTTTTCTCTTTCACTAAATGAATTTAGAAATGTTTAACCATGTTCAACCTCACAACTTTTCTCTTTGCTGTACTTGTAGGTCAGTGGATTACCTGCTGGATTCGAGCCTTCGGAAGGTCTACAATGATGAAGAGAAGCACAAATAATGAAAAAAAAAAAAAAAAAGAGGAGGAGGATCACACAGGTGAAATGTTCCTCTCTGTGTCGGGGAGCAGTCCAGTCGAAGCCGACCGCTGCTGATTATTCCACACTGTGAAGCACTAAAGAAATGTGAGGAAGGATTTCATGGAGCTTTGACTCTACGGCTGGTCAACGATAGAGACACACAATTGATTTCATTACCAAACGTTCAACAGTTAAGTGAAGTTGGTGAAAGTGAAATCCTTCTTCTTTGTAATTTTAGCCCCACAGGAGTTTTAATCAGGGACGTAACCGTATGAAAAGTCCACTTCATGCAGTGAATTCCTGCTTGTTAAAGAATTCTTTGACAGAAATACAGAGTGCTGTTCTGTTCCTGTGATCCTCCTCGCAGACAGCCTCCACTGAAGAGTCACCTCATGTCCAGGAGATATCCCCTCTTCCTGTGTCTATTAGCAATATTCAGTGGGACTGTAATGAAAGGCCCAATAACCGTCACGTCATCCATTGTTCACTTCAAAATGTCTTCAGCTGTACTTTTTTTTTTTTTTTTAAACGGAGATGTCTGTTACTTGTCTGCACATTTGCATTGTTTCCTTTTTGTTCGTATTGTTTAACACGTGAGCCTTCAATAGGGAGCATCTTTCACACCGTGGTTACTATCTGCTTTCTCTGAATGGTTTACGGGTCTGAAAGACTTGTGCTGTCACAAGTCTTTCAAAATTATTACTCAGTTTATGGTTTCTCATCTCTTACATTTCTGTCGCAAATCTTCTCTACGTCTAGTTTGAAAATGTTATCTCCACAAGATTTGTTGTTTAAAGCGGTCTTCCCTGCATCAGGACTCCAGGTGTTTTCTTAAATCGTAGCACTCCAAAATCGGCCTTTTTCAGGGCCTCTGTCTCGCCTCCAGTTTTTACTCGTCCTCGTCTCGATCTCAGACTGGGTGGGCGCCGGATTTTAAATCAAGACGAGTCAAGACCGCCACTGAAAGGCTTCTTTCTCTCGTCATTACCGTGATTAGAAAAGAAAACACATCTTTCCAAAAGAACTAATCCTTTCAGTTCTTTCATAATTAGATTTTTATCCCCTAGTTACGGCCACAACCTTCCCGCTGTTACAGTGTAAGTCAATGACACGCACCCCTGACCACCAGATGAGGGTTTCTCTGTGTATTTATGGTCTTGGTCTCGACCTCGTTCTCTAAATATCTTAGATCATGTCTCGGTCAGCGTGGTCTCCACTACAACTCTAGTTTTGATTATGTTAGGCTTAAGATAAAACGGTTACAATATAAAATACTCTAAAAAAAAAAAAAAAAAAAAAGGATATGAATACAAAGCTAAATCCTTTGAGCTTTAAACTTTACACAAAATCAGGCTTTAAACTTTAAGGTTTTTTTTACAGCTGAAACGTGTGTCTCCTTGATGCAGAAGAGGAGATGCAGTGTAATTTTCTCTTTAATGTCGAGGTCAGTGTCATACAGAAAAGGGATTATTTTAGAAACACTCAGATGTTATATATTTATATTATTTGACGAGCCATATGACTGTATATAGTCTCTCATCTTGAGCTATGCAAGGGAAACAAGTTGAGTCAAACGTGAACTCTACAAACTAAAGGGATCGTTGACACGTTATATTTGTCGTTGCACAATGGTTTAATGTGAGGACGTGAGACCGAAAATCTTATGCAAATAGATGGGAGCTTAAAATTGGGATGAGCTGTCACAAAGGGAACGAGGGACGCCTTGCTTTGGGAATACTTCTCTTTGCAAGTGATGTGTACGTGTACACAAATGTACCTGTTTTTGAAAGAAATACTTAGTGTGTAATGTTTTAGTGTCACGCTGTCTTCTCTGTGCTGGGAGGGACCTGGTTCACTTTGTCCTACTGATAGAGAAGAGTGTGGTAACATGGTTTGACTTGAAAACAGACTCAACCTGTTTATTAGTACGAGGTTCTTGAAAAATAATGGCCACACACCTGCTCAGAGCTGTGACGTGTGAGAAATGTTCTTCTCACCTTGTTTCAAGAAACCGTCTGTTTCACGCACAAACTGTTTGTCATGGAAGATCAGGAACAGAGCAAATGTAACAAAGAGGCCAGAGTCAAACATCTGAACAAAGTTTCTTCCCTGTCAACCACGCCAGTGATTTATTGTGCACATGACCCTGGATCTTTGACTCTTAAATATAAAGCAACAATTACTAATGTTACACTGTACTGTATGTCACATGTTAAAGTCGGCATTGAGAAGCTACCCTAGTAAAGAAATAAAATATTTAATATGTGCAATTTTAACATTTCATGCTGTACAAGGATTATTGTTTTTATTGTCTTGGATACAAAATGACAATGACTTGTTTTACACTTCTCAACCTTTCTGTCACATTTTCATTCGCAGCATTATGTTCGGATGTGGGTTTCATGAGTCACATTTTTCAGCTTTAATTGGGGGGGAAAAACAACATTAGTTCTGTTTGCTGTTGTTCATAAGGTGAAGGTTATTTTTCAAGTGTGAAAACAACGTCTAACGCTAAAAGCTTTGTTCCTTGCCGTGGACACTTTATCTTCAGCGCTTCTCATTTTCTATAAGAACATATGAAACACTGGAGATTTATCAACATTGTAAAATCGGAAGAAGTGAAATAAATGATGGAGCAATGAGTCTGCCTGGACTTTCTTTCCAAAAACACAAATCACTCTCTAAATACATTTGACCTGTTTTAAACTCCATTTTAAATGTACATGAGGTACTGACATTTTCTCAGTTTCATGTTATTTCCTTTTACCACAAATCCACAGCAACCTGTTTTAGAAAAGTGATCAGCTCAGGTTTTGTCTAAACATCAAAGTCTGCTTTACTGCATAACTCCTTCCATCGTGTTATCTCATGTGGCGTTGGAAGCACTTACTCTATTGCAGGCACAGTTTCTTCTTCCTGTGTAAAACCTTCCATCATCAGATGAATGGTGTAAGTCAAGGAAAAGTCTAACCAATGAAGTAGAGCCACTCAAGAGGGATTCTGCAGTCATTTATCTTGATTGAATCAGGAGGCCACAGCTGAGGCCAATTCTGGAGACGAAGTGAGCACATAAAAAGCTTCAGAAATCAGAGCCGGCAGCTGCAGATATGTTTGTTCTCATTTTTGTGTTCTTGGTTCTTTTGGCCGCATCATCATCATCGGCTCAACCAGGTGGGAACAAATGAAAAGGCTTAAATGTGCTTCAAGCCTGAGTAAACGTAACCACAACACTCCTGAAATTTTGAATGGTTTTTCAGGTTTTCCTCGATATGTCCAGGGCCGGTGGGTTCTTGCTGATGAGCAGCCACTGTTTGATGACACAGATGAACAATTGCAGCCAGCAGAGGATACTGAGTGGTTCAACAACCCCCTGGAAGTTGTTCAATGGGTGACACCAATGGACCAGAACTTACAGACCACTCCAGACTCTAGTGCTCTTAATGCACAAGGTGAGAGTTTAGCAAATTCTTGGTAAAACTTGTTCCACATTAGATTAAATGTGATTTTTTTTTTTTACATTTTGTGTTTCTGTCCTGTTCTCAGAGTTAGATAAAGTAACAGAGACCGCTGCCTGGAAAGTCGTCCTGGTTGTAGGCATCCTCTTGGTGTCTCTTGTGGGCTCTGTGAGCATGGCTTATTATTACTGTGTCTGGAGGGGAGGCAGGTTTCACTATCGGCATCAGATGGATGGCTGTTCTTGAAATAAAGTACACGTTTGTGTATAAAAAAACCCATCAGACTCTCTGGTGTTTGTATTTTTTTTTTCCCAACACTAGGCCATGGACTATGCAATGGCACTTTTATAACTTTCTGTCAACCACTTCTTCTCTGAGAGTGTACAGATTCTACTCATGATCATACAGTTGTGGGTGTTTCCATATGATTTACCTGTGGGGCAAATTAAACGGTTATTCTCGGCAGTCAAATCCTTATTCAAGACGTCAGGCTTTGAAGCACTTGAATGTGAAAATGTATGCTAACTGCCAAAAGTACTTAAACTAAATATTCAGCGCATGTGATTCCTGACACTGGTATGCATACTTTTAATTAATGAGGGTGTACAAGACTGCCTACAATATGAAGTGCAAATGATCTCACAAGACACTTTCCAATAGGAGCAGGTCAAGATTGTTCTGTTATTTACATAGGCCCAACATTAATCCACTGTGAGCACAGCACTTGGCAAAGTAACGGTGGCATGAACAAACCTATGTTACAGATTAGTATCCCTAAAGGCTCACTGAACGCGTTCATCCAGTTTAAAATATGAAGACAACAGGCTCGAGGTAAATTTAGTTTAGCTTTGTGATTACTGCTTTTGTGCAAAATCTGAGGAGTAATCAATTCCTGAATTCGCCACTAGAGGTCAGCACTGACGTTGGGTTTTGCGATATTTCACCTCAGACAGAACTCCAACTAAACGTTTGGCTTGTACTTGAATTTTAGTGTTAAACTTAAATGTATTATCTTTATATATTTAACGTGTATTGGTCCTCCATGTTTGCTCAATTATCTGAAATGTCCTCACTAACCTTTATTTAAAATCTTGGGTCCTTTTCTTATTCATCACTTGAACATTTGTAAAAAAAAATAAAAAAAAATAATGAAACAAACATGGTTGTTTCTAAAGCTGAGGAAAGTGTTCACTTTGAAAAGGGCTACAAGAAGTTTTGATTTGGTGTACACTTTCTAAAAATGGGTTTTCTTTACATTGACTTGAGATTGTGTTGAAAGAGAAGGATATTAAAAGATGACTTTTTTTTTTTTTGGGGGGGGGGGGGGGCGGGGCGGATAAGAAGTGATGTACTGTCCAAACTTGTGATTTGCTTTTTACAGTGACATGCTTAGAATTCAAAAATCAGTCTTAACCGTAATGTACTATAGCTTTTTCATTATGGGAGATTCTATAAAACATTTACAGCACATGTATTTTCTTTGTTACCTCCAGCCCAAATATCACCACAGCTCTTTTCACTGTGTAAACCCTCGTTGATGTTGTTTGATGCCTTTGGCAAACATTTCTCCCTTTGTAGGAATTAATTTTGATCAGAATTATGGCAGAATTGGCAGGAAGGCTGTTGGCAAAACCAGTGCTGCTACAACAAAAGAGTAATGTTTTAATTCAATGTCAAGCAACCGAGCTCGGATCAAATCCACAAACATTTATAAGTCCCCCTTGAGCAATATCAGGTGGCATTAGGGGGCCCGCGGAGACAAAAAGCTGATGAATTGAATTAATCTCCCCTCCTGTGATGGATGGGCCTGTTCACAGGGGGCTGGAAAATGGGAGCATTGTTCATCTGTCACTCAGATTGCCATGTCCCTTTATGATTTGTGCCCGGGTTGTGAAGGCCACAAGTAGCCAAAAGACCTCCCTCTCTCGCGCTCACTTGTCTCGCTGCCTTTTTTTCAGGAGTTCCCAGCCTTTCAATCGCCTCCCCCTCCTCCACCCCCACAACTCACACTGATATCCATACAGCCAGAAGCAGAAAAACAAGCCTTCACTCAGTACAAGCAAGCATAAATATCTGTCAGTTTGTTTTTATATACAGTATGTGTGCAGTTCACTTAGAAAAAAGCAACCTTAACCTTAAACTAATGATTGCTATAATGAAATACAGAGCATGCTGACACAAGTGTAATGACTTTGCCACAGAATTATGAAATGCAATTATTTGTTTGGCTAGTCTGAAACGTGTCAAAAGGTCGAGAAAATACAAAAATAGTGGACATTTTTCTATCTAAATGTCTGCAGTTTGCGTCAAAGTTGAAACTTCCTTAAAATATTTTTTCCAAATATGTTACATTCTTTTACATCAAAATATGTCTTAAGCTTAAAGATAATGATGTCATGACTTATTTTTTCTCATAATGTTAGTTAATCCTTTTCCCCTGGCATCGAGTTTGAACCAGATATTCATCATCTAACTGTGAGACCCATATAAGAACAAAGTGGATGACCTTCTTACCGGAGCTCTCTTTTGAGTTTCCTTGTTTGGGTTTCCAGACTTTCAGGGAAATTAATATTTTGATCCTAGCTAGTATTATGTTTCAGTTAACCCCTGTAGTCAGAGCAATAGATTTACTTTAAAAACCTTCTATCCTGCTCAATATTTCATTATAACAAACAATTGGCAACAATAGCAGCAGCAGTGCACTTTATCAAATGTGTGAGTGTGTTCATTGCGAGGAATTCTTGGCTCTGAGTCTTTAGTCTCTTGTCTCTGAAGCACCTGCCCTCAAGGGCTCTTGAGCTGCTAAAGGAACAGGTGCTAAGAGGATGTTCAATAGAAATACAGAGCTCTGATTTCTTCATTGCTTTTTGTAGGATGTGTGGATTGCAAAGTGATATCAGATAATATCTGCTTTTATCGGAGCACAGGATACTAGAGACCTGATGCAAAGACAGTAGCAGGTGAACGGAGGGCAAAGTATTGGTGGTAGATGAACACTTTAAGTGTTGCCAGTGTGACAAAGGGTGCAGAGGTGTTGTAAAAGCTTCTAGGTTCCTATTATGGTTAAAAGGAGGCTGGAAGTAACTAATCCTGAACAGGACATGATAATCAGGTACAGAAAACATCCATACCTACTGAAAGACTAAATCCTCCCTGAGTGTATACCTGTTTTAGAAGAAGAATTTATTCTGATTGGCTGCCAGATAGAAACATATGCCTGACAATATAGGACATCTATCAAGTAGTACTGTTAAAACTGTTATCTTTTCTATGTCAGAAACGGAATATCATAAACTTTTTGATCTAAAAAAAACAAAAAAAAACCAAAGAAAACTGAAAACATTTTGTTATTGACCCAAAAGGGCCTGATTCACTAAGACTCAATTGCGTCTGCTAACGGCTAAAAAAAAAAAAAAAAGTGCATCCCTTTCTACCACTATCTGCTTGGTCTCAAGGTCTAACACAAAATGCACTGATAATATTCCGATAGAAATGTGTTTTTTAATGTCATGACAGTCCATTTGATAGTGGAAAATCTATTTGTCTTTAAACCTCATGGTAACCAAATTGATTGGGATTAACGTCTGGAGTATCCTTGAAGACTTTTAACTTCCGGTGGAGTTAAACGAAAAGTCATAAAGACTTCTTGGCACTAAGATATCTGGGTGCAACGCGACATTTATCCAACCGTTGTTGGAATAATTTAAACGTCTGGACCAAAGTGTGTACAGACCAAAGACTCAAATTACCTCTCCTACAGCAATAGCATGAGTAAAAATCCTTCTAACCAAACACCCATGCACCAGAAAGACAATTTTAAATCACCTTTAACCTAATGACTTTTTGTTTGACACCCAAAAAGGACAGACTGAACAACATTCCTGATCTTAAACTGACAAAAAGACGTAATCCTTTGGAATGGGCCATCATTTTACAACAGTTAAATGATGGTTACTAAATGCCACTATCTCTATTCCTTTCTCTCTTGCTGTCTCATACACACATCTCAGGGCCCCCCTTTAGTAAAGGACTATGTTTGTGGAAGGGCTACTTTAAGGGCACTAACTGAAATGTTTAACGCTCACTGGTCGATTTATTGAGGTCAGCAGAAGGCTACGTTTTGAGAAACAGAGGAGCGGGCTATGTTAGGATTGATTTTCATGAATGATTTTATGCTGTGCAGCAAAGAAAAACAAAAGACAATCAGGGCACATCAAATCACACCACAAAAGAAATGAGAGAAAGGAGAATAAAAAATGAAGGGCAAGGCCAGAGCCGTGTCACTGAGCATTTAACTAATAAATATCAGTTTCTGTCTGCAACATGAAGACAAAGAGCAGTGCTTACGCTTTTATCCTGTCAGTGCCATGGACAAAACAGGCAGCAGCACATTCTCAAAAGTTACACACATACAACACGTATAACAATTCCAAACAAAAGTCGACGTATGATTGGTCACAGAGCAGAAAGTTATTAGTCAAAGTCTTGACAATCTGATGCATCTTCCTCCAACAGACAGAGAGCCTGATGCTGTGCAGGAGCGGAGCAATAAATAACATTGCCATCTGCTAAATAAAAATCTACAAGAGAAACATTATGACTGACACTGTTAATAAAAGTGTGATGAACAGTATTGCCATTTAATATTTTAAGACATTTAGAGTTGATGCCTTCTGCCTTCACACTCTCGGATCTGTTTGAAAACTCATTCACAAACAAATAGACAGACATACCGTTCGGACAATGTTACACTTTGTAGTCTGCGTTTCATAATTACACGGTCAGAGTCAAAGGCCTTTAGCAAGTCGCTAAAGGGGGCTGCACAATGTTCTTTATTGTCCAGGGAATCATTGACGAACTTCTTTTACCTGGACTCACCTTTTTATTTTTACAGAAATACCAGGATTCATTCTGAATATCAGATATGCCATATATTTCATAATAAATACCGGTACATATACAAACATACATACATAAAAAAAAAAAAACCCAAAATGTTCAAGACACATAAAAGCAAAATGGCAGCTTTCTTTTTAACAAAGAAACTGTGCTGATGTGTTGATTGCAGATTTGAACATTGCAACACTGGCTGTGTGCTCTGTATGCTGGCACAGCTCCCTCTCTTTGTGAAGTGAATTAGGAGGACATGAAAACTGAGCAGACCTTCAGAGATGCATAATGTATGAGGAGCTTGAAGGCTCCCACTGAATTCTGTTCAGGTGGCATCAGAGGGTGCAGCCATGTGGAAATGCTGGCTGGTCACTAAGAGAACACTATCTGTGGTTATATTTCTACATGAAAGCGCAATGTGTGGCTCAGGCTGTATTCTTCTACTTGCAGTTTGAAATATGCATCACAACCAGGTTTCTATAGTGGCCACAGTGGAGCATTACTGGAGCAACAGAGGATTAAAGGCCTTGCTCTAACCTTCAGGCTACGTCTCACCCTGCATAACTTTAAGCAAGTATTTGCAATTTAAATTAAAATCTATATTTGTCCCCTCTTGCGCTTGATTTGCCTGTAACAGTATATATCCCAGGTTATCATGTTTGTCTGCAAATGAAAATTGTAGTACAATATCATCTGTGAATTAGAGTTTGACAGCTCAACATCATTTCAAAATCAGATAACACACCATATGACTCCTCACCCTCTGTTGTTATGAGATAACATCTAATTTCCCATCTCTCGAGTAATCTCACAAAGACATCGTCTGCTCGTCATGAAATCAATATGCTGCGGAAACACCATTACAACAGTCTTCACAGAGCTTGACTGACTCGCTCGAGACAACAGATAAAAATAACACACATAGTCAGACACATTTACATGCAAAATGAGGCACACACAAAAAAAACCGTCACATCCAGTGTATCCTTTTATATAACTAGAATCATTTAAAATCCCCCCAAAACTCAGGAGTGCTAATTCAGTACGTGTTTGGCTCGGTGACAAATCTTTGTTATTTTCATAAATGTGTGCAAAATCACACAGAAGGAAAACTGGAATCATGTTCAGGATGAAGGTGAATTATACTTGGCACAGGAAGAGTGGATCATGCACAGAGGGAGAGTACATTTAACATCACTTAGCATGAGACAGCATGTAACATGGCAGGCAATAATTATTAAAATATGTGATAATGATATGTTTATCCTCACTTTCTCCCTCCTCATTTGCTGTGGCTTTAAAGCTATCCTTTCTGATTAAGGCCAAAGAAGTGACCTTTAAAAAACTAATTGTAGCTTGTAGTGTTTGGGAGCATGTCTTAGTTATTGAAAAAAAACGGTATGATGAATCAGCGGAAAATGATTTAAGCACATTTTTGGGGATGAACTTAGTTTGAATTATTAGTGAGTTAAGAGTCTTAAACGACGAGGCTTTGGCATTACAGAAGTGAAGTTCAGAAAGTTGCATGCACAGCAGCAATTGTTTGTTAGCAATTCAAAGGTCCATCTAAAGCTGTTGGATATGTTATTAGTTCTGCAGATATTTGGTCAGACACAAGTACTAAACAAAGTGAGATTTGTGTGTTCAGATAGTAAAACATTTGGAGATCAGCGTTAGTACAAATTAACCTATGGGAACGAGGACTGTACTATCCATGAGTTGTCAAAAATATTAGATCAAAATTTAAATGTCATGAATGTCAAACTTATGATGACTCTAAATGCAAAAGAAATCTATTGTGCCTCATCTCTGTAAAATAAATGTTTGATCAAAACATTATGCCAACCTAACAATTGTATTCAGGAGAAAGAAAAATGTACAGAAAATAGCCTGACCCTCCCACCAAGACTTGGTGTGGTCCTCAAGTCTTATCCAAGCCAGGTGACTGACCATCATAACTGCAACACCACCCAAAGAGAAATATTATTGGAATGATAAAGACTGGTTCTGTCCTCGCATGTTTTGTTCACTTCAAAAAATATTAAACAATTGAATTTATTTGGGTTAAGAATAAATGAAAATAATCAAGGAGAGATTTCCTCACCTATTGAAAAATTACCACCTTATCAGTAATGAAAAATAACAGTAAGGTGCTGCCTCATTTACAGGAAGCAAATCTGCAGACAAGTAAACAACATTAACATATGAGAAGAAACAGCCTGAAGCACGTTAAAGGATAAATAGTAGAAGTTAAAGTAGATATTACAGAAGGTTTACAGTAAAGTGACAGGGACACAGAGTGTTTCTTCTGAGAGAAAAACCAGAAGTGAACTTGGCAGTTTAAAAAACAACAAAGAGCTGATGACAGTCTAAGAAGAGTTGGACCGACTGTGATTTAAAGTCTCTCGCTCTCTTACTCTCTCCCTGGCACTGCTATAATTTTCCTCTGTGGAATGATGGATGAGACGGTGTCAGCCCATGTTCATTATAATGCACACCATCTATTCTTCTCAGCCAGACTCTCTGCGCTCCAGGAAATGCCAGCGAGGTAGTGGAGCCACGAGGAGAGGAGAAACTCTCATCTGATTTTATGGAGAGAATGTGCTGCTCGGTGTGTGTTAACTTAGTGCATGGTGATCCATCAATCACTAATGAAGATACTGCGAGGCTACTGCTTGTTCTTAAAAAGAAACACGTTTTTTCCCTGGGTATGAATGATAAACAGCCTAAGATGTCCACGTAAGCATTATCCCTGGCAAAATGCATGTCCTAAATTTATAATGAGCCACCAAACAGTTAGCTGCATGTAACACATTAAGGAAAACATGTAGTTAGAATGTCTGACATCTTCTGTGAGGTTATATTGGCCCTACAAAAAACCCCATTGGCTAGCTATGATGTCACGTTGAATTTCAATCAACAAGTGAGCAGTTGTGGTTTCAAATTTGCTCAAACCACACTCAGAAAGTCTGCTTTATTATGTACATGCTGTTTGTATATTCATTGCATTTACTTTAAGGTGGAAAAGCTATTGTTGTTTTAAGCTAACCTCAGCAATGATTATACATATCCAATCAATTTGACATGATATTTCGGAAATATTTGTTATTTAAGAGCTCTTGTGTTTTAAATGTTCGACATACTGAACAGATTTGAGTCCAGTGTCAGGCATCATTAGTCTTTTCCTCCTGTGGTTAATTATCATTAGCCCTATTCTCAATCTGAACAGTGTTGCCATCTTTACCAGACCCAGGCGCTGTTTATGTGCGCTCGCCAGATACACTGACAACTTCTACCCGCCCCATTGCATCAACCTTTCTGGCGCCCTGCAACACAACCGTGTTAACTTTAATTGGGAACCAGAGCAGGGACACCCCTGTGTGGTCATTTGGGAACCTTCCTTCACTGGTATTTTTTCTGATTGGTCCCACAACAGCTCTAAATATCCATGTGAGTAGGCTATATGTTCATAACTGCACCTTGTCAGCTTCATCAGCACACAATATATGAAAGATCCATTTACACTTCAAGAAAGCCACACATTTAACACACGCACATGCCTATACACTCCGCCCAGAAGAAGTCTAAACACATTGTCTAGACAAGCACATTATTTTTAATCAGAGCAGTAATGCATCTTTTCTCCTCACACAGTTGAAGTCAGTGGGGGCCTGATGAGGGGAAATGTGTGGCATATTGAAATAGATTTATTCAGACTGATAGCATCTCATCCCATCAGCTCCACAGCACGGGTGCCAAGATGTGTGTGAGAGTCTTTTGAAGCCTTTAAAGGATGTATTGAACAAAAGGGTGAAAAAAAAGTCTCTAAATGAGTTCTGGATCAGTCCAGGAGCAGAGGGATCAATAACCGGCAGGCTAAGCCCTCGCTCATCCATCTGATTCATATCTTTCCCCCTCTTGCTTTTCAGATAGAAAAAGGAATCACTGGACTAAAGGCTCCCTCGCTGCGGCAGTACATACCAGCTGTTAACGGTTTCCTCAAATATATAATTATTATATTTTAGGGGCGGCAGCATGAGTCCGTAGGGACTTAGGTTGGGAACCGAAGGGTCGCTGGTTCAATTTGGGGACCAAAATATGGAAGTTGGTCTGGTAGCTTGAGAGGTGCCAGACCACTTCTCGAGCACTGCCGAGGTGTCCCTGAGCAAGGCACCGAACCCCCACCAGCTCAGGGGGGCGTTTCCTGTGGGGGCAGCCGCGCACTCTGACTTCTCTCCATTAATGCATGGCCTCAGGTTCTGCTTGTGCTTCTGCATGTGTGTGATTCAGGTCTTTATGTGTAGGAAGCATGTCTCCAAAATAACAGAGTGCAAACCACAATTTCCCCCTCTGAGATTAATATAGTTTATGAAATTGAAAAAATAATATATATGAAAAGATGCATGATGACGGCTGTCACATGTGAACTTACATGCCACAATAAAGTGGGAATGTCAGCATGGTGATCTTTTCCAGAAATGTGAAACACACAATTGTCTATAAATAGCTCTGTTAGGTTTACACTCAGAGGTTACATCTCGTACATGTAGAAACGCAGCCTAGAACTGCATATAAATTATAAAATAGAAATCAAACAACTGCCACTGTTCATCCTTTTCACATGATGGCAGCTTGGCGTTTAAATGTCTCCTTGAGAAAATGTGAACTTCTAAATTCTACAAAATATTAATAATGTTCCTGTTTCATACATTAATGTGACAAAAACAGCCCTTGTGCTAAATAACACTAATTCAAAAAGAGGTATGTGGGCCAAAACAAACCTTTTGACAATCTCAAACTGGCCATTTGAACCTATTTTTTTTGTCAGAAAACTGTGCCTTAAACGACTTTTCAGATGGATTCAGCGTTGAAACCCAGCAGCTTTTATTGTACGGCTTGGATGTATGCATCGAGGAACGGATGTCATCATCTCTGTATTTCTGATGTACATAGCCAGCTGTTAGCATCAAACAAATTCTAGCCAATATTTCTTTTTTGTTTGTTGCATTGTTTACATTCCTGTCTATAGAGTAACAAGTGAGCGCCTGTTCTTATCAAAAGCAAAGCAACATCTGCCAGTTCATCTGTTTTCTGTGAATTTCAGTTTACAGTATAGTAAGTCACCTAGAGGCTTCTCTCTTTCTCATACCTGCAATTAATGGCGCTTAAGTTTGCAGCAATATCCTTAACATGCAGCAGATTTGTAACAAAAACATGTTTGGTAAAGAGAAGAAATCTTTTAAAATGTTAATTTATAGATTGGAGGTCAGATCAGACAATTCTGATGCACTTTAGGGTTCAATTCCAGAAAGCATTCTAAGAAAATTCTCATGACATCTTGAAGTATTTCCCCTTTAAGTTTGGACTAAATCCTTGTAACAGTTAAAGTCGTTCATGAAGAATCGTGAGAGAGCTCCTACGGTGAAAACCTGATCGGAGTAGTGAGGAGGACTTTAAAAAGTTTCTTAAGAAGAGGAAATGGTGAGGATAGTGACAGATAAGAGAAATGTTCTCAGAACACTGAATGACAGTAGAGTTAATTAAAATGGTTTCATACTCATCATGTAACTGAGCTGAAAGTAAACGCTCCTTCTCTGTTAGGGTTTTCTAGTTCTTCTTGTTTCATTAGCTTTCACTGATTTGTGGTTATATTGCTTAATTAAATAACAGCATATTCTGTTTTATAAAAAGACGGGAATTATTGATAAATCAATCCCTAGTTTTACGGATCGGACTTGGGAAATACGTTAGAACACTTAAAACTTCATTCTTTTCTGCCCAAATGTTGCACGTCCTAAAAAACTAATTAATCGGCCTGTTTAAATAATACATTGTTTTTCTTTTCCAAAATTGAAGTCAAGAACTTTTTTTGTATTATTTCTCTCCTCTTCTGAGTTAACTTCAGGTTTCATCCTCAGATTATACAGGCACTCTGACACACCAGTGACACTTATCTCCGCTGCTGACGCTGCTACTTTAAAGACCTCATCTCACTCCAGGAGAGCACGGTTATTATTTGTACAGACTGTGATTGAGCTCAGTGGAAAACCTGGCAGGGAGAAGAGACTTCTCTGTCACCATCTGTAACTAATTCTGTCTCGAACACGGTCTCAGCTGAATCCCCATGCAGTCACACTGACGTTCAAAATAAATCCTTGGAAAGGATGCCTGATAAAAGGATGAAGGTTTCTGTAATTTGTGAAGAGTGTGGACATTTAGAAAAATCATTGTACATTTATTAGTGCAAATGAAAAAGCCCATTCAATTTCATGTGATAGGTTTGATTCTCCTGTTAGGGACATAGTGATTGAGGGATGAAAGTGTATTCACTGAATTAACTCAATATTGAACCTTTTATAAACCTTAAGGGGTTCCAGTGTTTAAAGGTCTGCAGCTATTCATTTCTCCATTTTCTCACGACTCAAACTGATTTCATGTAGAAAAAAGGGGAAGGTTCGCACACTGGTCTGTTCAGCTTTCAGTGAGCAATAACTTTTAAGGGCAACATTATTTTTGTCCTGCACCTGTATGCAATTTGCTGAGATGTGCGTATACTATTTTTTTTTTCTCTTTTTAAAACTAAATTCATGAAAAAGTAATCTACAACACAGAAGAACAGAATTGAATTCTAAATGTGTCTTCTGGTTTAGAAACCTTTAAATGGAATGGCACCTCAATAATTTTTCTGATCTGCTCACTGACAGCCGCCCAATCAGATCCATCAGATCAGCAATTATGAGTCTGCTGAATTTATCCAAAGACAAAACGAAATCTGGTGAAGGTGCATTTAGTCACCATGGTGAGAATTTGTGGAACAAAATTGCTGCTTGACCTGATGTCTGTAGAACTGTTAAGTTAACTTTGAAGCGCGGTCTTAAAACATCGCTTTTCTCTTGTGCCTTGAGATGCAAGTTCACCTTTGCATGTGTGAATATATTTCTGAAGTTGAACAACCTTTTGAACACAGTTATAAGTTATAACTCGGAAACAGAAGTTACATACATAGGCAATAGTCTACAAAATTAATAAAATAAACTAACTATTGAGCTGCTGAATTGTAAGTTTGGAAAAGTCTTAAATGTTATAAAAGTTACATGATTGTATCAAAGTTCCATTACTACAGATAAGATAAACCATGTTTTTTAAGCACTTGTTGATTTTTACAAGAAATGTACTTTGGGAATTGGCTCCTTTTCCTAAAGCTGTAAAGCACAGACGGTATAAACATTCAGTCACAGTCTCATGGTCCCCAAAGAGAGGCAAAGCCTTAAATTTGCTTATACTTTGTAATGACCAACAGGGGGCAGCACTGCTGGTTTGAATTGTCCAATTGAATAGAAGAACACATTCTCAGTTGATTTATCACTATAGTAAACTACTAGCTAATGATTAAGTGTAAATATAATTACTCATATGTTATCAATTATTTTTTATACAGTTTTAATATAGATTAAAACATGAAAAGGCAAGCTGATTCAGGACCTGTAGTAAAAAAACGAGTTGGGATGCTGTTCTTTACAGTTGATATGATTTATGCTATACCTTATTTGTTTTTATTTTACTGATATGAAAATAGTAAATAGCACAAAAACATGTAAATTGGTGTCTCAAGGGACTTTACCCAATCATACCCTGCAGTGGCTGTAGTAGGCCTGAGGATAACAGTCAAAAATAGCAAATAAATATTAAGTCAATTATTTGTTTTTATTTATTTTCAAACTCTAAGACCACCAATTGTCCCCAATGCAATGATGTCGTATTTGGAGGGGGGGTAAGACTGCATACTCTTATGAAACACAGTATGAGCTCAGTAAGTCATTCTGACCTCCATTCTGTCACATCCTCTGTTGTGGGAACAGTTACATTATGTAACACATGCATCACAAAACAAGACCACACAGAGATGAAAAGCAATCATTTAAAATCATCTTTATTCAAGCATTTTAACAACCAGAAGAACCGGCAGCAAGAAACAAGGAACACATATAACAACAAAGGATGACAAAACAAAAGGGAAAAAAAAACTACAGGGCATTTCACTGTAAGCGCGCGCGACAGGCACGGCGTCTCCATTGTCGCATGCAGCCTCATATCAAAGATACTAAACAGTACTGTAATCCCAGACTTTGATCACGTGAGCGCAAACTTGGCCAAATGGGAGGGCGAGTCTCTGTAGTAGGCTCCGCTTCCGATCGCCATTACATTACAATGCGTGGTGGGCTGGACGATCGTGCGCGAGGAAGAAAAAAAAAACGCTACAGCGGCACCTCGCGTCAAACAAACACACACAAGACGGTGAGAATGACACACTCGAGCTTCACGCGCACTTATTTACCAAATATAATAACACGCCGTGAGGGATAAACACAACGAGGGAGGAAGGACGTAAGCAAGCAAAGAAAGAGTCTATCTGCTCAAGAAACCATGCACATTTTTGAGGTTGTAATTCAATAATCAAATCATCATTTTCTCCAGGAAGGAGGAGGAAGAGGATTCGCTTTTAAATGTCGTAAAAGGAGAAATCTGCAGAAAGGGGAGAAAAAAAACACATTGTTTCTGTCAACCCATCGGTGCCACACGAGGACGATCACTTTGGCTTGAAGTGAGTCATTGAACACAATTATCACAGTTTTTTTTGGTTTTTTGTTTTAAGATTGAGGCTGCTGTGACCGCGCGAGGACGTTTCGTAATGATATCAAACTGAAAGGAAGGAAGGATTTTTTCAAACCTCCGTCTACAGAAGCCTGCTCGCCGTTTTCCTGCCGCCGCTGCTGCTGCTGGTGGAAGTGTAAGAATAGTTGTTCTTGTCTGATCGCTTTGACTCATGATTCGGGGTTATACTGGGAACCCGCCGCCCTTGCCTGCCACGGAGAGGAGCACTAACGGAGGGGGGCTTTTTCTCTTTTCCTCAGCGGCGACCCCGCTCTCTTTCGTCTGCGCTCCGTTTCATACAAGAGCAACAGAGGGATTAAACATTCCTGCTCGCAGCGCCTGTTTTGTGCCGAGGCAGACTTGGGCTACATTGTGAGAGGAACGGGTTGTGGTAAAGAAAGGAGGCTATAAATAGCTCATGCAATTCTCGAAAACTATCACAAGTGGTGCATCAGCCTGTGGAGCAGACGGCATCAGATATCCCGCATGTAATGTCTCGCGTTTAAGTTCACTCTAAAGCGTTGGACATTTTTTTTTTTGAACAGAAGTTTGACTCTGATTCTTTTCATCTATTTAGGCTGTCCTCCGGAGCGGGAAAAAAAAGCTTACCTCATGGATTATTGCTCTTTTATTGACACAACTATCCGCGGACAGACTGATATGGAAACAGGCTGATCTTCTGTGCGTTTTGGATTGACATGGATACATTTGTGAGCCCTCCGCCTTTTGACAGTGATCACATTTGGAACCGCCTGACCTGGATTGTAACAATGTTTTGATCCCCGGATTTACATTACAACATTATATCCGCTCGGGGGGTTTCATGGATGCGCCCTTCACTTCTTTCTGAAAACGCCCAATTCCTCGTCTCTTATCCGGACGTCTCGTGAGGTTCTAAATCCTGCTTGTTTTGAGGAAATAGATTTGTCAGCCCTGCTCGGTGTTTGGTACCGATGTAGGATTTCGACATGCCCAGCGCTGACGACCCCAACGGCGGACGACTATGACTACAACAGCGAATTGGGTGGCTAACGGGGCAAGCCTTGAGGACTGCCACTCCAACATCTTCTCTCTGGTACAGTATCAATAAATAAATCACGCACGTCACACTGACACGCGAGGCCAGCTGTGATCGACAAGTCATCAGACTGTGGGAGGCACGCGTAAATGTGTGTCTGCTGTACAAAGGTGAACCAATTGCTGGTGGTGTTATTGGGCAATCATTGCAACGGGGGTTTTTAAAAAAAGCACCATAACCACAACAAAACCAGTGCATCCCAGCTTATATGCATAACAAGAAAAACTCCCCTTCGTGTTATGATTCTAACACCAAACATAACTCATGATGCTTTGAATACCAATTTTATATGTTATACCAACAAGCACTTTTTGGCCTAAACATATCTGACTGTACAAACAAGGCTTTAAACAAAATTGTAAAATGCTCCAAACAAATCTTGCCACTTAATTGTTTTACGTTATTTTCATGCCCTAAACATATCACAAAACGCTTATAATACACATTTCTGTGGGGCCAAGACAAACTGGCATAATTAAATACAGTATGAACATGCTTTTTTTTTTTTTAAAGCTCATCACACAAACCATACATACTGAAGATGTAATGTTCATATGCTACCAAATCACACAAACACGTTACAAAGAAACTCACTCTTCCCAGCATTCTCTTCCCTCTTTCAATAATAATTTCTCAGGAAATGTTGCTGTAACTCTTGTTTCATTGCCAAGCAACTAACTTGGAAAGAATGCTGCCTCTGTTTGATATCTAAAGCCAAAAATCAAAGCTCTTTCAGTTGAATATGTTGATGTACAAATAAAAGGCTCACCAGGTGATAAATTGGAAGATTAGGCTTGCATTTTGGGAGGAAGGTGAATAAGATTTTGACTGACAGCTCACAGCGGAAACAGGCACTTTTGCACTCAGTTTATCTGAGAAATAAGGGGCTTTTGGCTCAGCAGGCAGCATCTTTTACTTTTTTTTTTTTTTTTTTGCAAAAGTGGCTGGTTTTGAGGGTGCAGAAGATTGAGCAGTGTTTTCACAGTTTTCATCCTGCAATCAGCGTGTTAACTGTTCTACTACAGAAGGCAGCCGAGTGGAAAGGCATGCAGTATGGACTAAGCCCAGGCTGCTGAGAAGCACACAAACATAGGGGTCCTGAGGACTTTTTAGGTGATCATGCAGGTTTCTGACACCAGGCATATTATATCAAAAGCTAAAGCAACTCATGTCACATGGTACTGATTTTTGCAGTTCTTTTGTATTAGGAAGAGAAACAAAGTTTTGAGAGGTGACACATGAGCCTTGCAGAAATCTCTCAATCTCTCCGACAAACTTGATTTCTTCTTCCCCTTCTTCTTCTCTTGTGTCCGTCAGAGAAAGCAGGGACTATCCTAAGCTCTTCAAAAGCATCTTATTTGAAATTCCTGTGCACCGACGCTGAAATCCAAAGCATCACACGTCTTAAATTCACTCAGTCTGACACGTTACAGCGATTACGTCTCTGTCAGCCCTTCAGCCGAGGTTATTCCCTCGTGGAGAAAAGCTTTCATTCACTTGCCGTGGCGTTTGTTGGCCGTCGCGCTGGCCCCTGTTTGAACATCCCTTTCAGAGTGAGGGAGAAAGAGACCATCCATCAGCCGGCTTGTTGAGAATATTTATGACTGGTTGGTGCACAGCAGTGCCTCTCTGGCAGGGCTCCTACAGGGAAGTCCAAGACAGAAAATGAAACGGTAATGACACTCCAAGTGTCCTGGTTAGAGGTAAGGTCTGAGACAAAGAGACAGACTGACTGACACGGATTGCATACTAATGTTGACAATTAGACATATGTACATGGTATGCTGAGGAGGCTGTGTGTTGCGTAGTTATGCTTCCCTAAATGCATTTTAACCACCTCTGACTTCATTTGTTGGACAACATTAGTTGATTTATTGGACAGAAATGTATTTTATTTATTTGAATTCAACAAAAACTTTGATACATAAATTGGAGATTGGCGTTACACTTACTGGTCCTGGCTGGTAAAATGTGAGGATCTCCTTCTGTTCTCTTCTTTAAGTGCGCCCTATTATCCTGGGTATTATTATTATTTTTTTCACTTTTGTGTTCTGCATGTAAAAATCGTAATCTGTACGAAAAGGTTCATAAATATGCTCCTTTTTAAGATTTTATCCTTGCCATTTTTAAACACCAATCCTTTTGCATCTACTTATTATTAGTTTTTTTGAACTTTTATTTAACCAGGATGAAAAAATCCAGATTAAAAATCTCTTTTTCAAGAGTGTCCTGGTCAAGACAGGCAGAAACTCTACTAACAGATTTACAAACAACATACATAATATACATACTTAATATGTAGATGCCAGATGTGTCCTCCTTCAAGTCAGTCAACACCTTTTATAAAGAATCAGTTTTTGGTTTGATAAATAAAGTGTTCTGGAATTAAAAGTCCTTCCTGAATTTCCCTCGGGATCAATAAAGTATCTATCTATCTATCTATCTATCTATCTATCTATCTATCTATCTATCTATCTATCTATCTATCTATCTATCTATCTATCTATCTATCTATCTATCTATCTATCTATCTATCTATCTATCTATCTATCTATCTATCTATCTATCTATCTATCTATCTATCTATCTATCTATCTATCTATCTATCTATCTATCTATCTAAAGTGACATCTTGAAAATTACAACAGAAACAGATGAAGGCATTCCTTTTTATATGAGCATATTAACATGGTTATTAAATCCCATTTTTGAGTCTCTTCCTGCTTTTGACAATGTTCATGTTGAGGTTTTTTACACATAAGTTCTTTGCATGATTTGAAAACAAAACAACAAACAAACAGGATCTGCAACCAGGAATACCAGGGTGATAAAAAAAAAACCTAATGTGGTGAGGAACCAAGACACATTCGCACACACATGATCAGAAGTCTGTACGCTGTGTTGTGACCATGATTACAAGGGGATAATTAATCAGAAGCCGGATTCACTAAACCTGCTTAAGAAAAAAAACCCAACTTCTTAAGTGCTGATTTCTTCTTAACTTCAGTCTTCAGACAAACGTTAAGTAGATTTGATATTCATGAATAAAGTGTTTATGTATTCTCATGTTTCTTCCTCAGAAAAAAACCGTAAGAATTAACGAGATTCTTGGATGCAAATTTCTTAAATTTCATTCTAATTTTCTTACTAACTTTAACTTAATTTTGTAAAATTTTTGGCTTAGGTGTCATGTCTCTGGTACTCCTGAAAATAAACTCGTGAATTTGACAGTTAATTTGAATCTAATTTGCCTTTACACAGAGAAACTAACTAATGTTAGAATCTTTTGCTTTACTCAAAGTTATTTATTTCTTAAGTAAATCATAAATATGATAATTTTGACAAACATGCTTATTATAGTGAAATAATATTTCAGTCCTTTAGTCAATGATTTCACATCTAATATATACTTATTATTTAGGGATATATGACTGCCCTACAGAATCTGAGAAGTTTACAAGTAAGAAAATAAGGAAGTTCGTGGGTAAGAAAATAAGGAAGTTCACGAGAAATGACACTGGTCTTAAGAAAACAATCAGAAATTACACTTCATTTTTATCTCAAGAAAATGTTTGTGAATCTGGCCTCTGGATCTTGTAGACCTGGTAAACACTATATTTGCAAAACCAGGATACCCAAAAAGGACATGTGTTAAATACTTGTTCTGTTGTAATCTTAAATTGCAGCTTTAATTCCAGAAAACATAAGTAGTTATGGTCCAAAATTGACAAGAATACAATTCCTTATGTGGTGTATTTGTTCACCTTCTCCTCTAGGTCATACTATACATAAAGGACTTGTAGCTAACCAGCGACAGCCTGTAAAACAACATTCCAGCTCACACTAACATCTCCCTCACACTGATTTACTAGCTGTTATTGCAACCTGCATCAATAAAAAAATACCTTTAGAAAGCATAAGAGCCCATACTGTGGGACTTTATGGAGGCAGCAGCAGATTACTGTCATTCTCTCTCTCTCTCTCTCTCTCTCTCTCTCTCTCTCTCTCTCTCTCTCTCTCTCTCTCTCTCTCTCTCTCTCTCTGTGAGGCCAATGTCACATACTTGAGATCGCTGCGATCACACAAACCCACAAAACAACTGTCTGGTGTGCTGGTGATCATCCATCTGTGACAGAAAGCAAACGAGACCCTCGTATGTGGGAGAAAAAGCTCGGAGCAGAGAGGAGGAGAGGGAAAGGAAGGGTAGAGAGGAGGAAACAGTGGAGAAACAGAGGAATGTTTTCAGCTGCAGCGGAATCTGTTTTCATTTTAGGAAAGTATTATGACTGATGTGCATTTCCTGACTGCTAGCCTCAGTGTGTGTGTGAGAGAGAGAGAGAGAGCGAGAGAAATGGCGAGGGAGAAAATTAAAGAGGGGGGAATGTAATGAGAGAGAGAGAGAGAGAGAGAGAGAGAGAGAGAGAGAAAACAGTCATCTTTTCTGTGGACTGGGCAGGTTTTTTCTCTTCTGACACTGACTCTGACTCTGAATATGAAATGCAAGGAGGAGACAGTAAAGAGCTCGCCTCACGACACAGGAAGCCTTGGTGTGTGCCTGTGCCTGTCTGTGTGTACTATGTGTGTGTGTGTGTGTGTGAGTGAGTGAGTGCGTGTGAGTGTGTGCTGTAAACATTGTAAACCATCTAGACTCTGGAGACAAACTTCAAACACCCTTCATATTATACACACACACACACACACACACACACACACACACACACACACACACACACACACACACACACACACACACACAGATATGCATTCACAAACACGACGGAGAGAGAGAGGGGGGGGAAAAATAAACACCCACATGCTCGCACAAACATATGTAGCACAAATGCATCACACATACACCAAACCTTCCACCCACACACACACACATGCACAGAAGCTCAATACATCCTAGAACCCAAGGACGTATGCTTGAACATACATAGGTAAGAGACAGAGGTCTTAATTAGAGGACTAACTGTGTCCCCTCGGTGGTAAGTAAGTGTCCTCAAGTGCAAGTCTAATGCGATCAGGTAAGAAGTGCTCGTTAGTCCAACTGTATTCCGATAGAGATCCTGCATGTATAATAATGATGATGCCACTGTCTGGTGTAGAAATTAAGTGCTGGGAGATGAGGCAGAGGGAGAACCATTAACAGCAGAGTTCTAATTTATGGCAGGTGAGTGGCTGTGTCTTGTAAGAAGAAGGAGGTAATCAGGGATGGAGGCTTTTTAATACAGACTGTTTGCATATACCGGTTATTAATGATGGACTGTAGAGGGATGCTTAAGGATGAGAGCGAGGCAGTGGTTGGATGAAGTGTGTGTCAGGATCTGCTGGGTCGGAGTATCGGCAGAGTTCATATGAGGGCGGGTATCATTAAGGCGCTTGTTTATTTTATGCAGATATATTCATCGGCTCTGTAACACTTTTACAAAGCACCCTAAATAGTGAATTAGTTTGAATGAAACAGATTAGTATCTGTTGGCCTTTTGGGAAGGTCAGATGCAAAATATTTGGCTGAGCCAGCTATTTCTCTTGAAGGAACATATCTCCTGTGTCAGTATTACGGCTCATTGATGAGTTTTGAATCATCTCTGGACAACAATAGAGTTCAGTGTCGAGGAATATGCTAAAACTAGCAGGTAGCAGGATCACTTGTTTTGTTCCATTGGATTTGTTGATGATAAGATGAAATGAGATTACCAGCCTTTAGAGTGGGACCATATCTGATGACAGAGAGGAAGCGTTGACCAGTTAAGATCAGTGACTACAGCTGCTGAATGAATGAAGCCCTTTTGAAAAGTGTAAAATAAATTGACACGGTGCAGTCTGACATTGAAGCTACAGCAGCGTCCTCTCACTCAAGGAGAGGATCAGTCCAGGCTTCCGAGGCTTCACTCCCAGTCCTATGCTTCGTGCCCTATGGAGCCGCTCCATCTGGCTGCTTCTCACTAAACAGTCCACCCCCCCTACGCCCAACCTGCGCTTTTGGCTGTGCTTGCTCGCTATTTTGACAGCTAGCTCTGGCTTCACCTTGAGTCTCTGTGTGTGGAGCCTCCCACTAATCTGCCCCTGTCACTGCTGTGGGAATCCCTTGTCATCTCAATATGACTCAAGCCGGCAGTGGCCCACCTGTGTGAACATGACTTTCTGTATGTCACACACAGACAAAGATGCTCCTCAGCTTGTTAGCGATGATAAACTGGAGTGTAAATAACAGAAGGAATTAGGAACAGACAGAAAAAATACAAAGTATGCACCCAGGGATGAAAGCAGAAAGAATCTTTTGACAGAAAACTCTTTTTAACCCTTTTTAAAGGAGCTCCCGAAAGACCTTGTTTCGATGAACAAATAAGTTAGTGGCAGGGGAAGAAGTAGTCAGATCTTAGAAGCAGCCTAAAGTAGAAGTAATACTAAAGTGCAGAAATAATCAACAACTTTAAGTTCTTCTTCTTCGTGTGAAAAAAAAAAAGAATTATACTTTGAAGTATAACATAGTTTACTGTACAGAATCCTTCTTAGGAAATGTATTATATTATATAATACATTTTTTGTGTGTAATATTATTATCCTAACTGACACATTAATCCATGCATCATTTCATAGTTTCAACTGTTTAAGATGGAACTCATTTGACTTCACGTCGGCCCCCTGATGGGTAGCCCTATATTTTGACTCAATATAAAAATGTAAGAATTTAGTATTATTTATCTGAAAAAAGAGTGAGTGAATACTAACTTTCCCTTACAGGAAAGAAGTTGAAGACTCAGAAAAAAAAGCCTTGAATCACATTCAAATGACCAAGGAAGTGACCTAATGCTTACATAATTATTTATTATATCAAGCAATGTTGTTTATTTTGGGGATTTTTATGTTTTTCTTAGTATTCAGAGATAAGACGGTGGATAGAGTTGGAAATCGGGGTGAGAGAAAGTGGGAAATGACATGCAAATAAGCCAAATGTCTGATTTGAACCTGGGTCATCCACCTGGATTACCAAGCCTCCATACATCGGGCGCTCGCACTAACCATTAGGCTACTGGCGCCCACAATGTAAACAAATGGAACTGTGTTAAAAGAATATTGAGCTTAGATCAGACAACAGTGAAGGTTACCATTTAACCAATGTCTAGCTAACATAAACATGACCAAATAACACCTGCCCACGAAATAAAGAGGTAACCTTTACATTCAGCAACTTCCCTGCTAGCAGTAATATGAAGTGGCTATATGCTAGTATTAGCTGTTGTCTAAAATTAGCTATACATGGTTATTCTAACTCAAAATTTTGTCCAAATCTTATCATTTGTACCAGCCATTTTCTTATACTCATTAATTGTGATTATTTCTCTTATTACCTATTAGTGCCTTCTGCTGTCACATCTCTTCCCTTCTTAAGTTCTCCTTAATTCATGGGTATTATTAGTGGAGTAAGCATGTTAAGGCTGTGTCAGAGATTTAAAGAACGGTTCAAAGACTGACAAGAAGCAAGGAGAAAGAAAGCCTGAGTGAGGGAATCACCGCTGGTCCTTAGCTGGAAATGAGCCGGGATAGTCAGGAGGAGTATTTCTGAGCACGGTGGCTTGAGTGTGAAATATGTAAGCTTCTCAGTGCCAGCTGTGAGCTATTCTCAGAGCCCACTGGTGTTCCTGTGTACACAGCGACGCAAGGCTGAGTAAGAACAGAGGGTTGGTAGGAATGGGCAGTAGCTGAAGCCACCAAGTGCTTGTGATTACTGGAAAGTTGGCTGGTGATAGATAGATAGATAGATAGATAGATAGATAGATAGATTCACAATGAACATTCTACTTTCAAATAAAAGTCCTATAGTTAAAGTCATCATTTGAATGTCAATTGCCAATACATTGCATATACATATTTCTTTTTCTCTGAAAAAAATGTAATGTCCCAAATGTGCTATTCATATTGGCAGATTCAGATTAAGACATGGCAACTTATGACATAACATCACAACAAACGGATCAACAGAGAATATACTGGCTATGAATGGATGAAAGACTGTGGAGGCTGGACCTTCACATCAGCTTTGTTATTGAGTCTGAAGTCACAATCAATCTGTTGCACGCCGTGTTGACTTGTTTCAAGGACGTTTTAGAACAAAAATAAAGAACACTGCTCTGTAATTAAAAAAAAAAAAAACTTTAAATTTAGAACGCTCATTACTAAAGTCATTTAAATATATCAAGTGGTTGTTATTATATTACTAAAGTTGAACTCAGTTATTTTTGGTTTTGAGCAACTCATCAGTCAAAGATTTATTTCAGGACTTTGACTTTGTGTGCATTATGATTCACTGTTAATATAACATGGACAAAACAAACATTACGATAGTAATAGCCCTAGTAATGTTCACCACTGCTTAATTTAGTTGTTCTGTATCCTTTTAACCCCAAAACATTTTTTCCCCCTATGGATGCACATTGCAAACCACTTTCTTC
This sequence comes from Symphodus melops, assembly GCF_947650265.1. NCBI lineage: Eukaryota > Metazoa > Chordata > Actinopteri > Labriformes > Labridae > Symphodus > Symphodus melops. The sequence continues at coordinate 9,757,933 of NC_136706.1, read as the reverse complement.
CAGTGTATTACATTTTGGATGTTTATGTTGCCGCGTTGCCTCTCGCCTAACAACAAACTATTGGCCTGTTGCCTGATTGGTTGATAAATTCCAGAAACAGATAAAACCTGAGTTTGATGGTGCATCTGTGCCACATGAGGATTTCGGTTTTTGTTTTGGGAAAAATCTGTTTGTAATCTCTTCACCTGACTGCAGACACATCAAGGAAGAGAATTTCTCTAAAGGGAAACGCTGCCCTGCTTGTAGCCGGGTAAATATTTTCTGCAAGCCCGACAGCTTTGCCAATATCATGCTTGGCTGGGATTCAATTGCAGTTAGAGCACACTTAGGTTAAAGGGTGTCTTTTGGGCCGGGGGGTGGTGGTGGTGGTGGTGGTGGTGGTGGTGGGGGGGGGCATTAACATTGTCTGTCTTTGCTGTTGCAAATCGTAATTATCACGTTCCATTGAGAGATGATCTGCGACCAATCAAACGGTTGCTTAATGAGAACAAACACATTATGTGCAGAGTTTGGATGCACAAACATTTTTGGTGCATTGATTTGCTGCCCGCTGCCAAACAGCACTTTCGCTCATCCTGAATTAGGCAGACACCCATCATTTTTCAAAAGCTAATGAAAATATGCACAGCTCCATTTTAGATCTGGATGGCTTCATATGGATTAACACGTGACTTCTCCGAATAAAAATCAGACACAAATGGATTTTCTGCAATAAAAATATATAAACCTGCTATTTTAATATTATATCTGTTTCAAAGAGATAATGGATGGATGGTGAAGAGCTTGATTACATAAGACTGTCACTGTGTGTATTTGTGTGTGTGTCTGTAAATGTGTGTTAGAAGATTGACTTCTGGTGTTAAAAATCTGATTGGCTGCCACTCCCACTCAGTAAGCAAGCAAGCAAGAGATTACAGACAACAGCCAGGTGAGTTGCGAGTTGAATCCTTTAAATAAAGGCCCGGCCCTCTTAATGCACACACACAAACAAAACAGAAGCATTTTTGCTTATCTTATTGAATCAAGAAAAAGTCATGCTGGCTTCTGCAGCACTCTCATTTTATCGGAGATGGCAAAAAAAAAAAAAAAAAAAATCAGTGCAGGAAATTACACGCCTAAATGAGATATTCTTTTCATACCTCTTGTGCTCCATTACCCAATTTGAGGAACAATCACATTATTAACTACTTGTAGGCATTTCAAAAAAACCTTCATGCTGTGCTAATTGTACAATTACTGTGCTGTCATTTTCTCAGCGAAAAAAGCTCAGTGTGCAATGCTACAATGCCTCTGATAATCCCAGGACTTCCCTGATCCATGTATGACGTGACAGATTTCAATCTCCAGCCAAATGTAAGCTGATTTATCGCGGCTGTTAGGGAACAAAATGTCGAGACAACACAGAGAAAACAGTGGAGCAGATCTCTTTGTGATTTTTTTTTTTTTTCAGAGTAAAATAAGGTCCACAGAAGCGCTTGAGATGTTACATTTCCACGGTAACCCTGGAGACAGAAATCTCAAAAAATGAATACCTTGCTGAATTCCTATAGATGTTGTATGTTGCCTAGCAACTGTTTTTACTTCTTTCTCTGTCGTCTATGTTTTTCCTACTCTGTGATTCTCAGTTTTTCTGTCTTTGTGTGTCATTTCTTCCTCCCTGTGGCTTGTCATGGTTAATTAAGTTACACCAGAGACGCTCGTAAAGCCAAGCCTGGTTTATTTATTTGCACGTTAATAATTTAAGCTAAGCGCGGCCACTGCTTTAGTCCGTCCCTCTGTACGCTTTAAAAGCATCCTGACACTGCAGCTTTCTGTTGTTTTTATTTGCCAAACTGGCTGGGGATCTTGTCAGCCCTTTTAGACGCAGTGCACACACACTCTCTGTCCTTATTGCCTCCCTTCCCTCTTTGTGTCAGGTGAGAAGTCACGGTTTGATGGAGGCGTTCTGCCGCGTGATTGGCAGGTCTATCCGTCACTCAACCCCGGGGACTCTCGCTGCTCTAATTAGGTCGCTTGGCTTGCTCACCTCCCAGGGCGGGATGCTGCAGCAGAACACAGATCAAATGACGGTCCCCTTGTTTTTCAGGGACTTGTAAAGGTGGCGGCTGAAGGCGGAGGAAAAGCATCTGTTTAGTGCATGCAGCCCCAGAGGCCTTTTTTCTACACCTGTTTGGTGCTTTTGTGTCACCCTGGCCACCTCACAAGTGCAGCAATGTGCATCGCTCTTCATTTGTGGCGTATAACGCCAGAGGGGAGTGCTACTCCTTGTGGGTTCATTTGATTTCAGTGGGTTAATTGATGAAGGGGGAGTCATTGTCTGTTCTGATTTCTGCCACTTGTTCCTGTAATGGGAGACTTCTTAACAGCACAGACAACCTGCATTCATGTCTTTGTCAGTGTTTGTTGTTGTTAATACAGTTCATTTAAAATGAACTGTATTAATCTTACGACTCTGATTCCTTCAAGTGTTGTTTATTTCTATAAATCAATATCAATATTTCTCACATAGGATAGTTGAATCATACAAGTAAGGGCAGGATCAATTGCCATCACAAATAGTATCAGAACACCTTAGCAAAGAGTTGGTTGATGCTCAATAGCATTGCTCTCCTTTAAAAAAAAAAAAAAAAAGGAAAAAAAAGAAGATATGTTCAAGGAATGATGCTGTCAGCAGCACTAGACTAACTTACAATGAGATGTCATTGTAAAAGCTGGCCTGTATGACAGTTTGCTTTTAATGTCAAACAGCAACAGTAACAAAAGTAAGAATACGTTGAAAAACTCAAAGACTGTGAGAAAGTGAACAGTGAGATGCAATCACAGAAGAGTGTAAATGATTGTTTCCTGTATTAGAGCAACCACTGCGAATGAAAACGACTACAGAAAGGACGCTTGATAATATGAATGGCTATGAGAAAAAAACGCAGGGTAAAACTGATAAACGTTTTCACTTTCCCTCAGGTTAATCCTCTGTCTTGTTCTTTGACATTGCATAAAAGAGAGACAGATAACATTGTGTCTGATAAAGACCTGCAGTTTTATCTTCAGACTCACAGGCATCACAAGTGGTCAGAACACACCCCAAATATTGGCAGCTTGTCAAGCGTCTAAACAGATTTGATGGTGATGAGAAAGCGATGCCACTCCGACAGAATGAGTGTTCCACTTGCGCCAGAGTAGGTAAAAACTGCTGATGCAGGCCGTCTCTCAATTGCCCAAAGTGGCTCCTTTGTCAGACTATCAGACTGCGCGGCTCTTACTCTCTGTTGTAAGATTCCTAAAGAAGTGGCATCTCTCTGAGACACTCTCTGTCAGCTGTGATAGAGCACAACGCGTTGCCCCATTTACATTCACATCATCTACAGTGTACTTAATGAGCTCAAGCATCTGAGCATAGTAAATGTTGTCTTTTTATATACTTATGCTGTGAACACAAACACTTTTTTCCCCCCATATTCTGTCTTTTCTCTGTGCATAAAACTGCAACTGAGACAGACTTTTTTTTTCATGCCTTTTTCAATTTAAAAATTCACTGGGAGTTGCACATTAGACATTTTAATGTCCCAAAGATCGTCATAAATTGACATCAAATAAAAGTTCATCATGGAAACTTTAACCAGCTGAACTTATAAAGCTAACTTCCGTATAAAGTTTTCAAGTTAGAAAAATCTTTCAGCAGTGCTATGTGCATAAGGATCCTAACTGTCTGAAGTAGGAACAATTCGTTAATTTTTAAAGTGCAGTTGCATGCTGGGAAGTTGAAGAGGGCCATTCAAATGTCCCACGCGCTTTTGAGAAGTAACAGGACAACTCTCCTGTTTGTAGAAGCATTCCTGCAAAGTGCACGCTAAGAGTGCTTTCCTCTAGATTTTATATAGCTCATTGATGTTACGCTGTTTAAAGTGAATGTGTGTGCTGTTTAATAAACCTCTGGAAATTGGATCCTTGCTTCCGTTAAAATCGCACGCTTTAAGAGTTCATCCTGTACTTTCTCTTTGTGCAATGCATGCTGAAGATTAAAGTCCTAACTTTCATATTTTCTTTTGATTACAAGCACATGTCCGCTGCACTGAAGTTGACCTCTTATTGGGATACAGATTGTATTCTCAGAGCCTGGGCTCAGTTCACCTTTTATACAGGAAATGATTTTTAACTCTGCTTTTTTAGCTCACGATTCCATTTGGAAGACATTCCCAAGATAAAAGAATCAAGCACAATGCAAGGACCTGATGAAAAGGATTTTAATAGAATACTCCCACCTCCAAACATATTCTGGAAACATATCCTAAGCTGATATCTTTTCTCTGTTTGCTAGACATAAAGAGAGGAATAACAAAAAGGTGAGAGCTTGAGATCTTCCTGGCTGTATTCAATAGGCATCCATGACTGAGAGAGGGAGCGAGAGAGAGTGTGCGCTGAGAGATGAGAGGGAGAGCACAGACGGGAAAGATAATAGAGGTGAGAGTAAGGTCAAAGCTTTGGTCCGTCTTTGCAAAGGAAGGAAAAGCTCTTGTTTTTGGTCCCACACTCAATCAGAAATTGAACCAGCTAACCTGCACAACGAGGGGATCGGAGGAGTGCTTGCTTTATTGACAGAGAAACAAAATCCACACTCGTTTTCCTTGACCTTTTTCGGCCTTGTTACCCCTGCGTTCGTTCTTTAAAGAGACGGAGTGTTAGCTCGAATAATCGTTGATTTGCTCTTATGCACTCGGAAGGATAGCACAGGATTTGCAGTATCGGACGCATGTTTGCTCTGCTTCCTTGCATGGAAATCATACATAAAGATATGCTGATCCAAAAATCTTCACTTAAATAATTAGAAAAAACTGTTGGCATCATGAGCGAAATACAGCAAATCTGAATCTCATCACTCTTTTGGTCTTTCTATTTAAACTTTAAGCAAAAGATGGTTATCACACCGGGCAGTAAAGATACTTTACCTTTTTTTTTTTTGTTTCATATCCATAACAATGTACTATCCTTGTTTTTTCTTCGAAAAAGGTGCAGTGCTAGATTATTCTGCAGATTTGACCACTAAATTAAATATTTAATGCCAAATACAGACCATCACTAATACTCAACTTCACAAAGGTAGAGCCCCTTTCACAGTACCAAACACTGATGGAAAATGTCAAGTGCAAGTTGTTTGTAAATGTTCTGGTGTCTCAGCAGGCAAGCCAGAAAAAAGACTATGCCTTTAACCACAGTGTAATGTTTACAACATGTCAAAAAGGATATACGAAGCAAAAGATTTGGACAGTCCCATGGAATTGAACATATTCAAAGTATAAACAAAAGAGTGTAAAAGAACAAAAGACTGATGATGAGCTGCATGACATGCACATGTTGAATTACGTGAACTTCATCACCATGCCAACTCGCTCAAACACAGACTTTTTGCAAATGTTTTTACAGCTGGCTGGCAAGAAAATTTTCTTGACGAAAAATTCAGCTGTTGGTGTTCACACATGCAGCCCGACTGGACAATTTCTGGAGTGCAGTGCATGTGTGAAAGAGATGTCTGCACTTCAGCAATCCTTATCCACTAGACTTTCATGACTAACAATGAAAGAACTAAAGCTAAGAGGATCAAAGGTTGTTTTTATTTGCGTGACAGGATTTTTCTCACAACACAGATTTGTCACCAAAGTTGCAAAGATTATATCTCGACACACTTGACAGGTTTTTTCTGCTTTCTACCACCTTAAACATGATAATTTATTCATACAAATATGATAAATAACAGTTTGCATAAATGGGATTTCAGAGAGCTGAATCACACACATACTCTCGATGCGTTTGCACGTTAGCATCGGAAAACTGTAATAGAAACACACATAGAAACAAACAAACACACACACACAGATCTTAACTGTCTTCACTGAGAAATAAGTGGACATCAGCCGGATAATATGTCTGCCTCCTCATGCATGTCAGTGTTTTTGAGCACTTCTGGTCTGCACATCATCACAGCTGCTGTGTGTGTGTGTGTGTGTGTGTGTGTGTGTGTGTGTGTGTGTGTGTGTGTGTGTGTGTGTGTGTGTGTGTGTGTGTGTGTGTGTGTGTGTGTGTGTGTGTGTGTGTGTGTGTGTGTGTGTGTGTGTGTGTGTGTGTGTGTGTGTGTGTGTGTGTGTGTGTGTGTGTGTGTGTGTGTGTGTGTGTGTAGGCATGTGTTTTGATATGCCTGGGAGCATGTGACTGGAGCTCTGTTCCTCTTGCTGCAACTGTGCCACAACTAATCCTCCACAGGAGTTCACCAGGGTTCTGGGTTAGGGCTTCACACACGGCTAGCAGATACACAGCACCTGTGTTTGGAAGACACAGTGCAACTTCTGGCCATTCACTGTAATATTTCATCAGAAAATGCTTGCTACTTTAAGCTATGTACTTGCACAAAAAGTGAGCCTTTCCTGGCCTTAAAGCCAAACAGTACCAATAACCCTCCACTCATGTTATGTTATTGCGGCTGCTCTTAAAATTTGACCTTCACTCTGCAAGATGATTTATCTGCAGCTTAACACTGCAAGGCTGAAGGTGGAAAGTCTGACTCTGCTCACCTTAAATCTCAGTTAAAGGTGTATGTGTTAACATTGCAGCTATTTTGTGAAATGATCGTGTTGATGCAGAAGTGTAATGCAGTGTACACACACACACACGGAACAACTTTTCATCCACTATTTAGCATCTTTTTTTTCTTGAAAGAGAATAATTAAATGTTATGTTAACAACATGGACCCATGAAAGCTTTATGGGTTGCAGTATTTGTTGGATATTATTCTAGCAGTTGTTGCTAACCTTTTTCCTTCTCTATTGTTATTCCCATACTTGAATAATGACAACATTAAAACCGTTCCATTCCCGCATGCTGAAAAAAAATACACATCAATTTCAATTATTTTAACAGCTGTAAACAGCTTAGCTGACATGGATGTGAATTTGGTACATCTTAGCCCTGTCCAACTGGTTACAGATACTGATTCTAATCTATTGGCATTTACAGAATGGATGGCAAAGAATAGTTACAGTAGCCATTTGGCATCCTTTACTGTCCTTAGTTTAATAATTAGCCTTAGCTATGCCTTGTTTGTAGTACTTATGAGCAAACCAGTTTGGACTGTGAACATAACATTGTCTGTGAGACGGCATGCTAACATAGTCATTCATAGCATGTTAGCATTTAGCTCAAAGCCACCCTAAATCTGATTAGCTTCACAGAGCTCCTAGCAAGACTGAAAACTTTGACTCTCAATATTTTGTATTAAACATTGTAGAAAACAGCAAGTGGTGTAATGCAGGGTATACGCGGGTATGCAGCGGTATACGGTATACTGACTCATTCAGTAGTATGCTGCGTTTTTTCCCTTGGACGGTGAAGGCATGACTGCTTATAATCTATTTCTAATTGGCTTGTACTCATTGTTCCCTTTGTTTATTTTGTTTGAGAAAATTATCATTGTAAGCCAATCAGACGTAGAGTAAGGAGGGTCATGCTTAGCCTAAGAAATCAAGTGACAAGAACAGAGCTGGTGGTGCCACTTCTTAAAGCTTGACTCCCTTCATTATATCAAAATAAAATTTGAGGGATTGTAGCTCTGCACGTGTGTGACAGCCAACTTGGCAGAGGTATAATAGTCACAGCTGCCTCTATGAAAACAGTAGTGCAGGATTGTATAACTTACATTACATTACATGATATGTGTTTCACTGACCATTGTTTTGGGGGGTGAGGGGGAAGTGAAGTTAATTTTCTTTGCTCAATTGCTTTTATTGTAGAGATTTAGTGGATAGAGATGGAAATCAGACCAAAAAAAAGTGTGGAATGGCATGCAGGAAATTAGCCATGGGTTGCGAACCCAGACAAAAAAAAATCACTCAGAATTAGTCAGATTGATTGATGTAATGGTCTCACATAGTTTGTGTGCCAGAATTGTAAAATCTGCATTTCTAAGCATCACCAACGTACAAATGTCAAAGGCCCATTTATGAGATAAACAAACTAAATATGCAAGAGTAGTGTTGCATGTTTGTAACACAGGACTTTGTATCCTTTGCTGAACGGGCTGTTTAAAAGAACACTGAGGGAATACATTTATAGCATACCCACTTCTCCAGGTTTGACTACACCACCAAAGATATTTTTACTCATCAATTCAACATAGAGCATGTGTTGTCTTAAATACAATATTTTTTATTATGAATGCATATGCTGACATGTTTACTCTCCTCTTCCTGATTAAGTCGCTGCAGACAGCAGCCGTGTCATACAGAGTAACAACTTTTGACATTGACTGGGAGTGACGAGGCAGCGCAAGCAGATGTCTTCTTCCTTTTTTGCTTTGGGAGAAACAGCATCCTTGACCTTGTCATGGCTAATTTTAGGGCTCGGCTTATCACAGCGCCAATGTTTGTATCTCCCATTACACACACACTGTCATTAAAGGAGAAACATGCTTGTAATTATGGGTGCCTTCAGCTGCAGGATGTTCCTAGGGGTTGTGTGCATACCTTCATGTAAACTCGCTAAGGAGATGCTGCAGTTAGTGAGGGAGATTTCCTAATAAGCAGGATTTATTTTTTTGGCTAGGTTGGTCTACATTAGGACACATTTCATGATAAAAACACACACTGCTTAGCCCCCTACTTAAATCTCTAGAGCTTCCTTTTCTTCATCCACTCAAAGATACTGCAGCAGGCTTTAATTGTCTTAGAGCTGCTCCTTGCCACCTGTCTCTGTGCTAAAATGAGACTGTATTTTTTCTTTTCTCAGCTTGTCTTGGATGTCTCGGTCCCTGAACCAGCGTGTGCCAAACATGATCCTCACAGCTGGTTGAACACAAGAGAGGAGGGCAGCGAGATTTTGGCCCCCGCCTGCCAAATCTCTGTGCTGTTCAACAATGCCTTTTGTGCGCTCTGCTCATTCATGCACAAATACAAACACAAGGACACACACACACACACACACACACACAAACGTTAAATGAGTCCCCAAAGCACACATGAGCATCACAGGGTTACTGATGTTTTCATTAACAAAATTAAGAAACAACATGCAATCCTCTGTGCCTTCGGATAGAAGTAAAAGTTAGCATCTTTTTACTGGCTCATCACTAAATTTATCAGAGTGCCTCCTCGCCCAAGTCTGCAACATAAACACCTATCATCCCATTAGATTAAGTGGAGAAGATGTCAGCTGCTGGGCCGGGCTCCAAACATTGACCCCGGTGCTGTTTCCTCCTCTCATGTCTTTGTAGCTAGCGTGCTCTGTATTTCAGTCCTGTAATACTTCATTCGCCATATTTCACCCAAGGTCATCCTTTATGTCTCGCTGCTGCTCTACGCCTGCTCCATTCGCTTTACAGTATTTACACACACTTTATTGTATCCGTACAACGAGTGAATGAAGGCATCTGTTAAATAAGGTTAAGGCAACAGAACACAAAGGGATGTAAAACTTAAGGCGCATAAAGATTTACACAACAATCATAGACGTGTTAACAGGATGTCGGTGAAAGTAAAACATAATGGGACAGAATCTGTGCAGTTATTGATTGAAGCAGCATTTCTTTGTTCTCGCTTTGTGTGAAAGAAATCCTTGTAGCGCGGCACCTCAGCATTAACACAAGTGCAATAAGCTGCTTCTAATATTAACATTCATGCAATCTTGTTTTGTTTGTACTACATATGAAACACAGGTGAATTAAAAAAAACAACTGTTATAGATTAAAAACATGCTATAAGATCCATGTTAATGCAAATTTCTAAAAAGCTATTAAGATCATTTTTCAATATATAGCTACAGTATATGACATGGTTGCCCCTAATATTATTTTCTGAATTAATTAACCATGTGGTTATCTTTTTTTGGATCATTGAATTAAAATGGTATAAGATTGAGGTTGGTGTTCATTGGTGTTTTCTTTTCCAAACACAAATTTTTTTTAAATCACTAAATCATCCACTTTAATGCCGAGTTTACTTCTCAGTGAATCAAGTAATTGACAATTAATCTGAAGTGGGTTTATTGCAGAGTAGGTTAAATAATACAAGGAATATTTCTCACTGTTTATGGTGCAGTCATATAGTCATGGTCTTCTAAATAAAAGAGAAATCTTCTGTCATTGTTTCACACTTCATTTATCTGTGTTTGGGCTGCATCCTGAATTGTCAAAAGCAATACAAAATGCAGGAGCTGTTTTATTCATTTTCAAGTTGTCAAATGGTCTGTTGATTTAACTTTTCTTCTCACTTTCTCTCTCTCCTCCCCCAGGCCGAGTTAACGGGCATTAAATGGCGCTGCTACTGTTTCCGCAGCGGAGGGGAGTACGGCCCGGTGATCTCAGCCCCGGCCCAGGACGACCCGATCCTGCGCAGCTTCATGCGCTGCGTCCAGGCCAACCTGCTGTGCGTGTGGCGACGCAAGATCAAACCCGACGCCAAGGAGCTGTGGATCTTCTGGTGGGGTGAAGAGCCCAACCTGTCAGATGTCATTCATCATGAGCTGGAAGGTAAGGCAGAGAGATAGAGATAGAGAAAGGGTTGAAGAATGAGGCTTGTATATTCAGTTTGGTTTCAGACTTGAGCAGCTTTGTATCAAGAACTTGCAGATATTCATTAAGATTTTGGAGATTTGATCATACTCACACTTTTTCTAGCCTACATTTTTTTCCATTCTTATTTTTGCTGATGATTTTGAAATCGTTGCTTGCAGATTTGTATCGTGATATGGAGGCTTGTGTAATTGTTAGAATGACAGATTTGAACATGTTTTTGCACATTTCATAACATTTGCGTATTTCTATCATATTTAGCATGTGTTTTGCAGGTTGTATTTTTATCTAAAAAAAATACTGTGTGAACATGAACAGATTAGAAATACATATCGTTTATGGCGTGCTCTTGTATGTTCTGCGAGAGCTTCAATGTCTAACAGAGCTGGGTTCAGTGTTGGGCAGATTGGAGCCGTTGATTGTGCTGCAGATTCATGCTGCGTGCTGTTTGTTTAAGACGTGTAGGGCACATTGATCCTTTTTGTTTGGAGAAATCCTATATTCCAGCCTCATATAGAACATATCTAATGTGTTTGCTTTGCATCTCAAGTGTTTATATGTGACTTCAGGACTATCACTGTGATGAAAAACGCAGCAGCAGGAGGAGATTTCTCCTGCCTGTATTTACAGCGCGCGTGTGTGGTTGGGTGGTAGTGTTGGTGAAAATTACACTTAGATATCTCACTGGAGAGAGTGCTTCTGTCAGCACTATTGTCGCTATTTATAGAAACATTTTCATTATCTCACCAGGCACGTGTGTGGAAGTCTAACATATCGACTAAGCCTGCAAGACGAGCAGAGCAGGAAACAGGAGAGGGATTATATTGGGTTTGGTTTAGCAGAACAACAGTCAGGAGGAAAGAAAAAAAAACAGGAATATTGAATGGAGAGGTTGAAGCGATAGTGAGAATTTCAGTCTTCTGTTACATTTAATGCTCACTTGATGTGAAAAGGCCTTTCAGGCACTGCAGCAGATATCTGACAGATGTTGTTACAGCTGCTGGGAGAGCCCTTTACTCAGACTCTGCAGGCATGTTTAAAAGACAATGATACTCTGTACACTTCAATGAAGTTTTGTTTGCATCAATAACAGATATATTTTTTTAATTTCGCTCACAAAACACCCGAATATGTCTCCAATCATCTCATTTATTAGTGTTTACATTCTCCTAAATCCCACTCAGCTGTTTATATACTTCCTACGATGATTGTTGAGGATGGTAATGATGATTAAAAACAGTAAATAACTGCAGCGCAATAAAGCGGCAGAAATAAAGCATCCAGAGCTACTGTGTATCACCTGTAGACATCATACAGTCTGTTAGAATGTACAACAAACTCTCAGGAGGCAAGACATGATGTCAATTGGAAGCTGCCTAAATACAAGATTGTTGATGGCGTGACAGAAAGTATCAAAATATATTAACAGGTTTTGCCTGTTATTACAAATGCTTGTCCAATTACTAATACTACGTGTAATCAGATGTATTTACATTATCAACAAAGAAATTGAGAATAACGTATACTAATGAGCAGAAAGTCTATAAAAAGCTTCAATATTGAGCAGAGATTGCAGCGGTCACGTAAGGAGAATTTTTGTTGAATATTACCTGCTGTGTTTTACACCTCTGGTCACCCTGACTACCTGTTGACTAGAGCTGCAGCTATCGAATATTTTAGTAATCGAGTATTCTATCGAATATCCCGTCGATTAATCGAGTAATCGAATAAATCATACTTTTGCTTAATTAAGGTTTAACTCGTCTTGGGTCGTCCCTACAAACCTGCTTCTTTGCAGTTACCATGGAAACGCCTGCTTGTTACAGCCAACCACCTCTGCTCTACAGCTGCTGATGATGCTCACCATATTACTGACAGGGTCCCAAATTCACTTTCTGATTCACTGGTCAAGGCGGCAAGTAAATTAAAAATACAGGCCAAACACGTTTTAATGGCTGAAATAACAAATAGTGTTTTGTGTAGCCGACACATCTGTACATTTAACTGAGAAAGCATTATGTTCTGTTGAATCAATCACAGAATCAATCATTATATGTCAGATAAGGAAATTGAGAAACTTTAAATACATATTTGCTAAATTATTATTCCACAAACAAGTTCTGTGTTGATTTAGCTTTGAAGACATTAGACAGTTCATATAATCAGTCTGTATATTGTTAAAAGTGTATCTCTGTCTGCTCCTGCAGCGCGCTCACAGACTACAGAGACAATAGACGTGTCTATGACAGAGACTGTGAGAGGACGTTGCTATCGTTACGTTAGCTGAGACTACAGAGACCAGAAACGCGTCTATGACAGAGATTGTGAGAGGACGTTGCTATCGTTACGTTAGCTGAGACTACAGAGACCAGAGACGCGTCTATGACAGAGACTGTGAGAGGACGTTGCTATCGTTATGTTAGTTGCAAACACGGAGAGAGTAAACGGAGAAAAGCCGACCGTTTGACCGGATCACGTGTTCCCGACTCGGTCGTATGGATCATGGATCAACTGTGTGCCGACTAAAAGTTAAAAGAGGCACGCCGCGCTCGTGTGTGTGTGTGTGTGTGTGTGTGTGTGTGTGTGTGTGTGTGTGTGTGTGTGTGTGTGTGTGTGTGTGTGTGTGTGTGTGTGTGTGTGTGTGTGTGTGTGTGTGTGTGTGTGTGTGTTAGCGCTGTGTGTAAGAGAGAGGAGCAGGTAGCTGCAGCTACATTAAACGTGTTTTATACTCATACCAAAGTTTTGATGACGCAAAAAAAAACAAAAAACTTAACGCAGCGAAAATTCCTCGATGAATTTTTGTAATCGAATTATTCGAGTTATTCGAGGAATCGTTTCAGCTCTACTGTTGACATCTCTATTATTCCCAGAGCTGGCAGAAAAAGTCAAGGTAAAGTTGAAGTAAAAGAAATGTGTCCACTGGATTTGTTCATTGTTCACCCATGCAGCTCCCCCCAGAAATGTTCTGAACATTTTTAGATTTTTGAGATTTGTGCATGTGTGAAACCAGCTTAAGTGATGTTAAACAGGATTTACCACGTTACCAAGTTGTCTGGCCAAGTTGAGGTGTATTTGTTGAATAAATTCAAGGATATCAATCAAGTATTAAAGGCTTTGAATGACTAATATAAATACATTTTAAAACTCCAGCTACAGTACAAAGAGTAATATCAAAACTGTAGTATTCTGATCAAAAGCATTTTGTTAATGCTGCTGATAAACAGGAGCACATAGCTTTAATGGCTCATGAATTAACACTGCATCTGCCTTGTTCAGTAGAATCATGCATTTATAATTATAGACATAAACAACATTATTGAAAGATTGACATTTAAATGAAAGTGTCACAAATTCGGTTTGTATGATGACTGCTCTGTGAAAAAATGTCAATTAGTGATTGTCTTGTAAAGCTATGTGTGCGTGCTGTTTCCACACCAGACACATAAATGGAATGCAGCCATAAATCATGTAATTCTTAACACATGTGCATTTCCCGCCATGACGTGTCAAAATACCTTCCAGGAAAAAAGAAAGAATGAAAACGGAGTAAAAGTTAAACCTCAGAGAGACCTTTATTCAAACATGTAAACGAATGGGATGCTTGAGGTCACTGTGGTGGGTGTGAATATGTGTATGAGTGCGATGGACCCTCCACCTGAATAGAACTCATGCTGTTTGTTAAGATCAAAGTGCTTCTGGTCTGAGGGCTTAACGACAAAGTAATGTGTCTGCGTCGTGTCCGGTGAGAACAAGCTTTAGTCATAGCTGTCTGCACACAGACTCAGAGACAGGGGCCACAACGAATCGGCTAATGACGTGCTCAAGAAAACAGAATGGTGTAGCCTTCAAAGTATGGATGCAAGTTATTGATTATGAAATAAAACAGGGTTGTTTGTATGAATATGAATACAGGCGCAAAGACATCATCTATCCCCTGTGTTAATTGATTACACACAACGGTATTATTTCTCTTAGTTAAAATTACTTTAATCAGTTTTGATTTAAACTTTCGGTGCCCCCAGTGGACACCTACCACACGAAAGCAGATAAGATTGGTCTTATAGAGGCATCAATATTATTTTCAGCCAGTTTAATAAAAAGCTGAGAGCTCCCCAAAGGAGCTTGAAAAATAACGTCTTTCTTGATGTTTTCAGCTTTAACACCCCACTTTTACTGAGCGCAATAAGTTAAACATCATCTCCTCTGAATGACTGTGCCTGTTAAGGTTTATTTTTATACCTATAAATCATTTCCTGAACTATAACTGGAGACAACAACCCTGTTGTTTTTAATTCTTCACACCTCCACTGGAGTTCCCCAGGGTTCACTTCTGGTCCTCCCTGCCCTTTTTTTTTCTTGTAGACTCGAATCTTAGCCTTCACATCACACATCTTTTTTTTTTCTGCTGCCCCGACTCCAGCAGTACTCTACTGTACCTTTACTGTCTGCACTCTGTCATCTGGGGATATGACACATGGGGACTAGGAAAGTTTCATCTCTGTTCTTGCCTCCCTGACATCTCCAGTCGAATGCTTGTCCACCACCTCGAACTCAGCATTGACGAGATGGAGCTGCTTTTTTTTTCGTGCAAAAACCTGTGCAAGACCTCCCTACCTACTGACAACAGTGGACTGACTTAGATAAAAAAAACTGCTGTGCAAGCCCAAGATCTGAACCCACTAAATCTCCAGAGTCTGGCTATCCACAACCACGTTACTGCCCTTGCTCTTGTTCAAAATCATCAGAGATTTTGAGATTATCACTCCCTGTGTCTCATGCATGAAACTACATGCCTTTATTTTGGCATCTGAGAGGCATGAAGGTGTTTTTACCCCCCAACAAAGACTTGATACTCATCTGTTTAGGGCCTTGTCGTTTATTAAACAGCCTTTCAAACTAGAATTTTTTGAAGTCCAAGAATCGTGCTACATTATCCAAAAGCTATCTTTAACATTCCCAGACACTCTATACCTTATAAACTGACTCTGTTACAAGTCTATCATGTGCGGTGCAGGCACTGAACCTTGCAGCCTTTACAGTGGGTTGGTGACTTATGAATTTCAAATTGTTCCGCTGTCACACTCACCACAAATTACTCTGAATAAAAGCATCAAGCCAGATCACTAAAACGGATATGTCAGTTTGGTTTGCCAGCCCACAAAAATTGCTCGATTCACAATGAGACAAGAGTCCTGTAATAGGATTGATTATGGCGAAGGAGTGTGGGGGTGCAGCTTGATCTCGTTAGGAGTTTCTACAGCAGATAAAACTAAAGGCTGATGACTTTGATAACACCATAGGCGGTGCTCCTTTGTGCCACCAGAACAGCATGTGGTCAAGGTGAATGCAGGAGGAAGAGTTAGAGGGCCATTCAATTTAACACTGCATAGCAGGTGTGAGCATATTTATCTATGCTGTGTGATTAGAGTACTTTCATCAGAGGCTGCTTAAATATTTATTTTCTGCCTCCTCGTCAGATCAGTGTCACATTACACTTTTTAATGGTAAGTAGGAATCATGTTTTTTTTCTTCCTTAGACCACAGAAACAATCTCTCCATATATATCTTTATACTGAGAGTCAGCCGTCCACCAGCCTGAATTTTCCTTTTTCTTTTTCTTGAAACTGTACTGAAGCTGAGAGGAATACAAAGTAGGGGAAATCCAGCAGAAAAAAAAGATTCTGACTGGAATCAATCCTAGCTGGGGGTGAATGTTGTTGCAGAGATGGAAAGTCTTAACCACACAGTCTCCGAGAAAGTGTGTGCATACTTAATCCAAAAAGGATCTCAAATGGCTTACAAAGCAAAAGCGAGATAATTAAACATTATATCTTTAAAATATTTCTGCAGAGCCCAACAATAAATCACCTTGTTACATAGTTTTTTTTGTCTCTGCCTTAATATTTCTTTTTTTAGAGGATTTGATTTCTGCTCCTGGCAGAGTAACAAGTCAAATCGAGAGCATAAGAGATAGGACTGAACTAAGAACCTAGTTTGTGCTCATCCTTTATCAGCCCAGTGGTTGGCTGCAGCAACAAAGATATGTGACCAACAAGTGGATTAGAGCTGCAATGCTTATGAGAAAATAATCAGAGATAATGGAATTAACAGACAGAAAGAGGGAGTGAATTGGACATGACTTCAGGCGCTGGGTTTAAACAAGAAAAAAAAAAAAGTCTGCCAAATGTGTAATGTCTCAGTGTGTCTGTGTGAGAAAGCTGCAGCCGTGTGCTGCTGTGCCCTTCATACACTGAGCTTTGTGTCATATTTTGTGGTGCTGGGGGCTGTGTGGAGTGTGTACATGCATGTACACATCATGACAGGGTGTGTGTGTGTGTGTGCGCGCGGAGAGTGTGCCTATTATCATTCCTTGTGTGTGTCTGTAATTGGCCGCGTGTGTGAGTGTGTGAGTGTGTGAGTGAGTGAGGGCTGGCAGAGGTCGCAAGGTAATTGTTCTGTGGAAAACTGGTTGCCAAATGTGTGTGTGTGTGTAGCGGAGCGCAGGAGGAAGGGCTAACCTCTGCCTCCATCTGTCCACGTCTGGCTGTGAACTCATAATCTGGCCTGTGGAGACGAACCCTCTTCACCAGCAGCCACCTGCTTCAGAAATACAGGTTACACTGAGGTTATGGCTGATATACATCTCCTGACCAGGATGCCCATTTATTAATGAGGCATACATAATCGTCTGTTTATTTGAGGAAACAACTTACATAAAAATAGGCTTGAAAAAGGAAAAACACGCACTTGTTTTTAGCTGGTTGTGAAACTGAAAGAAATTGACACTGATGTATCTGCATGACCTAACGAAGCACATGAACCATCAGCACTAATATTTCTAATTCCTAAATAATTATTTTTGTGGCTAAAAAATCCGACATATAGGGTAGGTGGTTTTAACTGCACACTGAATAAGCAGATTGATTTTTTTTTTCTGAAATCAGGGATTTATTGTTTATTGGATTTAAACACATCGATATATATTTTTAGATGTCTATCACACTTACACCTCTGAAGGACATAGTGAATGGCTTTGTGAATGACACAAAACAAATGATTTCGAATTCTTGACAATGAGAAGCTTTAAAACAACTTTTAACCAATAAAGTGTTATGACTTCATCTTTTATTTATGTGCACTACAGAGCAATGTGATTCTCAAAAAAGGAGAGGAAAGCACAAGTTAAATACCCGCTTCTCCTCCGTATTAATAAACAAAAAGACACCAAAACCATTTCTTGATTTGAATTACACCAGACACAAAGCAGTACCTGTACACAGTGTTATCCTCTACAAGTAAAGCATTAAAAATCTGTCTCATTATGAAAATGATACATTTTGCAAAATACACCTGCTGTGGTGAAACAAATGTTGTGTTTTGTACACATTAAACAAGACAGGAGTAGTGTCAACACGATTATTGTCAGTATATTGATGTTGTATAAGCCCTGTCCTAATTTATATATAACACATTTGCCTTGGAAACCCTAAAAATCCCCTATGAGTCTCAGGAAATAGAAACAGTAAAACTTGTGACGTGAGGTTTTGTTGGAGTGTGGGCGTGCGCAATATGTACAGAGGATTAAGTCCTCGAGAGTAGGCAGCCCAAGTTTGAATCCTATACATGTGGGTCCTTTTGCGTATGTTGATCCTCATCTTTCTACTGGTTTCTGGCGCTATCCACTGTCTCCTATGTTTGAAACAGAGGTTATGTTGTTTCGATTTTGTGACCCTTGGACTGAGCCTGCCTGCTGTTTCCACATTTTCTTTAAGTCAATATGCTGATTTAAATTCTCCCAGTTCCCTCTCTGCTGGCTGTATCTTTTTACCGAACAGACAATATTCAAGTGGAATCGATGACCTCATCTAACTATTACAAAAAATTCCCAAATGATTCGAGTGCAGTTTTCCAGAGCAGGTGTGCAGCCTTGTGTTTCAATTTCAGACATTTACAACTCTCCTCCTTAAAGCACTATCATATCAGGGATGGATAAACATGTTGTCCTGGAGTGCATCTCACGAGCAGTTGTTTATTGAAGGGAGGCAGGTGTCCATTTCACCTCCATGATTTTGCAGCCAGGATTCAAATCTGGGATGTAGGTGGTGTTATGTTGTGTTATGTAATCCCCCCTTCACCTCGTTCCTCCTCTTCACTGCTTTTTCTGTTGATATACTCATACTAATGTGTCTTTTTTTTTCTTACATTATCGTAATGTCAGTAAAGTGTCAAATTAAATTACAAAGGAAATATATTGCTCGTGATGTTACAAAAAGCTTTACAGCACTACGCTCCCTGCTCAACAATGTGTCAGTGCTGATCCCGCATTGACAGAAGAAACCACGAGCAACCACGCCACACTTGATCCAACCAGCATAGATCACAGTCTGAGAGAACAGCCAGTGATCAGAGAGGAAAAGTGTGTTTCTGACCTGATGATGTAGGGGAAAGTGGTAGTTTTTCTGCCCACAGGTTTAATCAGGAAGCCTTTTTTACGGTTATGACTTGTGGTCATAAAATGGTAAAGAGGAATTGGATGAAAGATGTTAAAGATTAACAAGTGGAGGGACACGCGGGTCAATTAAAGTGAAAAAAAAAAAGCTGGCGGGATGTGAATAAAAGAGTAAATGAAAGTGAGATAAAGCTGTGTGAATGTGGGATAGTATTTTTCATTGACTCCCCTCAAAGAGGAATCCTCATCTTAAAGACCAGCAACATTTCTTTTTCACAGCTTGTTAATCAGCATGCATAAGGTCATGTTTATACAAGGCTGTGTTAAATTGTTGCTTCTGATTGGTCGATTTCAGCATTCTAAAGTCTGTTATGTTATAACAGGTATACTGTATACTTTTTCTCCCTAAAATAGTTTTTGTGTGTCAAATAATAGATTTTTTTCAGTAAGTAGCTGTATAATAAATAGTGTAATGCACATTGAGCCTCGTGCTTTATTACACTGCTTTACTGAATACTACATTCTGATTGGGCCATTGAATCATTCCAAGGTCTGCTACTTATCTATATCCGACTGTTACTAATATAAGGCTGCACTTATCAGAGGACTTTTAGGAGTAACTTGTATCAAATCAATCTACGGAAAGAAAGTTAGTTAGTTGCTCTGTTTATTATTGGGGGGGGGGGGGGGGGGGGGGGTGTAAACAACAAAAAGCGACAGTATCAGTTATGACAAAGAAATCCACAAAACTAAAGAAGGAACATGGAGAACAACACTAAGCAAAACATGGGACAAAACAAGTGTTTGAAACTGGTGAATGGAACAGAAGTGTCAGCTGACTGGCGGTGATGAGTCAGAAAGATGCTGCTACATGCAGATCTGCTCTTTTTGTCCCACTTCACCATCAGTGGAAATGTTTGGTTTAACGTGAGTAGAAACAGTCAGGTTAGCTCATCGCATTATGAGCTAGTGAGAGACATAGAAGAAATAAGAAGATTGGACGTTGGTCTTGCAGCAAAAGAAAGCAGGAGGTTGTAAGACTCTGAAGCCACAATTAAGATTCTTTTTTGGATGAATCAAATTTCCAAGTCCAAATTAAATCCCTGTTGGTGTTACTTTCCCCTTTAACAACTCAATCACTGAACAGCACCCCTTTCTGATTTCATTCTTACACTGTATGTTTGACTCTATTGATTAAAGGGATTTACAAAGGCATAAAGAAAACATTTTTGAGGGTTTTGAGCTAAGAATTTGAATTTTGGATGCAGCTTTTTTTCTCACAACTAAATTAAATTACAGAAAAAGATCTAAAAATGACGTCCAAACCCCTTTTCTGTGTCAACAAGTTTTCCTTGGCATCCATTCTCCCCTTTGACGCTTGCCTCTTCCAGCCCTCTCTCTCTCCATCCTCCCCCTCCTCCTCCCCCTCCTCCTCCTCCTCCTCCCCTTGCTACTCCTCCTCCTTTCAGGCTTTGTTGTGCTTTAGTTTCTCTCTCCTCCCTTGTTTTTGGGGTTTGCTTTCTGTGATGTTAGGGGTGGCGCATGTCTGTTTGTGAGCACACTCAGTTCCTTGGCAAATAAAAAAGGTTGGGGGGGGTGTACGTTTGCCAATCATGGCCTACTCCTTCTCTTTATTCCTCCAGGGTTTGTCTTATAGGAGCAACTCTCAGAAGCAAAAAAAACTCAAACAGAGGGAATGAATAATTAGCTTGCCTTTTTTTTTTTGCTTGAATCAGGAACTAGGTCGCCGGCTGGCATGTCTCAATAGAAAAGAAAGAAAACCTATGGAGGTTATAAGAGGACATGTTGCCTTACCTACTGTGAGGCAAAAAGAAGAATTTTTTTACTTTAATTTTTCTGTCTGGCTAAGGATAGTGAAAAAGTGAGTCACATTAAAGCTGCGATTCCATGATAGCAAATAAAAAAAGCTAAAACATAGGAGGAGGCCCGAGAAGGAGAGGGAGGGAGGGAGGGCTAGAGGGAGGGGAGAGATACATGTAGAGGCTGGAGAAAAGGGAGGGGAAGGAGGAGTGTGCGTGTGTGTGTGTGTGTGTGTGTGTGTGTGTGTGTGTGTGTGTGTGTGTGTGTGTGTGTGTATGACGGGAATTCATGCTTCAAAGAGAAGAAAAGAAAGTGGTTTGTTTGGAAGGAGAGGAGAACATCTGCGATTTCTCTTTGGGCAGTTAGATATGCAGTCAGTTTGTTGTGCCTCACATGTTCCTCTTTTTTTTTCGGTGTCTTATTTGCCATCCTGCCAGTGAAAAAAAATAAACACTTATTTAAAAAAAAATTGGTCACTTCACACCTCCTGTTCACATCTTTCTCATCTGAAAATCTGTGAGAAAGGATCAGTCTGTTCTTTTTCGCTCTGACGGGACGGACAGGCGTACAGTAAGCTGTCGCAGATTTGCTTTCTGCAAAGAAGAAGAAAAAAAGTGTTTGTGGAGGGGAAAACTTTTTCCTCAGGCTATTCCTTGACAGATACGGAAAGAAATAAACACAGAGAACAGAGGGGAAAAGTGAGAGAGGAAACAAGAAATGAACCAAGCAGACTGAGAATGGGAGGGAAAAAATTGCCTCAGTCATGTTGACTTGTCTGTAAATTCATGGGGAAGGACTCTCTGATTTTCTTACCCCCTCCTCCTCCTCTTCTTCTCTCCACCCCTTTTGGGTTGTCAGGGCGTGGCCTGTGACCTCCCGACCCTGCTTTTGGTTTTGTGTGTTTGTGTGTGTGTGCCAGTGAAAGAAAAAGAGAGAGATGACATGGTATTGGGTGAAGTTTCCCAGCTGCATGAAACACGGGTGGGGGTGTAGGCTTTTTCCTTTCGAATGCTTTCAGTTTGGAAAGGAAAGCTGCAAAGAGAAGGAATGAGATTTTTTTTGGTATGTGTAATAGAGAAAAAAAAAAGAGTGGGAGAAGATGGGGTAGAAGAAGAAGAAGGAGAAGAAGAAATAGCAACAACAGGAGGGAAATGACAGCATAGAAATGGAAGGGTGCAGATGTTAAAAAGTGTGAAACAGAGTTTGGAGGTGGGGCAAACTGGGAAATGTGGGTGGAGGGAGGGAAGGGGAAATAACAGAGACAATGACTTTTCTGTTTTGTGTTCAAGATCAACAAACTAGTGCTACTATACTAGACAGGTGTTTGGTTATCCCTTAAAACAGCTCTAGTTTGCTTTGCAGCTTATTACTAAGGCAACTTTATATTGAAGTAAAAAAGAGAAAAAAAGCCTTTATGTCTCAGCATGGAACCATTACTGTCTTTAATGGGATCATTCTGAATAAAAACAAACAGACAAGAGACACAAATCCTTCTTTGATAAGTCTTCATGCATTGAAGATTATATGTCTGGACTCTTGAGGTAACAAGCTTATAATGGGCTTATATTTCTGCCTAAGGTTATATACATTTACATTTCAAGTGCTGTAACATTCAATTTATTTATCAGACACTCTTATCCACAATCATCTTAAAGCCTGTGCCATAAACATTTTCAAACCTCTGATGGTGGCATCTGTAGAAGAGTGGGTCACAGAGTTGAAACTACAGATGTTCCCCTACCTTTGTTTCCTTTTCTGATACAAATTCAAAGGCCTGAAATTCCCAAAGTCTTGATTGGTTGATGAGTACTAGAATCAAAATAACAACTGCTGTTTGCGTCTTTCTCTGTATAGCCTATATGTGCTATCATTTCTGTATTGCCTGGATCAGAGAATGGAGGACAGATATAAGAAAAGTTTATAGCACATTTCAACAACAAGTGCTTCACACAAGACATCAAAAGTTTCATAACAGAGGAAAGAAAAGATACATTAAAATAGAAAATTAAAAATCACTGACATTATTAAAACTTAAACTATGTTCAAGTAGAAATAATTAAAATAAAATGGATTGAAATAAGATTATTAAACGACTTAAAAGTTACTGTGCAGAGTGAAGGATTCATATTTATTAAAATGTATTAAACTTGTTTAGATAAAGGCAGCTGTAAACAGGTGTGTCTTTAACCAGGATTTAAAAGTGCTGAGAGTTTCATCAGACCTGCAGTTTTCTGGGAGTTTGTTCCAGATGTATGGAGCATAGAAACTGAAGACTGCTTCTCCATGTTTGGTTCTGACTCAAGGGACAAACAGCAGACCTGTACCAGACGACCTGAGCGGTCTGGATGGTTTATAGTTAATCAGGAGGTCACTAATGTATTCTGGCCCTAAAACCATTAAGCGCTTAATAAACCAGCAGCATGATTTTAAAATCTATTCCTCTGACAGACTGGCAGCCAGTGTAAAGACCTTGGTTTGATCTTGGTTTTGGTGAGGACTCTGGATCAGCTGCAGTTGTCTGACTGATTTTTTAGATAGCTTAATTTTATGTAATTTCATAGCTGCTCATAAAGGAAATGATTGTCTGGGAAACAAATCTGTAAGATTTATTTTTAAATGTCTCTCTCTCTTTTGTGTTGAAGAGACCTTGTTTTTGGAGCACATATTGTATAGCAAACTCTGACCCTTGTGTTGTGTACGGTCTCCATCATAGACACTGATAAACTCATAATGATGCTGCTTCATTTTTCATCTTTGCTTTTCATTTGGCATCCATTAAAACCTCAAACAATAAAGCTTTCCCCAAAACCAAACAGAGCCGCTTTAAACAAGCTGTATGCAAACATTAGCAGCTATGCTAGCTGCTGCTCACGTCTGTCGTTTCACATCAAAACGTAGTTCAAGAAAGTTTTTAAAGTGACATTTCTTTACTAGTTGCAGCTCTGGCTAACATATCATCCTTTGCGAGCATAACACTGTTGTTGTTTGCTAATGTCACTATAAATAACCAGACATTTCTTTGTTTAAAAGATTAATTGTGTATGCCTTTGAACTGGGGAGAGAGATTAAGGGAATGACATGTAGTAATGAAGCCAAAGGTAGGATTCAAACCGTGGCTGCTCGCTCTCAAGGACTTTAGCCTCTGCACAAGGGGCGCGCACACGAACCGTTCGGCTACTGGCACCAAAAGAAATCAATTTCTTGATGCTCTTGTGTGTTTTGAGCCATGAAGAAGAACAAATATGACCAAAATAAGTTCATTTGATTTGGGGTGAAAAATCAAATTATCATTGCAGTATCAAGGGCATTTCAAAACCAGGATTCAGGATATGAAGTCATGCAATTATAACTCAATTACAGTACGCAATTACAGTATATTTTACCTTTTTTAAAATATGTTTGTGTAGTTTTCTTACTTTAAGAATGATTTCAAACCCTTTCTCATTATATATGAAACAAAGCAGCATTATAAACTAAATTATGATAAACTAAGCTGAATCTAGCTTTTAGCATTTAGGGTGCATTGCAAACACATCTGCAACAAAAGAATACTTCAGGCAATGACAGACAAGACAAAAATATTTGTTTCTCTTGATATAAATAAAGAACTGTACAAACTCCTCCACATTTTATTTTAGCCTGACTTAAAGATTTGTTTTTATTTCGCTCCAGGACTGAAGTATCATGCTGCTCAGACTGAAGCCAAATGTCTTAA